>NC_092504.1:67322658-67682658 GCF_047511675.1 Marmota flaviventris
ATATTTTATAACTATGTACTGTATAACATATTGATATGCATATTATGTTGTAATATACAAGACGTTCCTACCTACTGTTGATCAGGTCTGTAGGAAAGGAAAGATCTGTGAGAGTCCTGATCTCTTTCTATTCCAGTTGTCAGTATCCTGTTCATAATGGAGGTGGAGTGAAGAGCCCAGGTATTTACTGACCTCACCCCCTGCCCTCACTTGCTTTCTTACATCTTTCATTAGGCATCATCCACTTTGGGTTTCTCTTTCCATATGTTTCTCTTTTTGTGTTTGAGCTTTATATTCCATGCTCTATAAGAATTCTGATCCCCACCCCCTACTTTTTTACATTTCAAAGTACTGGAACTTAAAGAAAACATAAGTAAAGTCATTATTATGTGTATCTGATGTAGGTATGGGCATTTGTGTTCAGTAAAATAGAAGCAGTCTGCTTTAAGAAAACACTAATATAAATTCATAAGAGAAGCTAATTGAAGAGATGATTGAATTACAAAAACATTTTTTTTTGCTCTCCAAAAGATTTGAATCAAAGTTCCTTTAAATAGCCCTTTAAATTAAATATTGTTTTAATTTATATATTACATAGACTATAATGCACTATAATTATGTATCCTATAATTATATCTTACAACTATGTACTACATATTAATATGCAATACTACATGTTAGTATATATGATTTTCCTAACCACTTTTGATAAGGTCTGCAGTAAAAGGAAGCACCTCCCCACCATATACTTTGGAAAAACAATGACAGAACAATAGCCAACATGTTGGCCTTTAAAACCAGTGATATACAGCTTATAAGTACTTATTAGGAGATAGTACCTTTAAAAAACTTTTTACAATTAGACATAGAGGTGGCAGCCCTCATCTATTTACTGAGTTATACAACAAATGAAACTCTAGGGAATGAAACCTGTTTTAGATTAGGTTGCAGGAAACATTTTTTTGGGGGGGGGGATATGTGTCAAATTATGTGGAGAAGTTTCTAGCTTAATCATTCAAAAGAGAGTGAGCCTCCCCCCCCAGGCCCAATCACGTTCACCTCCCACTTAATTTACTAAAGATAACTTACTCTCTATCAACCACCTATGTGTCTTGTGAGTCATATTGATCTCAGACATGTGATGCAGTCCTTGGCTAAGATAAAATTGGTTTAATGGCCTCCTTCCCCACCTCCCTGTATTTCTAACAGTACTTAAGCATGCAGAGGACACCGCAGGCCCCTCTCCCCATCAGGAGAGAATGTCTAGGCAGCTTACAGTAAAGGACAAGTCTTCCCACAGCCTCATCAATACCTTGATAGCTCTGGGATAATGGAATCTGGTGACTTTCAGTTCTCATTGATAAGAGACCCTGACGTAGACGTTGACGAGTGGGACCTTCTCTGTTCACATACACTTATTCTTATAGCTTGTTCCATGGGACACAGTTTCAGGAAGAGGTCAAAATGACTACTTCTCTGGCTGCATCTCTTTCCTTTAAGTTGGAGAGAAAAGAATTTATTTTGTTTGGTGATCATACATGTGTGTGTCTGTGTGTTTTTCTCATTCTCATTCTGCTACAAACGCAGAGATTTCCTCAAACTTAGAAAAGGGGTTTGGATTCTTATGTGGAAAATACTGACATCTGTCCCAGATCCAAATTTAAGTAGCTTAGATTTTCTTTTAATAGTAATGGTTAACATTAGTGAGCAGTTACTATATGTGGAGTGTACTAGTAGGCAGTTTATGTGTATTACCTCACTTTGGTCTTCCCAACAACCTGATGGGATCAGGTGGGAACTAATACTGTTCAGGTTTAATGGGTGTGGACTGAGGCTTGGGAATAGCATATACTTACGTCTGGTCAGCATCCTAGTGAGCAGTGATGGGGATTCAACCTGACTCTGACCACCATGCTTGTGCTACTCCTGCTTTTGGGGTGTGATGGTTTCTAGGGTTGTTCCCTCTAGGATGATGTTTATTCTCAGCTGTATTCTGGGAATAGGGAGCTGGTTCCTTAACTGATTCTCCTCAGGGGGTTTCTATTTCACTTACAGTAATAACTCTAATCAGCACCGACAACATCAAGCCTTGATCCAGGTTTGTGGCAATGCAAAAAAAAAAAAAAAAAAAAAACCCTGTACTTTGCAAACATGAGATCAGGCAAAACGTGATCTCACAACTCCATTCAGGAATATTTTTGATACAGGGGTTTCGAATAATAACTATCATTTCTGTTTTCAAAAATAGCTTAACCTTAAAGAAAGTTACAGACAGTTACTTCTCAAGCCTGAGGATCATGCAGTTTCTCATTTACAACCATTTTATCTCCTCTTTTCTGACAATAGTTAATAGCCGAATTTCTTTTGGTTCATTTGGCATTAATTATTTCTCTCACTGTCCAGAAATAACAGAATGTGAGGAGGCACTATGAAGATATTATTTTGGGGGCTGGGGATGTGGCTCACACGGTAGCACGCTCGCACCTGGCATGCGTACGGCCCGGGTTCAATCCTCAGCACCACATACAAAAAACCAAAGATGTTGTGTCTGCCAATAACTAAAAAACAAATATTAAAAAATTCTCTCTCTCTCTCTAAAAAAAAAGATATTATTTGGAAAACTGAATGTGGGTTTAACACCTAGGGAGGAGGCCTGATGAAGGTCACAGAAAAGACATTTGAAAATGAGAAAATGGTGAAACACTATTGCAAAATATTTCCAGGGACCTTGTAATATCAACTTTGGCTATTTAGGTTCTTCTTTTTTTCTTTTAAATCAGTTTGCTTGTTTTTTTCTCTAGAGTCTTGATGATTCCTTTGTTTATTAATAGGTTAGGTTCCCAAGGATGTTCACAAGTGCCAAGTGACTGTCACCCCCATCTGTTGGTGTTGGGAAAAGCTGACTACTCAGCCTGTACTTATGTTCCTCTCTATAAAAGTTCTTAGATAAAGAGGCTCTGTAAAGATAGTGGCAGATGAGAACATGTCAGTACAGAAGACATTTGAGAATGCTGTTTCATATCAAAGGTGCCTCCCACTCTGTTATTTTGCTAAAATAAAAATCTCCACCGTTTGCTAATGATAGGTTTCTTCCAGCAGCTTCTATACCGTAGATATGTGATCATCAGCTAATTCATAAAAATCATTAAACATAAAAAATGGTTTACATGTTAAAAAAATGGATAAAAGTTGGAAATGCAAGCAATGCTTATAGAAAAGGTAATAAAGGTTCCGAAACCGTAAGGGAGACATTCATGGGAAAGCTCTGAGTTAGCTGCCCTTGGGAAGCCAGGAGCTGCCGTCAAGTCTCATTATCACCACTGGGTGTCACTCCAGGCAGCCCCTTAGCAGCCGTCTAGTCAAGGTTAAAACACTGTTAGGGGAACACTCAGCTAAACAAACCAGGGGAAATAATGAAAGCAACAAAAAGAGTGTCTAAATCTCTCAACACACACAAGGCTTTTGAATGAGAGGGAAGAGAAGCGCCATGCTAAAAATGGCGTCGGGTGGCTTTCTGGTTTTGGACTGAAGCTAGGGAGTTTTAGAATTTAGCTGTGGGAAGTTTTAAAATTTGGAGGCCATGCCATCTCACTAAGTTCACTGAGGTAAGAACACTGATGGGGTGTGGGGGAAAAGAATCTAACTAGATTTCTAACAATATGATCTTAATATTTTTAATCATTTTGATCTGTGTCGCTTTCCAGAAAGCCCACACCATTTCACAGCACATGAAAAGCATTTCTCTCTTCTGTTTCTTGCAGGATCAGCAGGATGCCTGGGTAGACTCTCGCAAAGGAAGACTCTGGTTATTCACCTCAGCCTGTGGAGGTCCTTAACCTTGGTGGCACAATCTTGGGGAGCTACTTGACACTCATTGCCTTTTCTTGCTCCCCACTTTATCCCAATTTGTTTCATTTGATCCTGTTTACATCTAGACTCTTTGTCTCTAAGATCAAGTTACAATTTTACAGGGACTAGGACCTGAGCCTAGTTAGATGAAGAGACAGAGACAGGAGAGCGTCAATTGAGTGGCTATTGCTTCTTCCATTTCTTTCCTCACAACTGATCCCCCAGACCAAGGGGCAGGCTGAGTAGTGTCCTCACCACAGTTTTGTCTTCTTTCCCCAAAGGGGTCTCTTGTTCTGTACCCACAGTACCAGGACCAGTTCCCATTATTTTTTTTCTCAAGCTTAGAGAAACTCATCATTTCTAATGAAGATTTTATGCTTTTTTTTTTTTTTTTGGAAGAGTATACATCTTAAAAAGGAAGATGTTTTCTCCTTATTATGAAAATACACTTAGGTTTAGAAGATTTCAGAAGTATAAAAAAAGAAGGACAAGAAAAGTCCTTTTCTTGTATTTCTCTACTTAACTTTAAGGTGATATCTAGCTCTTCAGCTTTTTCCTCATTTGTGTGTTTATCATTTCTTTATCACAGAAAAAAAATCCTTCAAAACGTGATTTTTAACGACTGCCTAATATTCGCTGAGGTAATGTGCCATCGTTTCAATATTTTCCTCCTGCTGAACATTGAAGTTGCTGGAAAATTTCCTCTTTCATAAATGACAATTGCATTGGTTATTGCCCAGTAACTGGTTATTATAAAACTTAGTAACTTGAAGGGACAGGCCTTTATCATCACGCAGTTTCTGTGGTTAGGAGACCTTGGCTCTGCTCAGGGTCCTGAGGTGTCCCCTGGGCTCCAGTCATCACAAGGTTCTTCCTTGCCATGCAGACCTCTGCACAGAGCAGCTCACAGCCTGGCAGCTGGCTTTCCTTAGAGGAAATGAACCAAGGAAGGCGCGGGAGAGTGTGCCCAAGACAGAAGCCCGTCTTTGTAACCTAATCTTGGAGGTGATATTTCGTCACCTCTGTTGCATTCTGTCTACTCCATCCTGCCCACACTCAAAGGGAGGCCATGACACAAGCATGTAGATGTCAGGAGCTGGATTTTTGGGGATTGTTGGGGCTCATCTTAGAACTGGCCTTCTAATAACAAGGGAGTGGATGTCCTGTGCATCCTTGAACATGAGCCCTACGGTATACATATTATTGGGATTTAGTTTGCCTCCAACTTGTTAATATAATCACTTGATGCAAAGAACATTTCTTGTTACCGAATACTGTAGATTATTGAAATTTCTACAAAATTTATTGAACATTTATGAGTATGCACAATGTTCTGAGTGGCCTCCCTGATAGACTTCTAACAGTACAATATTTGTATTTTAAGGATTTGACCTGTATTTGCCTAATTGCTTCTCAGAAAGGATGTGCTCTTTCACACTAAGTGGGATACATTTTCCCCTATTGGCTGCTCCCTCTTAGTATCAGCAGGTACATTCTTACTAAACTTCAAAAAAGCTGTGTACTTGCTTTCAGAGGCAAGGAAAATAATAGACTGGATTCTGTTTTGGAATAGATTAAGGAAGATGAGAAATATAATTAGGGGAGAGGATTGAGAAGTCACTTCCTGCATAGTGAAGGGAAAAAAACAGTAAAGGCTTTCTCTGGGTGTGGTGTGGGGTGGTGTGGTGAGTCCACAGGTATTTTTTTCCTGGCAGAAATCTCCAGTTCTTCATTTTTTTTTTTATTCTGATTTCTTTGGAACCCATGTGCATCACTTTTTGACTGCCTTTCCCCCTGCTAGCCCTGTACTGATGTGAGGACCATCAGTCATTTGAAGCTGCAGATGAGGAAAGAGCTTCTGAAAATAGAACTCTTGACCTTCACTGCCCAGCCAACAGAGGAAATGGGCCATCCATGGTTGAGCTGCATAGAAGCCGCATGGGTCCAGATTTCCAAGATGGCATTTGTTTCACTTAGGAATGCTTTTGGCTGCATGTAATAGAAAACTGAACACTGACTATTTTAATATAGTCATTTATCACATGTAAAAAGGAAAGTTGAGTTATTCAATTTCTGCTGTTGGTTTGTCTGCTCTCCAATGTTATCATGGACCCTGGCTGTTTCCAGACTTCTGCTCTGCCATTCTTACTGGGCATTTTAACCTTGTGTTTATTGTCTCTTAGTCACAAGAAGGTTACCATAGCTCCAGGCATCATGTCTGAATCTAAAACAAGAAGAGAAAAGTAGCTGGAAAGTTTTTCTTTTGTCCCCCCCACTCCCCGTTATAAAAAGTAAAGCTTGCTAAAGATTGATTAGTCTTCTGCTTACCTGTAATTAGCTGGAACAATTTCATGTGGTGACCCATAGCTGAAGAGAAAAGACTATGAAAACAAATATTTCATTTCTTACCCTCTATTGTGTAGAGCAGAAAGAGTGACATGGCTTATATGCTGAACCAATCACTTAGTGCCTGTCATAAAATTTTCCACATAGATTCTAACAGAAGCATTGCTTTATACCACAGGATAATCTTTATAGCATTTTAGGCAAAATATTAGCTAATACATTTATTAGACTCATATTGTGCCCTATGGTGAATATATTCTGAATTTCAAAGTGTGAACATAAAAAATGTACTTAGGAAAAACAATTGCTTGTAAGCTGGGAACTATTTGCAACATATTAATTTTTAAATTTTCACTTTTTTAAAAGTTTTGTGCTGTGGATATGTTTAAAGTATGCATTTTGATGATTTTTTTTTCTGTGAGTGAACAGAAATCATGGAGAATAATGTTGATTTCCAGTGAGTATTTGGAATAACTCTCCTGGGATTAAGATATAATGGTATGTGAGAAATGTTTTAATCCCATTGTACAGAAACTTTTTTTTTTCATTCTACTTAAGAAATTTTATTAATGAATAAAATGGATTCAATGAATGAGTGAATTTAGTAGTCCTTGAATTGGTAATCAGTACTTAGGTGACAACCACTTAATATGCTTGGATGCCTTAGTTATGCAGTTTGCTATCCTGGGTGTGGCGGGGGGCGGGGTTCTCAGAAAGAAAAAAAGCACAATTGTAAGAGTGGAGAAACGTTTAAAAAAAACACCAATGAGATCTTGATTTTCTTCTACAGTGAAGGACCTAGAGCCTAAGTAAAACTCTTAGAAGAAGAGGGGAAAAAATATAGCTTGAATTACTTTATGGTTTTATGTTTACACATGGAACCTATTCTCTGAAAGATATTATTTCCTTCTAGATAATTTGAGTAACTATGACCCTCAATGGTGAAACCTTGTGCCTGAGAGAATAGGTTTTATCTCTAGGCTGTCCAGTATAGAAAATGAGTGAATATTTATTATCATATATTCCAATATCTCATAGATGTTTTAAAAACTAAAATTAGATACTGATTGCATATTAGCCTTTACTGAAGAGAGTTTATTGGTTTTTTTAATCCTATCATGTCTACATATGAAAACTGCTAAGTTAGTAAGATTAAGTTGCATATTAACATATAAGTGGAGTAAAGTCTTCTGTTGTTAAATCCTTAATATTCCTTCACAAAATTCCTAGGAAGGAAGGAAGTTAGAACTTGGGCCTGTTCTGGCTTCTGGAAGAATCCATTCATTCAACAAAGATTTGTTGAGCCTCTCCTTGTGTCAGGCACCAGGAGGAGCTACATGGGGTATAAATTAATATAAATCAGTATATGCTCTCATTATTTATAATTAGCGAAGGTGCAAACCACCTAGGAATGGGAGTCCTAGGTATGGATATCAGGTCAGGCAAGCACAGGATGCCCTCTGCGCTTACAGAAGGCTTGAGGGCATTGTGGACAGTTTCCTGGAGGATGTCGTGTTTAGGAGAGTCATGGAGAAGATTGGGGATTTCCAGAAAAGACTGGAGATGTGGGGCAGTGGGAGTGTGGGCAAGATTGTTCTAGGAAGAGGAAGCCACCTATGACAATGTCTGGTGACAGGGATGGAGAGGCTGCTTTTATGCAGGTTTCACAATGAAACTTAGTATTTCTCTTTGCATCACTGATTTTCTTTGAAATGACATTTTCTGCAGTTTTTCACCCTTTTTAGATCTGGGGGAGAAGTTCTAGATGCCTATGCTTTCTTTTTGTTTCATATACTTTAGATTCTTTACAGGTTTTTCATCACCAAAAGTTCCTAGTACATCTCTTTCTTTGTGTCTTGCTGTGAAAGAGAAAGCTTGCAAGGTGAGCATATGCCTGGGTTCTGGGTCATCTCTTTCGGGTTCTGGAGGAACTATGGCTGGACACTTAATCATCTCAATTTCTGTGTTCTGTTAATGCTATTTAATAAATAAGTGAGATTGTCACCTTCTAAGAGCTTTTCTCTTTTCTTAAAAAATTTCATTCATGACCAGTGGTTTGTAAAGGACCAAACTCTGACCACCTCCCAACTCTAAACATCTTGAACTTTGATGGAAAAAAGAAGAATACATTTAAAAAGAGATTTATGAAATATTTGGCTTTACTTATATCACTGATACATTTAGCTTTTTTTATTCTCTTTATTATCCAGTTTGAAACCTTTTGTGCAAATTTTAATATTTTGAAAGTGGGACAGATTTCAGGACATCAATATGATTTTCCTGCTTAGTTACTTCGGCAATCTTATCTACTCAAATCTTTAGACATAAAAGGAAGACAAGGCTGAGGCGGGAGGATCCTGAGTTCAAAGCCAGCCTCAGCAATAGTGAGGTGCTAAGCAACTCAGTGAGACCCTGGCTCTAAGTAAAATGCAAAATACCGCTGGGGGTGTGGCTCAGTGGTTGAATGCCCCTGAGTTCAATCCCTGGTATGTATAAATAAATAAATAAATATAAAAAAGAAAAACAAGAAAGGAACAGACCCATACCTCTGCCACAGTGAAACTCTTCCTGTTTCCAGGATGAACAAAGCATTTGAACATACTCTTTCTCTGAATATTGAGGTCTTAATGAATGTTTCATAAAGTCAGAATTTCATAATTTATTTTCAAAAGTCCAAAGAGGAAAAAAAAATCTTACATGCAATGATTCATGTTTTAAGAGATCAATGAAAATATTGGATGATTTTGGAAATAATAGTAAAGTCCTAAATAATAGTTGAATAAGACTCATAGAGTAACCAAATTCACCTGGATGTGCTTATCTCTTGCAAGAAAATGTTAAGCATGATCCAAGTTTAAGAGATGAAATAAAGCATTATTTAAAGATGCTAGTTGAGGGTGGAGGTGGGATAGGGCCTTAAAGTGGAGTCAGAAAGCAGTGAGTCAGCCTCAGAATGTTAGAACAAGAAAGGGATGGTAGATGGCATTTTGTCATTTTAGGAGAGAGAAAACATTATTTATGGCTAAATACATTAAAATGCTTATTTGACATGCAACCATTGATAGAATCAAATGAAAGCAAGCATATTTTGAATAAAGTGTGCTCAGATTATCTGACAATTTTAATAAAGAGCTATAGGAAATCCAGTCGCCCAGAGAATGCTTGTCTGAAGTGCATCTTATTTTGAAAAAAACTCAATAAGAGTTGACTGGAAATGTTTGTCACATGACAGACAGAAATGAGTTTCCTTTTCAGAGTGTTGAGACAAGCATGGAGGAAGGGACGGGACAGTGTGTGGCACTTTCTGACTCTTGAGTCTGGGTGAGTAGTGCCATAGCGATGGCCTGCTCAGGGTAAGTGCTTTCAATTAGATTTCAGAGCGTCATGCCTGCAAGCCACTTTTTCTTGGGTCTTGTAATTTGGGGTCCCTGGGATTGCTCTCTGAGGCATACCACTGGTCTTACAAGGCTCAATAATGTTAAGAAACCATTGACTCTATGGCACTGGTGTCCATGACAAAACTCAGTGTACACTCCTACCCACAGGACATGGCAGTTACTTCTCGTAAAATAGATGAGCATTAGAATCACCTGTGAAGTTTTTAAACATGTGAAATCTGGGCTTCACTTTGGACAAATTAGAATCTCAGGAGTGAAGGCTCAACTTCAGCATTCATAAGTCTTCCCAAGCCATGGACGGCCATGTACTCTGCCTGTGTGCTATGAGATGCGTATATATCTCAGCTACTGAGGATCGTCTAGAAATATTTGTGAGAAAATGGTCTAAGTAGATATTAAATAGTTATGGGTAACCCGTATCCCAAAATTGGAACAAAATGACATGATGGTTATATTTTTGCATCCCACGCTTCATGCACCATCACTCTTGCTGGCAGAGAGGCCCATGGAAACTTGACTGTTAACATATTATTCCAGCTTGAGTCAAATGTTGGGGGAGGGAGGTCTCTCCTAAGCAGGGGACAGTTGAGAAAAGGAAAGCATTGGGGATGGTTGCTATTTTTCTCCAGGTGTTTGATCTGACTGACGGCCCCTGTCTGAACTTCCTAGTCATTTGCCATTTCATTAGCTGCCAGGTTTTCAATTTCTGCCTCTTGGAAGTTACACCGCTTTGAACAAGTCCCCACAGTAATTGAATTTGCCACAGAAATAGAACACTGGAAAATTTCATTTTCTTCTTCCCTGCATGAAGGCAGGCAAGCAGGCAGGGCATACACATATTCCTTCTGGGCTGCTCTCTTCTTCTTCCCCGGCTCTGTTTCTCCTCCCTTCCCCATGCATTCACTAATGCCTGCTCCCATCCAGCTCCCAAAGCAGGTATACAGTCACACAAAAAAGGCCTGCTTTCAAATCATCTCAGAGTGCATCAGCCTGTCACTTTGTAATTTTCTTCTAAATGCCTTCCACAAATAATGGTTTTCAAAATGAGCATTAACAGGCTTGATTACATGAAATTGTCCTTTTAATTTACACCAGGATTCTATTGATCACACAAGTGCAGATTAAAGTGTTCAATGAAGCCCGTGATGAGGTATTAACCAGCTAAGGGTCCTCCAGGGGCCGCCAGGGAGGCCAGGAATATGCTAGAAGTGTACAGTTATTTCCCCATAATGAAGTGGCACTATGCGAAGGCATGAATCGCTGGCAGGAAGAATAGATCGGAGATGATGAGCTCTTCAAAGTCATTTCTCCCTCACTCATTCAGACTCATGCCCAGATCCTCTTGCGATTCTTCTGCATTACTTGTCATGAAATGCCAGGATTTACTTAGCCAGCTGATGCAATTTTTATGACCTTATTGCTTTTTCACCATGGTAATAGTTTTGAATCAATTTATCAATCCAGCGGTGCCATCAGACATATTGCCCTGAAGATCAAGTCCGGGTCATTCCATCAATTCACTGTGGTTTACGAAGATAGAGAAAAAAGCCAGGCCGTGCGGGCTATCAACTTCAAATGGCTTAGTAAACATGCCTCAGCTGCTTTAACTGCTTCCCTTCTGACTCCGGACCTCTGTGCTGGACGAGACCACCCAGATCAACCCAATAGAAGCTGGATTTCAGTACACGCAGACCCAAAGCAAGGAGGCCCTGTGAGAGCAAGAAGCACCTCTGGAAAATTCCCAGGCAGAATAGTTGGGGCCCAACTTGGAAGTGTGGCTTGGTCTCACACAGAAAGTTGATTGGGGTATGCTACCCAAGTTCCAAAGCTTTGTCTCACCAGTCAGAGAACTTAGCAGATGGTAGGGGAAAAGGAGAGGAGTGAAAGGTGTGCTTCTTTTGTAATAGGTTTTGCAGCCGGGTTGGGATTCGTAATCCAATCCATCTTCTCTCTACAGGGGCTGCTGGTCAGTGATAATGGTTTCAAAAGATGAAAAACCTGTAAGTCATTTTTCACGGGATGAGGTGTCACAGAGGGCAGGACACAAAGAAAGAATAGCACACTTATTGGAAGAGATGATCTCTCAGGAAGAGAATGAACATTTCTTGCCCAAGGGAGAGAGGGGAAGGGGTGTGATAGGGTCAGTCTGACCATTGAGTTATATGGCTGGTGTTTGCACGGAAAGAACACTAGGTGTCTCTTGGGAATTCAGTTTAGTTATTGTGTTGGGTGTAGTCAGAGAATCCTATTAGTTATTTGTATATTTCTTGTACTTATGCATTATGTCAAAATTTGAAATTCTATACTCTAAATTCTGGTAATAAATTATTCGCAAAGAAAAAGTGACAATGGATTTAAATATTCTTTAAAAACGTATTGTTTGTGAGGCCTTAATGGAGATTAAATGCATACTATCAGCTTTGTGCTTAGCTGGGAAGCTGCTATATTCAGCATTTAAAATGAGATTTGTCAGATCCCAAGCTTATGTCGATTCTATAAAAGTTTAATGATCTACTTCCAGGTCTAGCAGCATTTAGGATTTATTTACAGTCTTTATTATAAAATTTGTCCAAAATATACACATTCCCTAAAGACTTGTGAGCTCAGAGGCAGAAACATGAATGCACCAATGTGAAATATAGCAGATGGTAAAAATCTCTGTTTGCTAGCATTTTTTCTCTCTTTAATCTTTTTTTTTCTTTCCATTTTACTTTTCCTCTGTATTTTGGTAAATACTGAAGAAGGCAAGAGAGGCTCTGTGGTTCCCAGGGAACATTTTAGGGGTGGCTGTTGAAGAGGTTAAATATCAAAGGCAAGGGTGTTCAGTGTGAGATCCTCTTCCCTCCACTCTTCTGGATGTTTAGCCAAGTTGGAAATCAGAATAAGAAACTAGGAACCATGAAATCAAGAAACATGTGGGAAGATGTGTAGGCGATTATCGAGGGCAATTCCTTTGTTTTCCAGATGAGAAGACAGCAACATTCTATTAGAAATTTAGAGTTGGATGGTTGTATATGATCTTCTGATTACAAAACTCAAAAGACTCGGAACACTCTGCTATTTAGCCCTTGTGCTGTAGATGCATAAATGTCTCTGACCTCAAAATTCCTTGACTCCCTCAAGTCCAGTCATGGTTGTATACACTTCTGTCCTCCCAACATGACATTTTATAACTCATTATCAATTAAGTTGGGGAATATCAAACACTAAAGTGTCTCCAAAGGACCTGGGAAGCTTGTGAGAAGCACAGACTGCTAGACTCACACCCTAGAGATTCTTCTTTGAGTCCGGAGAGGGGTTCCATAATCTGAATTTTTAACAAGCGCTCCAGCTAAGGTCAGTGCATGAGTTCCAGGAGTTCTCATGTCTTTAAATGCTGACATCACCACTTAACTCATTATATGATCTCAAGAAGTGACTAGATGACTTTAAGCCTCAAACACTTATGTACAATGGGCCTATGAGTACCTGTCTCCCAGGATTGCTATGGAAATTTATTTGTGAATTATATGAAAAGTTCATAGAAGGAATTTCCAAAGGGGATGTTCTTACTTCTCTGTGCCCATAATTTAGGTCAACATCAAATACTATGGGAAAATTAATTATCCTCACATCCACACTTGAATTAAATGTAAAATGATCAAACAAAATCTCTTTAAGATGAATCAGTAGGATTTTCATTTAATAAGTGTTCCTTTGTGGAGTAAGTATAGGTAATTGTGAAATGACCACACACATACTCTCTCTCTTAACATAGCAATGACTTCTTAATATAGCAGAATTTTATAATAAATGACACATTTATGGACCTAAGTCCCAGTGGGGGACTGAAATAGGGGATCCTAACCTATCAGCTCAGCCACAAGTTCATCCCTCTTGATTCAATCCCGTTTAGGTTTTCTTCTTCTTCTTCTTCTTCTTCTTCTTCTTCTTCTTCTTCTTCTTCTTCTTCTTCTTCTTCTTCTTCTTCTTCTTCTCCTCCTCCTCCTCCTCCTCCTCCTCCTCCTCCTCCTCCTCCTCCTCCTCCTCCTCCTCCTCCTCCTTCTTCTTCTTCTTCTTCTCTTTTTTTTTCTTATACTGGGGATTGAACTCAGGGGCACTCCATCACTGAGCCACATCCCCAGCCCTATATTGTATTTTATTTAGAGACAGGGTCTCACTGAGTTGCTTAGCACCTTGCTTTGAACTTGTGATCCTCCTGCCTTAGACTCCCAAACTGCTAGGATTACAGGCATGAGCCACCACACCCAGCTCAATCCCGTTTATTCTTACACTAAAAAATACCAAATATTCACACTCTTATTGGGACCTCATCCCTTCTTCTCAACAACTAATGGATAGGATTTCCTCCTCACCTTCCTCCCAGAACTTTTTGGCTGGCTAACATTTGTGTAACCCAGTGACATGCACATAGAATTTTGTACCCAATGACTGTGACTTATTTGTGTGGTACTTTAAAAAAAAATATTCTTTTCGTTTTTGATAGACCTTTAATTATTTATACATGGTGCTGAGAATTGAACCCAGTGCCTCACATGTGCCAGGCAAGTATGCTACTGCTGAGCCCCAGCTTCTGCCTTGTGTGGTACTTCTGAACTGTGAAATTACACATTGATAACTGGAAATATTTGGTAGTTGGCAGAGGATTGAAGGTGAATACAACAGACTCACAGAATGCATGTTGAAGAAAATTAACTGCTTGACATACCAGGGAGGTGAGGGGTAAGTATCTGGGTAAGAATAATGATGATAAAAATAAAGGAGAGGGCTGGGGATAGAGCTCAGTTGGTAGAGTGCTTGTCTCACATGCACAAGCCCTGGGTTCAGTCCCCAGTACCACAATAAATAAATAAATAAATAAATAAATAAATAAATAAAAAGGAGAAAGAAATTGAAGAATCATTACAAAGAAGGGATAGAAATTCATGGTGGTGACAGGAAGAAAGGAGAGGATGCAAGAGATGCCCAGGTTTTAGAGAAGAGTTTTAGAATAATAGGAATAGTGAAGGAGGGAAAGTTAGACTTGAACAGACAATGATAGCTTTACTCTTGTGTTAATCAGTTTTCTGTTGCTGTAACAAAATACTTGAAACAGGGTAATTATAAAGAGAAAAGGTTTAGTTAGCTGTCTGTTTTGAAGTATGATTGTCTACAACTGAATGCCTTCATCTGCCTGGCCTCTGGTGACGGCTCCCTTGGCTGTGTTAAAACATAGCTGATGGCATCATGGCAGGAGCATGATTCCATGGTGAAGCAGGACACTGAGACTAGGGAGGGGCCTGTCTTGCTCTTTTACAAACAGCCCTCTCTTACAGGAAATAACTCACTTTGAAACCAGCATTAATCCTTCTAGGGCAGTGTCCCTAGTGACCTGTCCACTTCACACTGGACCCATCTCCTAAAGTTTCCACCACCTCTTAATACTGCCACCCTGAAACCCATTTTCCAACACATGGACCTTTGAGGGAGACACTCACATCATGTCAATTCAGAAAATCTTTAAAAAGTTTCATTTTATTACCAAAAGTTACATTCTTAAGGATTTATCCCAGTGGAATTGTTTATTAGGCAGATGTGGACACTCTAGAGTGAAGTTTGTAGGTGTGAGAACAGATGGGATTTTTTGGGGGGCGGGGTTAATACTGGGAATTAATACCACTGAGCCATATCCCCAGCACTTTTTTTTTTTCTTTTTGAGACAAGGTCTCACTATGTAGCCTAAGCTGGCCTCGAACTTGTGATCTTCCTGCCTCAGCCTCCTGAATTGTTGGGATTACAGAGATGGGATCTTTGAAAGGCAGTGACAAGAAGACGTTGGGCTTTAGAGGAAGGGCAGGACCACAGTGGGAGATACGAATGGTCAGAGAAGGAGGAGAGCCAGGAATGGACCAGTGGAGTGCTGAAGTGTGGGGTCAGAGTGAAACAAAAAGACATGAGTAGAAGTCTACTCGGTGGAGCTCCATCTAATGTGTCTTCTTACACACCACAGGCCTGTGGCCCTGTTCACAGGTTGAATGACAAACACTCATATTTCCTCCCTTCTCCTTCTGTCCACTTCTGAAGTTACTGCTTTTGAAGCCCAGTTTGGAACTGTTGGCCTCCTAGGGTAAGAGAAGAATCTAGAGAAGAGCGAGACAGGAGTGATGGTAAGACAGAACTGATGGCATTAGGAAACTTCACTGACCTCCTGATGTCCCTGTCACCATTCAGGAACATGTAATAGAACCTGAAAATTCGACCTTGGCCTCCATTACCGTGGTGCTTAAATAACATTTTGCTTTGTTTCTTATGTTCTTATCTTTTTTTGGGCAGTGCTCAGGATTGAACCCAGGGCCTTGTGCATGCAAGGCAAGGACTCTACCAACTAAGCTATATCCCCAGCCCTTAGAAAAACATCTTTATAGATCCAAGTACTCCTCTTTGTTGTTGTCTAAATCTTTGCCTGTATTCATCTTCATTTCACATCACTGAGTAAGATGAGTAACAAAATCTCTGAACTACATAGACCTTACAATAAGGCCAAAGGAATAATTTGAGAAATATAAATTGCTCAGAGAAACAAGGAGAAAAATATAGACTGAGGTAGGTTTAAAGAATCTTATGACTGCTGGACCGGAGACCTAGAAGTTCTTTTTCCAACTTCTTTTGTGTGTTGTCCTTTTTTAAACCTCTCAAGTGAATCCTGCTCTGGATGTTTATGGTCTGGTAGTAGAGTTCCAGAAGAGATGTCCCAAGATGTGCATGCATACTATTGAAAACCTTTATATCAGGCTTTAAAAATTAAACGTTATGTTGAGCCTTGTGGACATATACCATTTATCTCAAAGTTAGGGAAGGCACTTATGAAGACCTAAGAATAATACTATAAGCTGACTTCTATTGAGTATAGTAGTCCTTTTATATCTGTGGGGAATTGGTTCCAGGCCCCCCTGCAGACACCAAAATCTAAGAATGCTCAAGTCCCCTTATATAAAATGGCATAGAATTTTCAAATGACCTATGTACATCTTACTGTATACTTTAAAGTGTCTCTAGATTACTTCTAACACCTAATGCAATGTACATTTTATGTAAATAGTTTTAATACTGTATTGTTTAGAGAATAATAGCAAAAAAAGTCTGTACATGTTTAGTACAGATGCTGCTTTTCTTTACAAATTATATATATATATATATATATATATATATATATATATATATATATGAGTTGTAGGTGGACACAGTACCTTTATTTTATTTTTATGTGGTGTGAGGATCAAACCCAGTGCCTCACTTGTGCTAGGTGAACACTCTACCACTGAGCCACAAACCCAGCCCTTTACAAATATTTTTGAGCTGAGGTTGATTCATTTGCAGATGTAGAACCCATGGATATGGAGGGCTAACTGTATTTATTATGTGCCAGGTGTTGTGGTAAGCTTTTTAAAATTTTTTTGTTTGTTTTTGTAGAGGGACACAATATCTTTGTTTATTATTATTATTTTTTTATGGGGTGCTGAGGATTGAACCAGTGCCTCCCATATGCCTCCCTATGCAAGCACTCTGCCACTGAGCTACAGCCCCAGCCCGTGGTCAGCTTTTTATAGAACTGTTTTCTATGGACTAATTATTATTCCCATTTTGCATGTGGTAAAACTGAAACCTAGAGTTTAAGTGACATTTCTGTTTAAGTCAGCTTTCCATCACTGTGAACAAAAGACCTTACAAAAGCAACATAGAGGAAAAAAGGTTTATTTTGGCTCATGGTTTCAGAGTTCTCAGTCCATAGATGTCTGACTCCATAACTCTGAGCCCAAGGTGAGCCATAACATCATGGTGGGAGGGCAAGGCAGAGGAAAGCAGCTCAGGACATAGCAATCAGGAGTGAAAGAGCTCTGCCATCAGGGACAAAATAGAAAACTGCAAAGGCACACCCCCAGTGACCTTCCACCTCCAGTCACACTCTACTTGCCTATAGTTACGACCCAGTTAATCCAGAGAAGGGAATTAATCCACTGATCAGTTAACACCTCTCATCATGTAACCATTTACATATAACCATGTCTTGCATTGTCTCACACATAAGCTTTTGGGGGACACCTCAAATCTGAACCACAAATATGTTCAAAGTCAGACAGCAGTAAATTAGTGGATACAGGATTTGAATTCACTTCTGCCTGATTTCAAAGTCTTTATTTCAAACCTTAACTTCTCTCTGAAAAAAAAAAAAAAACTCTAGAGGGAAGTGGAAAAGCAGAAGAAAACCATATGTGGACAGATCATTCTAAGGGCCATAGAACTGAAATTGTTTGTTACCCAATTTCAACCAGCCATGAAACCCTGGATTACCTAGAAAGCTTACATCTGCAAAGAGTAAACTTGCCTTTCTTAGATTAGTGTGCCTTTTCACCATGGTGAGCTCAAAAGTAATAGATTTTCCAGTCACGATGCTTGCAATTTGGCTGGAGGATGTGAATGGTCCTTCCTGGACTACAAGCTCAACAGCTGTTCACATTTACACAGTAGGTTAAAATTTATATTTAAAAAATAGTGGCTCATAAAGAAAGAATATGGAACAATGACAACTGCAAAAAAAGGAATAATTATATTCATGAAAAATGAACTGGTGAGTGATACATTATTTTTTTAAGCAAAACGTGTTGCTGCATTAAAAAATGGTGTCTCTAATTAATTCTGCCTTACATTAAAAGAATAAGGTCATCCATACCCAAAATTGTTGAATAAAGCAAAAATGTGTGAAAGATATACTCTCTGATGTTACTCATAATGAAGAAGGGTTATCTGCTGGTCAATATACCACCATTATTTCTTAGTTAGAGGTATTATGGTTGAAAATAGACAATGGTTATAATAACCTAATGTGACTGTCATGTAAAATATACTTTATGGGAGAGAAATTATCCAATCATAAACCAGCGTTGCTTCAAGAGAGCAAAAGCAGTCACTTCAACAAAGAATTTTTAGCTCAAGCCGAAGGGCCACCCAGGCTCATTGATTTTTACCTATAAACAGATTCATATGTGTGTATTGTTTTAGGGTTTACAAAAGACTTTCACATACATTCTAGTCCTAACAAACGCCCCATTCATTAGGTGAGAAAATTAAGGACAGAGAAGATAAACAAGATTTAGGTACAGTTCATCAACCAAGATTTTCTGCCACTAAATCCTCTCCTGTCTCTACCGTAGTTTCTTTGTAGAAACATTTGGGGTTCTTTTCAATGAATTGTGTTGACAGGCACCTTGTATAAGTTGTATAAGGAAACAGATTTGAAGATAGGTAAGAGTAACTTCACTTCATGCTCTTTGGAGTTAGGGAAGGCTAAAAAATTGTGTCCCTGTGAACTGATTGTTTTGGTTTAGATTTGAGGTGTTCCCCCAAAGCTCACGTGTGAATAATGCAAGAATTTTCAGAGGTGAAATGATTATAGTATTGGAAGTGTAACTAATCAGTGAATTAATTCACTGATGTGGGTTAACTGGGTGGTAACTGTAGGAAGGTAGGGTTGGCTGGAGGAGGTAGGTTGCTGGGGAGGGCAATGTATCTTTGGGGTTTGTATTTTGTGCCCATAAGCAGAGCTATCTCTGCTTCCTGATGTCATATCCTGAACGGCTCTCCTCCACCTCACTCTTCTGCCATGATATCCTTCCTCACCTTGGGATCATAGCAATGGAGTGGACCATCTACAGACTGAGACCTCTGAAACTGTGAGCCAAATAAATTTTTCTTTCTCTAAAAAATTCTTGCCAAGTCTTTTGGTCACAGCAATGAAAAAACAGGCTAGAACGCTGATAGTTGTACAATAACTTTAAAGTTTTTCTTTAGAGGAAAGGCTGAGCTGAGAGCACACAAGGAAAGACAGAGAGGATCACTGATATCTTGTCTAGCCATGATGGGGCTGCTCACCCAGTTTCATGACTTCAGAAGGAAGCGTAGCACTCTGGCATCCTGACAACAGCCTTTGGTCTTTGGAGGTTGAAACAGTGTTCTTTTTGATCATAAAAATATTCTTCCTGAGGAATCTTCTGGTAAATTCATGATTTTCTTTTTGTTCTATCTCTACTGATTTTTTGATACCCCAGTAATAATTTAATGCCCTTCATAGACTGTTTCCCTGGACAATTGCCACTCTAGTATACTCTTTAGTTGAGCATTGGATTTGATAGAGAATTTTCCCATTTTGTTGTTGTTTTCAAATGAAAATAATTAGCCAAAAAGTATTTATTTATGCTTACCATAGGTATAGGACTTTCCTAGGGTACCAAAAATATTCTTATTCTCAAGGAGCTTAGAAGTTAGGGAAGATCAAATTGATATATATATGAAACTATTGGGTGATATTTTAATAGTGAACCATACATTACTGAGTTCAATGTCTAGAGAAGGAGATGATATTTAAATCAGGCTTTGGGATGTAGCTGGAATCTTGCAAAACGGTAAGGGGAGGGAGGGGGAAGGAACAACTTTCCATGTAAGAGGAATAAAAGCAGAATTGTGTGAATTGAAATGAATATTGTATATTCAAGGCGCAGCAAAGAGGGAGCTTGGAAGACAGGTATTGAAGAGAGTGGGAAATAAAGAACAACCAGGTCATAATCAAACTTGAAGTCCAAGAACGGGGAATTTGATTTGATGTAAGAGAGATCCATCATAGATGACTTGATAGGGACGCAGAATTACTTTAGGATGATCTGGTCTGGTATCATTTATGGTTGGGAATGAGATGGGAGTGACTTGGGTTGACAGTTGGGGTGTAGAGGCCTGGGGAACATAAGAGAGGAGGCTACCACAGGAATCTCCACGTAGACCAGTGAAACTAGTGATGGGAAGCAGGAAGGGAGGGGGAAAAGCCATCATTGCAGGCTTGTCAAAGGCAAATTGGGAAACATGGAAACAAAGGAGTTGAGAGAGAGAGAGAGAGAGAGAGAGAGAGAGAGAGAGAGAGAGAGAGAGAAACTGGGAGGAAAAGGTAGAAATGGAAGTACTGAGACTTGTGGAGGAAAGCATTATGTTGAGTTTTAGAAAGCATGCCATGTAAGGTCTGCTGCAAATGCCTTCTTTAAAAAGCATTATTAACCTTTTAAAGTCAATCATTTTCAACAAAATAGTTTTTAAACCATGTTACTTCTGGTTCTCATTGCTCTTTTAGTACAACACTATTATAAAATATAAAATCAAAAACCTTGTCTTAGTTTTTTAATGCCTAGTACTGATCATGGTACTTGGTATCTTGTAAGCATTTAATAAGGGATTGTGAATGAATGATTGAGGTAGGACAGTGTGGTGTTCAGATCACAGATAGAGGAATCTTCATGAATAGGACTAAAATTATATTTCTGCAAGCAATCTTTGGAAATCATTGTCTAGTTCAAATTCTTCCTATTGCAGGGGAGAAAACTGAGTTAATATGATCCAACATTTTGTAACATTCTTGAAAGTTGGTAATGCAGCCTGTTTAAAGACTTTTAATAAAGGGGCATTTTCCTAAGTTTTTGGACAGGTTAGTGGTTACAAACTTCTTACTGTGTGGAGCCCAAAGATGCCTTGCTAGCTACTCATTGCTAATAGAAATGTGCAGTGGCAAACAGATCAGCTCTCCCCTTTTTGCTTAGACACAGCTGTCATGAACTCTCAACACCTACATTTTCCCCCATAAATACAATATTCTTCTTTCTTGTAACTTTTCTTCGTGCTTACTGCTTTTGAGATTCCAGTCACCTTGGTTGTTCTCCTCTATATAAATTCTGAGCTCCTGATATCTTCTTTTCATCTGGCAATGTTAAATGCATTACTTTTGGTCTGGGTTTGGCCATTAGTAATCAGTGAAACTATAAACTTCTTTTTATGAACACATTATTTTTTCTTAATACATCCTAATGCTTTATTAACTTTTTTTGTTAACTCATATTGAGCTCATAGTCAATAAGACTTTTGACTCTTTTTCTCTTTTTGTGCTAAGATCTGTATAGTTGTTTTTCATTATTGGATTTCATCTAATTAATTTTGCTTATTATTCTAGCTGGATGTAGTGATTTGGAAACTTAACTCTTAACATTCAACATCCTTTATATTCTCTGTAACTTCTATCTTTGAGCCTTTGAAAACTCGATATGCATAACATATGTAACTCTGTATAAATTTTTGATGAAAATATTAATATGACAGTATCAAGACTAATGTTCATTTTTGAGAACTATCATAGTGCCCAAGTAAATATTGGATCTATAAAAAATACTTTTGAATAAATAGATAAACAAATGAATTGTGGAGATTTTTATCCCAGTTGACTATAGTCAACTAATCTAGACCTTTATGATAATGTCATTTTACAAGGCATAAACTGTGGGCAATTAATTAATAGTCATTATTCCTCTATACTTTCTGCAAAGGTAGAATGAATGATTTGTCCAATGTATTGGCTTAACCAAAATAATCTCTTTAAAACTTAATTTATTTTTAATTGTTCTTTTTAGATATATATTTTAGTAGAGTGTATATTGACATATTGTACGTGCATGGAATATAACTTCCCATTCTTGTGCTGTACATGATGTGGAGTTATACTGGTTGTGTGTTCAAATATGAACACAGGAAAGTTATGTCCAATTTATTCTACTATCTTTCCTATTCCCATCTCCCCTCCCTTCCCTTCATTCCCCTTTGTCTAATCTAATGAACTCAAAATAATCTTTTTGTAGTAGATATTCCAAGAGACATTGGTTCCAAGAGAGAGACAAAAAAGAGAGAGTACAGGACCAAAAGTGTTTGGGAGACTCTATATTATGTTCTCCAAAAAGATGCAACACACATTATCTTATTAAAGAGCCCAAGAAAATCTATAAAATAAATAAGCTTACCTTTGTTAAAATCAGAACCTTCCATTCTTATTTGACATATATTTTTTTTGTTCTTATAATAACTGTTAATACCTGGGAGAATTAGTGTTCCATGGAACAGATTTTGGAAGATGCAAATGTACAAGCTCTTTTCAATTAAAATGAAAATGAGATTTGCCTGGAATGGTATGTTACTCACAAATTTGTGTTGACTCTTAATCACCAGTTTCCTCTTCATGTGCTCTCAAATTGGTGCTGCAAACAAGCAGAATACTATGTTTTACAATTTGGCTAGTGTTGATATCAAGCTCATAGACATTATAGGTTGAGTTTTAGCCCTGGATTCATATCAGGATTCCCTGTGAAGATTTTAAAGAAACCTAGATGTCTGCAAGTCAGCCTTAAATTTCATGGTTCCAAAGAGGTGGGTGGGGCCAGAGATGGACAGAGTTGCTAACTTTGGGGCTTTGGTTTCTGCTGCTCTTTCCTTGTTGAAAGTACCTCAAAAAATGACTTTCAGAGACTTGAACACATTTAGGACAAAGCTCTCTTTTGTTCTCCCCATTTGTCTTGGTCTTCAATTCTCTCATGCCAATATTTGCTCTATCTTCTTCAATCAATTCTCCTTGACATACAAGATAAAAGCAAAATAAAATGTGAGTAACTGGGCTTTCTCTTTGTTGTCTGTCAATATTATCACATGGATCCAAGAATCATATCTGTGCCTTCCAAAACTAAAACAGCCCCTGTTTTTTATTAATTTATTTTTATTCTAATTTGCAATATGACAACAGAAGGCACTACAATCACTACAATTCATATTACACATATAAAGCACAATTTTTCATATATCTTGTTGTATATAAAGTATATTCACACCATTCATGTCTTCATATATGTACTTAGGGTAATAATGTCCATCTCATTCCACCATTGTTTTTTACCCCATCCCTCCTCCCTTCCCCTCCCACCCCTTTACCCTATCTAGAGTTCTTCTAATCCTCCCATGCTCCCCCTCCCAACCCCACTATGAAGCAGCCTCCTTATATCAGAGAAAACATTCGGCCTTTGGTTTTTTGGGAATGGCAAACTTTCACTTAGCAGTATATTCTCCAACTCCATCCATTTACCTGCAAATGCCATGATTTTATTCTCTTTTATTGCTGAGTAATATTCCACTGTGTATATATACACCACATTTTATTTATTCAACTACTGAGGGGCATCTAGTTTGGTTCCACAGTTTAGCTATTGTGTATTGTGTTGCTATAAACATTGATGTGGCTGTGTCCCTGTAGTATGCTGTTTTTAAGTCCTTTGGATATAGACCAAGGAGTGGGATAGCTGGGTCAAATGGTGGTTCCATTTCCAGCTTTCCAAGGAATCTCCATACTGCTTTCCATATTGGCTGCACCAACTTGTAGTCCCACCAGCAATGTATGAGTGTGCCTTTCCTCCCACATCCTCGCCGACACTTCTTGTTGTTTATGTTCTTAGTAGCTGCCATTCTGACTGGAGTGAGATGAAATCTTAGAGTAGTTTTGATTTGCATTTCTCTAATTGCTAGAGATGTTGAACATTTTACATATATTTGTTGATTGATTGTATATCCTCTTCTGAGAAGTGTCTGTTCAGTTCCTTGGCCCATTTATTGATTGGGCTATTTTTTTTTTTTTTTGGTGTTTAGCTTTTTGAGTTCTTCATATACCCTAGAGATTAGTGTTCTATCTGATGTAAGAGTGGTAAAAATTTGCTCCCAAGATTTAGGCTCTCTATTTACCTCACAGATTGTTTCTTTTGATGAGAAGAAGCTTTTTAGTTTGAATCCATCCCATTAATTGATTGTTCATTTTAATTCTTGCACCACAGGAGTCTTATTAAGGAAGTTGGGGCCTAATCTGACATGATGGAGATTTGGGCCTACTTTTTCTTCTAATAGGCAGAGTGTCTCTGGTTTAATTCCTGGTCCTTGATCTACTTGAGTTGAGTTTTGTGCATGGTGAGAGATAGGGGTTTAATTTTATTTTGTTGCACATGGATTTCCAGTTCCCCCAGCACCATTTGTTGAAGAGGCTATATTTTCTCTAATGTATGTTTTTGGTGACTTTGTCTAATATAAGATAACTGTCATTATGTAGGTTAGTCTTTGTGTGCTCTATTCTGTACCATTGGCTATCAGTCTGTTTTGGTGCCAATACCATGCTGTTTTTGTTACTATTGCTCTGTAGTATAGTTTAAGGTCTAGTATAGTGATGCCACCTGCTTCACTCTTTTTTTTTCTTCAGAGAGAATATTTGGCCTTTATTTTTTGGGGATTAGCTTACTTCACTTAGCATGATATTCTCCAACCCCATTCATTCTTCTTGCTAAGGATTGCTTTAGCTATTCTGGGTTTCTTATTTTTCCAGATGAATTTCATAACAGCTTTTTCTATTTCTATGAGAAATGTCATTGGGATTTTGATTGGAATTGCATTAAATCTGTATAGTGCTTTTGGTAGTATGGTCATTTTGACAATATTAATTCTGCCTATCCAACAACAAGGGAGATCTTTCCATCTTCTAAGGTCTTCTTTAATTTCTTTCTTTAGTGTTCTGTAGTTTTCATTGAGAGGTCTTTCACCTCTTTGGTTAGGTTGATTCCCAAGTATTTTGGTTTTTTTGAGGCTATTGTAAATGGGGTAGTTTTCCTCATTTCCCTTTCAGAGAATTTGTCACTGATATATAGAGATGCCTCTAATTTATGGGTATTGATTTTGTATGCTGCTACTTTGCTGAATTCATTTACTAGTTCTAGAATTTTTCTGGTGGATTTTTTTTTTGGTCTTCTAGGTATACAATCCTATCATCAGCAAATAGTACTAATTTGAGTTCTTCTTTTCCTAATGTATCCCTTTAATTTCTTTCATCTAATTGCTCTGGCCAGTGTTTCAAGAAAAATACATTAAATATAAATAGTGAAAGAGGGCATTCCTGTCTTGTTCCAGTTTTTAGAGGGAATGCTTTTAATTTTTCTCCATTTAGAATGATGTTGGCCTGGGGCTTAGCATAGATAGCTTTTACAATATTGAGATATGTTCTTGTTATTCCTAGTTTTTCTAGTGTCTTGAACATGTATGGGTGCTCTATTTTGTCGAATACTCTTTCTGCCTCAATTAAGATGATCATATGATTCTTATCTTTAAGTCTATTGATGTGATGACTTACATTTTTTGATTTTTGTATGTTCATTCCTGGGATGAACCCCCCTCGATTATGGTGCACTATCTTTTTGATATGTTTTTGTACTCGATTTGCCAGAATTTTATTGAGAATTTTTGCATCTATGTTCATTAGAGATATTGGTCTGAAGTTTTCTTTCTTTGATGTGTGTTTGCCTGGTTACGGAATCAGGATGATATTGGCCTCATAAAATGAGTTTGGAAAGGCTTGCTCTTTTTCTATTTCACAAAATAATTTGTAGAGTATAGGTATTAGTTCTTTTTTATAAGTCTTATAGAGCTCAGCTGTGTATCCATCTGATCCTGGGCTTTTCTTTGTTGGTAGGCTTCTCGTGGTATCTTCTATTTCCTTGCTTAAAATTTATCTGTCTAAATTGTATATCATCCAGATTCAATTTGGGCAAATCATATGCCTCTAGACAATTGTTGGTGCCTTCAATATTCTCCATTTTATTAAAGTACAAGTTTTCAAAATAATTTCTAATTATCTTCTCTATTTTTTGTAGTGTCTGATGTGCTATTTCCTTTTTCATCATGTATGTTAGTGATTTGAGTTTTCTCTCTCCTTCTCTTTGTTAGCATGTCTAAGGGTTTTTCAATTTTATTTATTTTTTAAAAGAGCCAACTTTTTTTTTTCTGTCAATTTCTTCAATTGTTTGTTTTGTTTCAATTTCATTGATTTCAGCTCTGATTTTAATTATTTCCTGTCTTCTACTACTTTGGGGGTTGATTTGTTCTTCTTTTTCCAGGGTTTTGAGTTGTAATGTTAGGTCATTTGTTTGTTGACTTTTTCTTCTTTTTAGGAATGAACTCCATGCAATGACCTTTCCTTAGTACTGCCTTCATAGTGTCCCAGAGATTTTGATATGTTTTGTCAGTGTTCAAATTTACCTCTAAGAATTTTTAAATCTCCTTCTTGATGTCTTTTACAACCTATTGTTCATTCAGTAGCATATTATTTAGTCTCCAGGTGTTGGAGCAGTTTTTTTTTTAAATTTATCATTAATTTCTAATTTCATTCCATTGTGATCTGATAGAATTCAGGGTAGTATCTCTACTTTTTTGTATTTGTTAAGAGTTGCTTTGTGGCATTATATATGGTCTATTTTAGAGAAGGATCCATGAGCTGCTGAGAAGAAAGTGTATTTGCTCATTGAAGGATGAAATATTCTATATATGTCAGTTAAGTCCAAGTTATTGATTGTATTATTGAGTTCTATCGTTTCTTTGTCCAGTTTTTGTTTGGAAGATCTATCCAGTGGTGAAAGAGGTGTGTTAAAGTCACCCAGAATTATTTTGTTGTGGTCAATTTGAGTCTTGAACTTGAGAAGAGTTTGTTTGATGAACTTAGATGCTCCATTGTTTGGGGCATATATATTTATAATTGTTATGTCTTGTTGGTGTATGGTGCTTTTGTGCAGTATGAAATGTCTTTCTTTGTCCCTTTTGATTAACTTTAGCTTAAAGTCTACTTTATTTGATATGAGGATGGAAACCCCTGCTTGCTTCTGCAGTCCATGTGTATAATTTTTCCCAACCTTTCACCTTCAGTCTTTGGATGTCTTTTCCTATGAGATGAGTCTCTTGGAGGCAGCATATTGTTGGGTTGTTAGGTCTTTTTTTTATTATTGCTATCCTATGTCTTTTGATTGGTGAGTTTAGGCCATTAACATTCAGGGTTATTATTGAGACATGATTTGTATTTTCAGCCATTTTTGTTATTTAACTTGAGTTGGTTTCTCCTTTGATTAGCTTTTCCTTTAGTGTAATACCTCCCTCTGTTGATTTTCATTGTTGTTTTTCATTTTCTCTTCATAGAATATTTTGCCAAGGATGTTCTGTAGTGCATGTTTTATAGCTGTAAATTCTTTTAACTTTTGTTTATCATGGAAGGTTTTTATTTCATCTTCAAATCTAAAGCTTAATTTTGCTGGGTACAAAATTCTTGGTTGGCATCCATTTTCTTTCAGAGCTTAATGTATGTTGTTCCAGGATCTTCTAGCTTTCAGGATCTGAATTGAAAAATCTGCACATAACCTAATTGTTTTTCCTCTATATGTAATCTGATCCCTTTCTCTCGTGGCTTTTAATATTCTCTCCTTATTCTGTATGTTTGGAATTTTCATTATAATGTGCCTTGGTGTGAATCTGTTGTGATTTTGTACATTTGGTGTCCTGTAAGTCTCTTGAATTTGATTTTTCAATTCATTCTTCATGTTTGGAAATTTTTCTAAAATTATTTTATTGAACAGACTGTTCATTTCTTTGGTTTGGAACTCTATGCCTTCCTCTATCCCAATAACTCTTAAATTTGGTCTTTTTATGCTGTCCCATATTTCTTGAATGTTCTGCTCATGGTTTCTTACATTATCACTGTGTGGCTACATTCTTTTCAAGATTATATATTTTGTCTTCATTGTCTGAGGTCCTGTCTTCCAAGTGGTCTAATCTGTTGGCGATGATTTCAAATGAACTTTTAATTTGGTTTATTGTTTTTTTCATTTCAAGGATTTGTATTGGTTTTTCTTTAGATCCTCTATCTCCCTATTGAAGTAATCTTTTGCTTCCTGTATTTGCTTATGTAGCTCTTTGTCGAAATTATCGTTTGCTGCCTGTATTTGCTCTCTTATATAATCTTTCAATTCACAGAACATTTTAATTATGTACATTATGGACTTATTCTCTGTCATTTCATCTGCTATGTTGGCCATGGATTCTAATAATGTGGATTCTTGATTTCTAGGGGGAACTTTCTTCCCTTGTCTTTTCATGTTGCTCCTGTATCTGCCTTTCTAGCTCTGTGGATTCGAGGTATTACTGTTTTTACCCTATAGGCTTAGAGTGCCTCTGTAGGGTTCCAAAACCTCTCTTTGAGGGAAAGGACAATATTAACAGGTGCCAATATAAACAAAATACCAACTAAAACAAATAGTCTTTATTAAGACATTTATAGTTTTGTCACAATGTACAGAAATGGTGAATTCAATTATCTACAATATATGCAGTAGGTTTGTAAAAGTGTTTACAGTTTCTGATGGTGTACCAAGAACTGGGGGTAAGATGTAGGAAGATATGCTGAAGAGGTAGGAGGTGAGGATATAGAGTTATTACATCTTAGGAAGTGTGAAATAGAAATCTAAAGAAGAAGGTTAGTAGCAGAATAGAGAGGTAGTAATTTTGGGTAGACAAGAGGGAAGACAGTAGAGTACATAAAACAAATATACATATAAAACAAACACACATATAAATTAAAAAAGTAAGGAAATGTTAAAATAGTAAAATTTGGAGAGAGGAAAAAAGAGAAAAAGAGAGAAAAAAGAATATACAGCACAACTGTAATATACTATTCAGTCATCTCAGTCCTCAATATCTTAATTCATGCAAAGTACTTGGTTTCACATATGTTGGGGATGTGAGGGTGGTAGAATAAAGAGGGAGGAAAAAAATCTCAAAGGAAGAAACCAGGATTGTTTTGGTTGGAGGTCAGTATCTTTCCTGCTTCCCTTCTCATCCAATAAGTGGGGTTGTCTGTTTTTAGTTGGTATCTCCATCCTCAGAATGGTGGGGGTTACCAGGATATGTGGGTTGGTCTTGGGTGCAGGGCACCTGGAATTGGGTATGGCACTTGTTGGTCCCATTGGGAGACTGTACCTCAAGGATCTCCTTTGGGGTCTGCTCCTGTGATGTGGGAGCCTGGTCAAACTCCTCATCTTGCCTATAGATCTCCCAGTTCCTAACTCTAAATCAGTCTCAAAAGTGTATCTCCCTCACCCTCTCCCTTTCTACTTTCTAACCAAGAACCTTTCTTTCTGGGGGTCTTGTATTGCACTCTGGTGGCTGTGTACCTGATGCAGAGGGCTGTTTTGTACTGGGAAGTCACTCTGCTGAGTTAGCGGTTGCTGGGGATTGTGGGGAACTAGAAAACTATGGGTACCTGGCTATCTGGTGTTCCAAACTGGTAGTTGCCCCAACTAAAGATGGTGATGGAGGTGACCCAAGATGGAGATAGCTGCTTTTAGCGATGCGGTGTCAGTTCCTGTGGGGAGAGCTGGGTGATGGTGTTGTGCCATCAATTCAGAGATGAGCTCTGTGGTATGCAGCATGTGGCTGTCAGCTTTCTTCAGAACCTGTGATATCTCCAGGTGCAGGAAGGCTATTGCAAATAGGGGACTATGGCAATAGCTGCCAAGTCTCAAGATGGAGGCAACTGGGGGAGCCCCAAGTTGGTAGATGGGGGTCTACATGGAAATGGCAGCCAGAATTCCTGCATGTGGGTAGCGGCTGAATGCCCTTCATAGGAGTGGGGTCTGGGAATTCTGCATGGGTGCTGGTGCTGATGGTCCTGCTAAGACACCTGTGAGACCTGCATGGGGGAGTAGTCCGAGTCAGGAGTCCTTTTCTAACACTGAGGCCCCGGGCCCATGTGGGATCAGCTGCGGAGGTGTCCTCTATCACTCTCAGCAAAGCAACATTTCCACTAGTTGAGACCTGGGTCATGGAGCAACACAGATTGTGGCCTCCCTCTGGCCTGCCATCTTGGACCCCCAAGAAGAACAGCCTCTGTTTTTATGACATACTTTACAAGTCTCATTTTGCAGTACATTCTGGGATTTACTTTTATTGACTTACTATTCACTTTTTCAAGTATTCCCATGTGTCTCTTCTTCCCTCATTATACACACACACACACACACAATGATTTTTTGCCTTTTTCATTTAATATAGACATAATGATTTTTGAAATGAAATTGTATACTGGTATCATGAAAACACATGAAAATGTTTTATGTATTTAATTAAGTATTTAAGAGCTCCTTGTTTTCTCATTCACCTACCATTGTGCCATCAAGCTCCATGTCCTCTGCAGGAAGAACAGGAAAAAGAGGAATCGGAAGAGAATGAATCACAGATAACAGTGGCTATCTACAGCTGAAAAAAAAAATTGGATGCTTTAAGTTAGCTGTTTTGTTAGTAAACACATTCATACACAGTAAAATAGCTTATATGTGTTTCATCTATCAAACTTGCTTTCCCATTGCCTTCAGTTAACATCAGAAGTGTTAACATGTTTTCTAAGAACTTTTGGGTTCTGACTCCTGCCTCCTTTACATTTATTCATTTCCTATTTCATTTTCTCTCCACCCATTCTCTTCACTTATGTTCACTTGGTGTCTGAATAATGCTTTCTCATCCTTCAAGCATCAACTTAGACATCATTTCCTATGTGGAGACCACTCTGATACCAAAGGTGGATATCCTCCCTCATGCACCCAAAGAAGCAGGTATTTTTCTATTTCTATCATTAGTTATCTGTTCTCTTGCCTTTCTCCCTCACTGGAACATTTAGGTTTGTGTCGGATCCATTGTTGTATCCCAGATCACCCAGTCCAGTGTTTAAGCCATATTCAATAAATGTGTTGAATGAATGAAAGAAAAAAAAAAAAAAAGAAGACACTTCTCTCTACATCTTGATCCTCCTGATAAAATATGGCTTTGAGTATAGCAGCAGGTGAGAGCCAGGAAATCTGTGAAAGAAAAAGCTATCTTTAAGCTTCCTCAGCAAAAACACCAACGGATGTTCCCAGCCCTCTAGTTGAAGATAAGATGAGGGGCAGGAAGTATAGTGTGTGTGTGTGTGTGTGTGTGTGTGTGTGTGTTTCAGTTCCCAGCTGGAGTTGCCAGCACAAAGACTTTCAGAAAATAATTTTGCTATTTGTAAACTGAAGGAATGTGATATGGAAGTAAATGAAGAAGAATAAATATGGAGCTACCCAGTATGCTTTTATAGTCACTTTTGGGGAGATAACTACACTGTAAAAAGGGATGATGATACGGAAGGGAATAAACCTATTAATCTTTTTTCTTACAAGATAATTCAGACCCAGAACGATTCCATACATTAGACTGTGAAATCTGCTCACCACAGCTCTTTGCATTTTTTTGTGTAGTTTATGTGAATTTTCCTTCTGGCTTATTCATGAACTCATGTGGTGAGTTACCTTTCATAAGGGAATCACAGCTTGACTCCACCGCCAGAAATAAACTAAATTCAGATATAGTTTGGAATAAAAATGCATAGTACTTTCCAAACTGGGCATATTTAGTATTAGTACTTACTTGAAAACATGAAATCTTGAGAATTATTATTTATAAAATATGAATTCATACTCTATTTATGTTCCCACAAATCTGAAAACCTGAGTATTTTTGAGCTTTAACCCAAATCCATTTTAAGTTCTAATATTAAATACACAGTAATCTCTTTCATTTAGGCTCCTTATAGTGAAAAAAGCTGGTCTGTCTGCTAACTTGCTTGGGTATCTGCAGTGTCAGGAGTCATGAGGGCATGGTCTCTAGTCCTGGGTACTGTCCCACTCACTTCTGTGGCCCCAGCTCCCTGCCCAGTGACATACACGGAAGAGCTCAGTGGATGCTTATTATCTGGGGGAATGAATCTGTTGGGTGTGTCTATGCACCACAGTGGATTCTTGCTGGGTCCATTTTGGTATTTCACATTTATTGTCCCTCTTGAATTCTGCCCATAGGTTGTTTCTACTCAGTGGTTGTCTCAGCTCAGGATGCTACAACAATATACCATACACTGATGACTTACAACAAACCCTCACTTCCAACAGTTCTGGAGGCTGGGAAGTCCAGGATCAAGGCACTGGCAGATTTGCTGTCTGGTGAAGGCTGCTTCCTGGTCTATAGGTGGCAGTTTTTCCATTATTTTCTCCCAGGACTGTCACGAGCACACTGATTCCACTCATGGACTCCTCCCTCATGACTTCATAGAATCCTAGTTACCTATTAAAGACTCTGCCTCCTAAATAGCACCATATTAGGGGGTAAGGGTTCAGCATTTGAATTCTGTGGAGACACAAGCATTCTGTCTATACAAATAATTGTCTTAGTTCATTTTGTGTTGCTATAACAGAATACACAGACTGGGTAATTTATAAAGAAAAGAAATTTATTTCTTACAGTCTCAAGTCTGGAAAATTCAAACCAAGGGATCTGCAACTAGCAAAAGGTCTTGATGCTACATCATTTCATGGCATGAGAGAGCAAGAGAGAACAAGAGGTCTCAAACTCACTTTTAAAACAACCTACTCTGGAGAGAACTAACCCACCCCAGTGATAATGACTATCCATTTAGGGGGCAGAGCCCCATGACTGAATCACCTCTTATTAGGCCCCACTTTCTAACACTGTTGCATTGGGGGGTTATGTTTGCAACATATGACCTTTGGGTGACATGTTCAAACCATAGCAATAGTTATGTCCCAGTATCTTTCTCCTCAGTCATTGGCGCATTTTGGCAGTACTGGGTCCTTCTCTAACTACTGGGGACCAATATGCTTAGAGAGATTCATTCCTGTTGGGAATTAAGAGAGCAATTTCTATGGGATTTCCTGGGTCTGGCTCAAAGTCATGCTTCTGAGCGCATTCCTGCTTCTCTCAGCTTTGTCCTTCTCGTGTATATCATTTTTTTTAACACAGCAATTTTTATTTTTTTTAGTTGTAGATGGACACAATACTTTTATTTTATTTATTTATTTTTATGTGGTTCTGAGGATCAAACCCAGTGTCTCACATGTGCTAGACAAGCACTCTACTGCTGAGCTACAACCCCAGCCCAAATGCAGCAATTTTTAAAGCAAACATTCAAAGAATTTCAAATTAATCATAGAAGTAATAAACACAATGCAAACACAAATGTAGAATTTCAAGTTGTCATCCTCATTAAACACAACCCACAGAGCCACTATGGCTGCCCAATCAATATACTACCATTGGTGGAACCCACCTTGAATTTGGCAGGCAATTTAACAGGTTTGTTGATAGGGTTATGTTCAGATAAACCCATGGCCCATAATTTTTCCATCTCAGTAGAGCACAGCAGGTCCCAACTTTTAAGCTGAGTTATGGTCCAAAAGGAAATGTTTTTTTTTCTTTTTTTAATTTAATTTTTTTTTGCATTACAACCCTTATTACACATATAGAGCACAATTTTTTGTATCTCTGTACATATAGTATGTTCACACCAACTTATGCCATTATACATGTTCTTTCTCTCTCTCTCTCTCTCTCTTTTTGCATTACAATTGTTAATACACATATATTCCGTTCCTCTCTCATGGCTTTGACATGGCTTCTGCTTTCCTCATGAAATACATGACACATGTTTTTATTTTTGTTCTGACTTAGGATGTTCCAGGGAGCTTTATCCCTCTCTCCTACACCTCTAATGGGGCACCTCTGTTGCCCTCTCCCTTCTCATTCTTCTTTCTCAGGCTCCATATCTTTCTTTCCCTTTCATCTGCACCAACACTCTCTCCACCACACTGTCCCCTTTAAAGTCAACAGCTGTTTGATAGTGCTTCCAATGAAGCACATTTACTTGAGTTTTAATATACTTTTGATAGTTATATAGCATATATCCATTTGCCTATAAAATCAATGTTCATATATTTCATCTACCTTGAAAGAACTGCATAAATTCTCATTTATGTTTGATCACCATTGTGGTGGCTGGTGTAGCGTAAGTTGGCTCCTTCTAATCCATCATCCTTATTTTGGAAAGGGAGAATTTTATTACCTTTTCTTTCAAAAGGGTCAAGTTAAGAAGAATCTCTTTGAAGGTTTTTTTTTTTTTTTTTTTTTAGTGGTTATACAGGTTATGGAATAGTATCTGCTGAGTCTTAATGCAATTTTTTGAGATTTAATTAATATTCTAAATTAGTGTCTGGAATGTTTTATGTGTAGATTGAAGAAAAGAGACCACATTGAATTCCTGGTTGGTACAAGGATTTATGGGTGTATAAGACACGGGGAGTTTATTACTGGTGCTGTATCTAAGGTAGATGCTTTCGGAAGCAGGATTTCTGGCCAAAAGCTACATCACATATCCTGGCAAATATGCTTCCTATTTTGTCTCTTGATTCTTCAGTCCAAATGAATCCAAATTAATTGCATTTATATTGATTTTATTCATTTGGCTTCGCAGGGTCATCAGAAAGGGAACTTTTTCATTTCTATCTTCATTTTGCAATGCATCTCAAGGCCACTTGTAAAATAAAAGGCAGCAGTTTACTGATGTCCAAGATCTCATTCTAAGGCCTTGAGTAGTAAATAGGGATTTAGAGAAAGGTGCAGCCAGGGCAAAGGCGTACTTCCCTCCTTTAGGGTAGCCATGAAACAACACAGGACTAGGTTGGCCTCATGTGTTTTCTCCTCCTGAAGTATGTATGACAAAATTTGATATCTCAGACTGCTTGGGTTTATCCAAAATTCTAAGGAAGTCTCTGTTTTCTTTCTCTTATCCTATTTAAACCTAGTTGGAAAATGGAAAATGAAAAACGGTAAGTGAAAGCTTTGAAACATCATGCTCAGAGAGTGAACGAATACTAGACAAAGTGTTAAGGTTAAAATCAGGTAAGACTTGGGGAAGCCCTGGGAGCATCTCTAGCCCTGCAAGGAAGGTGGGGTAAAGATCAGGTGGGTGAATGACTAGAAAGAAAAGAAGGTAGGACCACAGAAGCCTGAGACTACACACCCTGTGACTCTAAAGGGATGAAGTGAGCACCCAAAGGGGGCTTGCTCAGGTCAGGGAGACCCTGTTTGTAGAAAAACAGGGAGGAGGAGGGAGAGGGAGAGGAAAAGAAAGAGGAAAAAAGGGAATGGATTAGAAAGTTACTGCACAGAAGAAAAAGTATCAGAGCTGAGAGGATTTTCCCTCTGTTTCTTTTTTTTAAAAAAAGTAAACCAAATGGGACTGTCACTTCAAGGAAAGGTAGAAGGTACTTCACAGTGACAGGGCCAGTAAAAAGTATATAAAATAGTGCCATCAACCTCTGTGACCATCCAGTTAGCATCTCAGTTGCTACAGGCTCTGCCTTAGGTTAGGCTCCTTAGCAATAGATGCTGAGATGAGGATTTGTGTAAAGATTGGAAAGTGTTCCCAGGGAAAACTCACAGTGGAATTGGGAAGTGGGATCAGGATGGGAAGGGGTTGAGCAAGAGTGTGGTAGCAAGCAAAGTCCTTCCAAGGGCAAGCCCTTGGAGAGCCTCTGAAGCCACACTGGCCACATCTCAGAATGGTCCAGCGGGGGCAAGGAAGCTGCATTGTTTCAACTTCTGTACCTGTGGCTCTTAACCTGGGAATTGAGTGCTAGGGAGTGTTTAACAGTGTGTGAGACATTTTTGTTTGTCACACTGGGGCAATGTGATATTGGTACCCAATGAAGACAGGGAGGGATGCTGTTGAATACCTTATAAATTCTATAATGCACAGGAAAGCCTCCTCTCAGCCCTACCTCAATAAATAATTATGTCGCCCAAAGTGTCAACAGTGCTGAGGTTGAGAAACCCTGGTCTACACCTGCCAGTCACTGGGTCAGGGCTAATGTTAGAATGTATATTTTGCATCCCCCAAAATGTTTCTGGTGGTTTGAGGCAGCAGTTGCTGGCTGTTTGGAGTGAAAACCCAGCTGGAGTCTGTGAGCATGTAAATTACAAAGGAATCTAAAGAACCATGTGTGAGCACCGACCAAATGTAATATAAATGGCAATTCATTGATGTGTTTAGTTTAAATCAATATCTCTGTCTTTCCCAGTCTTATAGCCCTCTCTATCTGAACAGTTACCTGGATTATTACATATTGCGTTGCAAACACCTTCTTGATTTATTTTATTATACATATGAGAATAAAAACAACAACAAAAAATGGAGCAGCCAGGCACAGTGGCACACACCTGTAATCTCTGTGGCTCAGGAGGCTGAGACAGAAGGATTGGAAGTTCAAGGCTAGCCTCAGCAACTTGGCAGGACCCTGTCTCAAACTAAAAAAAAAAAAAGGTGGGTGGGTGGGTGGGAATGTGGCTCAGTGGTAAAGTTCCCCTGGATTCATTCCCTGATACCCCCATGAAAATATTGGGGTATATACATAACCTGAGCCACTGCCTTCAATGCCAAGGTGAAATGATCTTTGACATTCTCTGACTTAAATAATGAGTCACATTTTCACTCATCTTTTGTTCTGAGGCTAGACTAGTATCTGCTGCAAGTATTCTAAATTGATACTCAGTAGCTTTCTAAGGTCATTTAAATTCCTAATGAAAAGTCACTCAAGGCCATAGTACAAAATAAATACATTGTTATTGATCATGCAATAAGATATTAGGCTAATTTAATAAGGCTTCTCCCTGAGATGTACTCAATTCACCAATATTGTCATTTCTCAGCCCTCATAGATCCTGCTGTTTTTTTCATGGCCTAGCAATAGTCATCTCTGATTTGCTTGACTCCATGTTTCACCTGGATATTCCAGGATGCCTCATCCCCATTAAACTTCTTCTCCCTGTCGGCAAAGTACAGTGATAGAATAAGGATTCATTACTCTTGAAATGACCCTTTCTACAATATCCACTTTTTATCTCCTTAATCAGCAAAGTGGTACTCTGAGGACTGACAGGTTCACTGGCTGGAGGCACATTTATTACTGAGACACCAGCTGAATAATTGTGTATTTACCAACTTCAATTTAACCTCACAACTTGGCTGTCTCTCACAACAAGGTGAGCAATAAGACCAAATTGCCCCTCTGCCTGTAGCTCATCAATAACTACCCTTACTCAACCAAAACTAGTATTCCCATTGCCACCCTCACAGGCAGGAGTTGATATACCTTATCACATAGTTTTTATTTTCAAGAGAAAAACTTTTGGTTGCTTTGGTCAAAGCTTTATATTGTAACTGAAAATACAGTAAAGGAGAGCAGTATTTTCTTTTCTTCTCCCAGGAAATTGCATGACAATAGAAAAAGGGAAAAGAGGTTTTTTATTTCTTTGTAGGGAAGAGATGGCTAACTGCATGCCCCAAATTAACAGTTCATTTGCCTAATATGAAATGTACACTAAAATTTTATAGTAAAAACTCAATGAAAATACTTTAAAGTGTGTATGCTCTTTGATTCAGCAAATCCTAAAGAAATTACAGAACAGTGCAAAGTTGTAAGGTAGGTGGACTTATTGCAACGTTATTTCAATGGAAAAAAAAGTTAAATAACTGATGTCCACTAACATATAATCATGATAAACTTATATAGTGAAATTAAGTGTATCTGTTAAAAGGGGGGAAGGCAGGTGTGTGGATATTGATATGGAGAGATGTCTGTGGTATAATAAATGAAAAAGTTTTTAAAAATGAGATGGATCTATATGTCTTGAAAAAATGAAATCTACCACATATTGTTAATAAAAAAGAGAAAGTTGCAAACAAATAGGTACAGTATGTCCCTCTACTGTGAATATATACATAAATAATATATGTATCTATATAGTGTATATGTGCATAACTGTGTCTCTACAAACATGGAAAAATTCTGTAAGATTTGACACCATACTTTAGTGATGTTACTCAGAGCTCAGAGCTGGAGGGAGGGTTATTGGTGTGATTTTGCTTTATTGTATTTTTTAATGTATATACATTCATACATACATACAACCTAAGCAAGGTATGCATACAAAACAACTGTGATTGTTTTCTGGACAATATATGTGAGTAGAAAATCAGATGTTAAATATACAAATTAACTGTATGAATTGGTTTTCAATTGAGATTTTATTGAATTATATATGTATAATTATATATATAATATATATTCACACATGCACACAAGTTATCAAAATGTATTAACAGGATGGGGTTAGGAATTTAATAAATATGCTTAATTCCATAATTCTTTTCTTTTTAAATCTAGGCACCACTAATCCATTAAAGAACTGTTAAAGGAGATACCAGGCGTGCTGAGCACAGTGAAGTAATAGTGATAGCTAATGCTTACCTGGGGTTCACTATCAGCTAGTTCTGATTGCTTAATTGTCACAACAGCTGAGCAAACTGAGACATAGTGAGATTATCTTGCTGAACTAATAAGGAGAGCCAGGATTTGAATCTAAGCCAGCTAGTTTAAATTTACCTGGATGATTCATTAAATGATTGCAAAATCCAAAGTAAAACTCAATGTGATGGATCATGCAATGTATTAACCAAACCTGGGGCTGTGATGTCACCATATCCAGTGCTGAGCAGACCACACTGCTTGTTAAAGCAGCACTAGACAACCAGAGTAAAAGTTCCTGCTGGAACCCAAGATGACATAGGACAGCATGCCATGCTACAAATGCTCTCACCTACCCACTCTTTGGATTTAGTTTTAGGAAACCTTTCATTCTTTTATTTGTCCTGGTCAAGGCTCAACTTTTAGCAGCTTGGAAGGTAACTAAAATTTAGGAAGATGGGGGTAGAGCCTTTCAGTAGGAGGAACTGCAGCAGGAGAACACTTGTCATCGTCCCTATTCAGGATTCTTCTTGTCAGCAGTAGCTCCAGGCTGGCAGGGACATTTTTTCTGTCTATAAATCCAGTTCAGTCTCAAAGTCCTAATGATGCATGGAATTCTGCAGCCAGCCCTCTAGGCTCAAATGTTCTGATTGGCAGCAAAGGAGGCCCCGTCCACCTCACAGAGTGTGGAGGGGAACCACCAGGCTGGGGCCTCACTTTTTCTTTTTTGAAAGGGCAGCATAAACACACCTCTGAAAAGGCTTTCATAGTCCCCCACTGTGAATAGAATTTCTGTACCGCTAACTCTTGTGGGGACAGACTATACAAAACACCATTTTTTTTCTGCACACTTCTGTTCTTCTAAGCTGCCAGGAAGACTTAATAAAAGCCCGTAGGTGGTTATATGAACTGAATTGAAAAGAGGAGCTTAAAGAGAGTTTTTCTCTTATTAACCAAGTGATGGTTCTCAACACTGAGCAATACCACGCTGGTGTTTATGTTGTATCCCACCAATGTGGGCATTTGTGAATTTTACCAATGTTTTAAGGAGTATAATTAATGGCATTTGGTGAAGATGAAGAGTAATGAAGTTAATAAAATAAGCAGAAATAGGCATACCATTCTGAAGTAGTGTTTGCCAGTGTGGTGTGTGCTGTGAACTGCTTGTGTGCCCTCCACACCAGCCAAACTTTACGTGTTGAAGCCCTGATTTCTGATGTGATGGTGTTTGGAGGCAGGGCCTTTGGGAGGTAATTAAGTTTAGATGAGGACATGAGGGTGGGGACTTCTGCTGGGATCAGAGACACTGGAAGTATTGCTTCAGTTTTGTGTCTCCATCTTCACACACTGAGGGGAGGCCACTGAGGACACAGTGAGAACGTGGCCATTGCCATCCTTGCTGGCACCTTGTTCTTGGACTTACAGTCTCCAGAAATGTGAGGAATAAATTCTTGTTTAAGCCACCCCAATCTATGGCATTTTTATGGCAGTCTAGCTAGCTAAGATAGTAACTTGATCATTTAGCCATATTTCTACCTACTGAATGAACTTTTAGCCAGGAGTCTTTTGATTATGCTAAGGTTTTATTTTCTGTTCTAATAAACCAATTTGAAAATCAGCCCTGTATCTGTAGCATCAATATGATTCTAGATTTGTGACCCAGTGGCTTTGGATAGCTACATGGCACTCGTTTCTGGCCTTGGAACCTGGTCATGCACTTGTCTTTTATCTGCATATTACCTTAAATATTTTGATGTATCTTAGTCTGCTATCTCAGTTCATCTGCATTTTGACATATTTGGCCCCGTAGCAATTTGCCTTTGATTGTCTAAAACAGGGATCTAGCAACACTGAAAAACTCTTCTCAGATTTTCACAGATTGTATTAATTTTGTTATTAGAGAATGAAAAGCAGAGGAACTTTGTACTAGTGAGTTTAAAAATGTACTTGGGAGAAGATAAAAGATGAACTAAACATAAATCATATGAACAAAACAAGACTATGTAAATTCAAATACTTGATTGTTTTGGAGAAAAAATGAATGGAATTGATAAACATTTTTGAGAATGTTTAAGTATGAAAGTGAGCAAGCAGGAATATGTAATGCCATGAACAAGAGGGTGCATGTATACAGATCAGGAGCATTGGAAAATATTATGAGAGAATACTACACTTAAATCTGCAACAACAAATTTAAATATTTAGTCACTATAAAAACATAAACAACAAAAATTCAACTCAACTAGAAGTGGAACACTTGAATTGTATATCGAATGTAAAAGATCTATAACTGAAAAAGGCGTACAATACAAAATGGGTTTGGGCTGAGTTATATCTAACCTTAATGAATAGAGAAGACCCATGCTATTTAACTTATTTGAAGCTATTTAAGATTGATGAGCCCAATGAAATTTATAAAGCCAACATAAGATTCTAAATATCAAAATCTGATATGAACAATAAAAGATAGCCATAGACTAATCTGAAAAAAAATCCAGAAGAGAAACTTCTAAATAAGGTAAATAAATATAATTTATTATGGTTAATTTCTAGAATTCAAGGATGGTTTGATATGCAAAAATTTAATATGCAATACATTAATTAATAATTTAAGAAAAACTTTTATGATATAAATACACACTGACAGGCATTTGATAAAATTAAGCACCAATTGTAAAATTAAAAACTAAGTTAAAGTAAGAAAGTAGTCAATTACCTAAATGTAAAAAAGACTATTTACCTTTTTTGGGGGGTGGGGAATACTGGGGATTGAACTCAGGGAGAGTGGATCACTGAGCCACATCCTCAGCTCTATTTTGTATTTTATTTAGAGACAGGGTCTCACTGAGTTGCTTAGCATCTTGTATTTGCTGAGGCTGGCTTTGAACTCACAGTCCTCCTGCCTGAGCTTTCTGAGCCACTGAGATTATAGGCATGTGCCTCCATGCCCAGTACAAAGAGTATTTACTTTTAAAAAGCAATTATTAGTCTAAACACTAAAATCACTTTAATTAAAATCAGCAACTGGAGAGAGATGTTGGCTATTGCTCTTATACAATTTAATCTTGGAGCGTTTCAATAATGCAATAAAAGAGAATAACAAAATAATTTCTGCAAACAATAAAAATAGATTGAATTAATTTCTGTAATATGAATGTATACTCAGACAATGTAAGAGAGTCTATTAAAAGGACTTACATGAATTGTCAATTTCATAAATTGACTAGATATAAAGAAACAGTCACAAAAATAAACAGCTTTTGTTTGTCTCTAAAATTGAAGCCCCCCCAAAATAGAAAAAAAATATTTACATTGGTAATGAAAACAATAAAATATTGAGGGGTATATTTAATAAGTAGGGATAACACCTATATTAAGTGGACCATAAAAAGTCATGGAAACAGCAAGATGACAGAAGAGGAGCTTTATACCTAATAGAAGCATCAATTTTGACAACATCTACAGGCAAGAGTAACTTCATGGGGGTCTAAAGGCCAGGGGATGAATTTCTGTAATCAGAGCAAAAGATATGAAAGCAGACATATTGAAGAGGGTGGAAGAGTTTTACTGCACACATGCACCCTTCCTTCAAGGCAGCACAGTGCAACAGTACAGTGCCAAAGCGGACTCCCTAATCCACAATTTCTCCCATGGGTGAAAAAGTGAAGTGTATTAGTGCCTAACTCTGCCCATTGTGTAGGAGCTGTGCAAGAAGTTCAGTTCTTTCTCACACACCAGAATTCTGAGGTGGTTGGCAAGGCTGAATGTTTGTAAGAGGCATAGTAGCAGCAAGATTGGCCACAGAGCTTACTAACTGCCCTGTGGACTCCATCAGGAAAACTTCTCATGAGTTGCTATAGGTGCCTGGCCTAAGGACCCCTTTATCTGGCCCGTGAGCAATCCAAATGCTCTCCACACCTCCCTAGCTCTCTCTCCAAAGTGAACTCCTTAAGTGTAACCTGCAGACAGCAAGTGCAAGTGTTTCACTCAGACAACTGGCTTGGTTGTGTGGCACTGGGAGAAGGCACACAAACTTGGACCTTTCAAGGCATCACCTTAGGTCAATCAAACAGGAGACCCTAAGCACCTGGCCTGGCTTTTTTGTCTTAAAATAGTACACTTAATATTAACTACCTACCCCCAACACCCAAGAGAGAAGCAAAGGTGTGGAGCAGATTCATCCATAGAAACTATCTGAAGGCCGCAGAACCCCTGTCTGGCATGATTGGTGGAGATGTTTCTCTCTCAGAGCCTATCAGTGAAGACTAGAAGATATAACTGCTTCTTTAAAGGCAAAGAGAGACAACACAAAACTTCAGGGAACATGAAAAAAAATCAAGGAAACATGACACCCATCATGGGAACAGAATAATATTCTAGTGGTTGACCTAGAAATGAAGATCTATGAATTGCTGTGAAAAAGAGTTCATAATAATTGTTTAAAAAAGATCAGTCAAGCTACAAGAGTATACAGATAATTCAATGAAACCAGGGAAAAAAACCAAAAAATAAAATAAAAAATCATAAAAAGGATGTAAGAGAAATTGTGTGAAGAATAAATGAACAAAATGGAAAATTCAAGAGTGTCATGGGCTGGGGATGTGGCTCAAGTGGTAGCGCGCTCGCCTGGCATGCGTGCGGCCCGGGTTCGATCCTCAGCACCACATACAAACAAAGATGTTGTGTCCACAGAGAACTAAAAAATAAATATTAAAAAAGAAATTCTTGAGTGGCCCGCGGCGGGACAGAGCTTCCAATCACTCCTGCAAGGTAGGCGGGCCTGCGACCCACTGGCAGAAGAGGAGCAGCCGCCTGCTGAGAGGCTGAGCCGCCCCCTCCCCCTGCGCCGGCATAGTAGAGGGAACTGTGAACACGCACAGAGCAGGCCCAGCGGCCTGCTGAGGGGCAGAGCCGCCCCCCACCCCCCTCGCCTGCCAGGTAGGGGAAGGGGGACCACCGACAGAAAAGGCCCAGTGGCCCGCGGCGGGACAGAGCTTCCAATCACTCCTGCAAGGTAGGCGGGCCTGCGACCCACCTGCAGAAGAGGAGCAGGCGCCTGCTGAGAGGCTGAGCCGCCCCCTCCCCCTGCGCCGGCATAGTAGAGGGAACTGTGACCAAACACAGAGCAGGCCCAGCGGTCGGCTGAGGGGCAGAGCCGCCCCCCACCCCCCTCGCCTGCCAGGTAGGGGAAGGGGGACCACCGACAGAAAAGGCCCAGTGGCCCGCGGCGGGACAGAGCTTCCAATCACTCCTGCAAGGTAGGCGGGCCTGCGACCCACCTGCAGAAGAGGAGCAGGCGCCTGCTGAGAGGCTGAGCCGCCCCCTCCCCCTGCGCCGGCATAGTAGAGGGAACTGTGACCAAACACAGAGCAGGCCCAGCGGCCTGCTGAGGGGCAGAGCCGCCCCCCACCCCCCTCGCCTGCCAGGTAGGGGAAGGGGGACCACCGACAGAAAAGGCCGAGTGGCCCGCGGCGGGACAGAGCTTCCAATCACTCCTGCAAGGTAGGCGGGCCTGCGACCCACCGGCAGAAGAGGAGCAGCCGCCTGCTGAGAGGCAGAGCCGCCCCCTGCCCCCCGCGCCTGCAAGGTAGTCGGAACTGTGACCACTATCAGAACAGGTCAGACCTGCAACCGAGAGACAGAACAGGCCCAGTGGCCTGAGGAAGGGTAGAGCCGCCCCCCCCACACGCCTGCAAAGTAGGCAGACCTGCGACCCACTGGCAGTACAGCCCCAGAGGCCTGCAGAGGGGCAGTGCCGCTGCCTGCGCCTGCAAAGTAGGCAGAACTGCGACCACCGACAGAACAAGCCTAGCGGCCCGCAGAGGGACAGAGCAGCCGCCCGCGCCTGCAAGGTCGGCGGACCTGCTACCGACCGGCAGAGCAGGCCCAGCGGCCTGCCGGCGTGGTAGGCACATTGCCCCAATTGGAGGAGGGGCAGAGCCGCCGCCCGCGCCTGCGAGGGAGACTTTGCAACTATACAAGACCAATATAAATATATAGGGGGAAAATTCAATAGCACAACAGTTTCACCAAGTAGAAAGGAACGCGAACAGTATGAAGAGACAAGGAAAGAAAGGACCACAAGCATTGCAGGTCAACTCAACGTTAGAAGAGGTAATAGCTGCAGCAGATGGAATGTCAGATAAAGAATTCAGGATATACATGCTTCAGATGATCTGGAGTCTCAAGGAAGACATCAGACAGCAAAATCAGACAATGAAAGATCACTTCAATAATGAATTACATAAACAAATCCAAGAAGCAAAAGATCAACTATACAGGGAAATAGAGGTTATAAAAAACAAACAAACAGAAATCCTAGAAATGCAGGAAGCAATAAGCCAACTTAAAAACTCAATTGAGAATACTACCAGCAGAGTAGAACACTTAGAAGACAGAACATCAGACAATGAAGATAAAGTATTTCAACTTGAAAAGAACATAGACAGCTCAGCAAGACTGTTAAGAAACCATGAGCAGAACATCCAAGAAATATGGGATAACATCAAGAGACCAAATTTAAGAGTCATTGGGATACAGGAAGGAACAGAGTTTCAAACCAAAGGAATGAGCAATCTATTCAATGAAATAATACGAGAAAACTTCCCAGACTTGAAGAATGAGACAGAACCCCAAATCCTAGAAGCCTACAGGACACCGAATGTGCAAAATCATAAGAGACCCACACCTAGACACATTATAATGAAGATGCCCAACATACAGAATAAGGAGAGAATTTTAAAAGCTACAAGAGAAAGGAAGCAGATCACATTTAGGGGTAAGCCAATCAGGATAACAGCTGATCTTTCAACACAGACTCTGAAAGCTAGAAGATCCTGGAATAACATATTTCAAACACTGAAAGAAAATGGGTTCCAACCAAGAATTGTGTTTCCAGCGAAATTAAGCTTCAGGATGGAAGATGAAATTAAAACCTTCCACGATAAACAAAAGTTAAAAGAATTTGCAGCTAGAAAACCATCTCTTCAAAACATCCTTGGCAAAACATTACAGGAAGAGGAAATGGAAAATAACAATGAAAACCAACAGTGGGAGGTAGGACACTAAAGGGGGGAAAATAATCAAAGTGGAAAACAAACCATGTTTAGTAACATAAATAAACAAATATGGCTGGAAGAACAACCCATATCTCAATAATAACCCTAAATGTTAATGGCTTAAACTCACCAATTAAGAGACACAGGCTAGTAGAATGGATCACAAAACAAGACCCAACAATATGCTGCATACAGGAGACGCATTTGATAGGAAAAGACATACATAGGCTGAAGGTGAAAGGTTGGGAAAAATCATATCACTCATATGGACTTCGGAAACAAGCAGGAGTATCCATACTCATATCAAATAAAATAGATTTTAAGCCAAAGTTAATCAAAAGGGATAAAGAGGGACACTACATACTGCTCAAGGGAACCATACACCAACAAGACATAACAATCATAAATATATATGCCCCAAACAATGGTGCAGCTATGTTCATCAAACAAACTCTTCTCAAGTTCAAGAGTCTAATAGACCACCATACAATAATCATGGGAGACTTCAACACACCTCTCTCGCCACTGGACAGATCTTCCAAACAAAAGTTGAATAAGGAAACTATAGAACTCAATAACACAATTAATAACCTAGACTTTATTGACATATATAGAATATACCACCCAACATCAAGCAGTTACACTTTTTTCTCAGCAGTACATGGATCCTTCTCAAAAATAGATCATATATTATGTCACAGGGAAACTCTTAGACAATACAAAGGAGTAGAGATAATACCATGCATCCTATCTGATCATAATGGAATGGAACTGAAAATCAACGATAAAAGAAGGAAGAAAAAAGAATACATCACTTGGAGAATGAACAATAGGTTACTGAATGATCAATGGGTTATAGAAGACATCAAGGAGGAAATTAAAAAATTCTTAGAGATTAATGAAAACACAGACACAACATATCTGAATCTATGGGACACATTGAAAGCAGTTCTAAGAGGAAAATTCATTGCTTGGAGTTCATTCCTTAAAAAAAGAAAAAACCAACAAATAAATGATCTCATACTTCATCTCAAAATCCTAGAAAAAGAAGAGCAAAACAACAGCAAAAGAAGTAGAAGGCAAGAAATAATTAAAATCAGAGCTGAAATTAATGAAATCGAAACAAAAGAAACAATTGAAAAAATTGACAAAACTAAAAGTTGGTTCTTTGAAAAAATAAACAAAATCGACAGACCCTTAGCCATGCTAGCGAAGAGAAGAAGAGAGAGAACTCAAATCACTAACATACGGGATGAAAGAGGCAATATCACAACAGACACTTCAGAAATACAGAAGATAATCAAAAATTATTTTGAATCCTTATACTCCAATAAATTAGAAGATAGTGAAGGCATAGATAAATTTCTTAAGTCATATGATCTGCCCAGATTGAGTCAGGAGGATATAGAAAACCTAAACAGACCAATATCAATTGAGGAAATAGAAGAAACCATCAAAAGACTACCAACTAAGAAAAGCCCAGGACCGGATGGGTATACAGCAGAGTTTTACAAAACCTTTAAAGAGGAACTAATACCAGTACTTCTCAAGCTACTTCGGGAAATAGAAAAAGAGGGAGAACTTCCAAATTCATTCTACGAGGCCAACATCACCCTGATACCTAAACCAGACAAAGACACTTCAAAGAAAGAAAACTACAGACCAATATCTCTAATGAACCTAGATGCAAAAATCCTCAATAAAATTCTGGCGAATTGGGTACAAAAACATATCAAAAAAATTGTGCACCATGATCAAGTAGGATTCATCCCTGGGATGCAAGGCTGGTTCAATATACGGAAATCAATAAATGTTATTCACCACATCAATAGACTTAAAAATAAGAACCATATGATCATCTCGATAGATGCGGAAAAAGCATTCGACAAAGTACAGCATCCCTTTATGTTCAAAACTCTAGAAAAACTAGGGATAACAGGAACATACCTCAATATTGTAAAAGCAATCTATGCTAAGCCTCAGGCTAGCATCATTCTGAATGGAGAAAAATTGAAGGCATTCCCTCTAAAATCTGGAACAAGACAGGGATGCCCTCTCTCACCACTTCTGTTCAACATAGTTCTCGAAACACTGGCCAGAGCAATTAGACAGACGAAAGAAATTAAAGGCATCAAAATAGGAAAAGAAGAACTTAAATTATCACTATTTGCAGATGACATGATTCTATACCTAGCAGACCCAAAAGGGTCTACAAAGAAACTATTAGAGCTAATAAATGAATTCAGCAAAGTGGCAGGATATAAAATCAACACGCATAAATCAAAGGCATTCCTGTATATCAGCGACAAATCCTCTGAAATGGAAATGAGGACAACCACTCCATTCACAATATCTTCAAAAAAAATAAAATACTTGGGAATCAACCTAACAAAAGAGGTGAAAGACTTATACAATGAAAACTACAGAACCCTAAAGAGAGAAATAGAAGAAGATCTTAGAAGATGGAAAAATATACCCTGTTCATGGATAGGCAGAACTAACATCATCAAAATGGCGATATTACCAAAAGTTCTCTATAGGTTTAATGCAATGCCAATCAAAATCCCAACGGCATTTCTTGTAGAAATAGAGAAAGCAATCATGAAATTCATATGGAAAAATAAAAGACCCAGAATAGCAAAAACAATGCTAAGCAGGAAGTGTGAATCAGGCGGTATAGCGATACCAGACTTCAAACTATATTACAGAGCAATAGTAACAAAAACAGCATGGTACTGGTACCAAAACAGGCGGGTGGACCAATGGTACAGAATAGAGGACACAGAAACCAATCCACAAAACTACAACTATCTTATATTTGATAAAGGGTCTAAAAGCATGCAATGGAGGAAGGATAGCATCTTCAACAAATGGTGCTGGGAAAACTGGAAATCCATATGCAACAAAATGAAACTGAATCCCTTTCTCTCGCCATGCACAAAAGTTAATTCAAAATGGATCAAGGAGCTTGATATCAAATCAGAGACACGCCGTCTGATAGAAGAAAAAGTTGGCTATGATCTACATATTGTGGGGTCGGGCTCCAAATTCCTCAATAGGACACCCATAGCACAAAAGTTAATAACTAGAATCAACAAATGGGACTTACTCAAACTAAAAAGTTTTTTCTCAGCAAAAGATACAATAAGAGAGGTAAATAGAGAGCCTACATCCTGGGAACAAATCTTTACTCCTCACACTTCAGATAGAGCCCTAATATCCAGAGTATACAAAGAACTCAAAAAATTAGACAATAAGAGAACAAACAACCCAATCAACAAATGGGCCAAGGACCTGAACAGACACTTCTCAGAGGAGGACATACAATCAATCAACAAGTACATGAAAAAATGCTCACCATCTCTAGCAGTCAGAGAAATGCAAATCAAAACCACCCTAAGATACCATCTCACTCCAGTTAGATTGGCAGCCATTATGAAGTCAAACAACAACAAGTGCTGGCGAGGGTGTGGGGAAAAGGGTACACTTGTACATTGCTGGTGGGACTGCAAATTGGTGCAGCCAGTTTGGAAAGCAGTATGGAGATTTCTTGGAAAGCTGGGAATGGAGCCACCATTTGACCCAGCTATTCCCCTTCTCGGTCTATTCCCTAAAGACCTAAATAGAGCATGCTACAGGGACACTGCTACATCGATGTTCATAGCAGCACAATTCACAATAGCTAGACTGTGGAACCAACCTAGATGCCCTTCAATGGATGAATGGATAAAAAAAATGTGGCATTTATACACAATGGAGTATTACTCTGCATTAAAAAATGACAAAATCATAGAATTTACAGGGAAATGGATGGCATTAGAGCAGATTATGCTAAGTGAAGCTAGCCAATCCCTAAAAAACAAATGCCAAATGTCTTCTTTGATATAAGGAGAGTAACTAAGAACAGAGTAGGGTCGAAGAGCATGAGAAGAAGATTAACATTAAACAGGGATGAGAGGTGGGAGGGAAAGGGAGAGAGAAGGGAAAATGCATGGAAATGGAAGGAGACCCTCAGAGTTATACAAAAGTACATACAAGAGGAAGTGAGGGGAAGGGGAAAAATAATACAAGGGGGACAAACGAATGTCAGTAGAGGGGGCAGAGAGAGAAGAGGGGAGGGGAGGGGAGGGGAGGGGGGATAGTAGAGGATAGGAAAGGCAGCAGAATACAACAGACACTAGTATGGCAATATGTAAATCAATGGATGTGTAACTGATGTGATTCTGCAATCTGTATATGGGGTAAAAATGGGAGCTCATAACCCACTTGAATCAAATTGTGAAATATGATATATCAAGTACTATGTAATGTTTTGAACAGCCAACAATAAAAAATTTAAAAAAAAAAAAAAAAGAAATTCTTCAAAAAAATAAGAGTGTCAACAGCAATTGGTGAAATTATAGTTATATTGTGTACAAATATTTAACAACAAATCCCATCATTATGTACAACTACGATGCATGAAAAAATGTGGGAAAATATGGAAATGAAAAAAAATAAAGTTCCTATTAAAAAAAATAAAGGATGTCCACAGTAGACCTGATCAAACAGAAGAGAGAATATGCGACTTAGGTCATTTGAAAATATCCATCCAGAGGAGAAAAGAGAGCTTCAAAGGAATGAGGAAATACTACTGGAATTATGAGACACCAGTAAGAAAGTTAACATTTGCATTAAGGAAATTTAAGAAGAGAGGATAAAGGGGAAATTTTGTTTTTAAAGATAATGGATGTAAAATTCTACCCCAAAAAATTAAAATCAGTAAAAAATCAAAATTCAAGACAAAGAATTTTGAATGCTTGATAGTCTCCTGATATAAAAGGGAACACCTGGACAAGCCTTGATAATTCACTGAGAAGGCTATCAGTGGATTTCTCAACAGACGCAATCTACAGATTCACATATTCCTTATCAGAATTTCAAAGGCAATTCTCACAAAAGTGTAGGCATTGCATTTTCTAATTTCTAATTATATTACAAATTTTTAGTAATCTACATAATATTATACTGGAACAAATATAGTCACATAGATGAATGGAACAAAACAGAAAGCCCAGAAATAAACATGTCTGTTTATAGTCAGGTAAGCTCTGACAAAGATGCTAAGAATGCACAATGGGGAGGTTAATCTCTTCAATAAATGGTTTGAGGAAGACCAGATATATACATGCAGAGAATGAAATTGGGTCCCTATCTTATACCACCACAAGGATCAACTAAAAATGGATTAAAGACTTAAATATTAAGTCCTGAAACCATAAAACTTCTTTAAGAAAACAGGAGAAAAGCTCATGACATTGGTTTGGGTAATGATTTTTTTGTATATGACATCCAAAACAAAAAGCAAAAGCAAAAATAAATAAATGAGACTATGTTAAACTAAAACATTTCTGCACAGCAAAGGAAATAATCAATAATATAAAAAGGCAGTCTATTGAATAGGAGAAAATATTTGCAAACCAAACATCCCATTAGTATTCAAAATAGCTGAGGAACTCAAACAATTTAACAACAACAACAAAACCAAATCACTAATTAAAAAAAAGGGGGGGGGGCAAAAGGACCTGAATAGACATTTCCCAAAAGAAGACATATAGCCAACAATTACATGAATAAAGTGCTCAGCCTCACAATTAACATTGAAATGCAAATCAAAACCATGAGCTGTCACACCTATTAGGGTGACCATTATAAAAAGGACAAGCAGTCATAACAAGTGTTGGTGAAGATATAGAAAAAAAGGATCCCCTCGTACATTACCTGTAGGAATGTGGATTGCTACAGCCATATGGAAAACAGAATAGAAGTTCCTCAAAAGATTAAAAATGGAACTGCCATGATTCAGCAATACCACTTTTAGATATATATATATATATATACATATATAATTGTATTTGTGGTGCTGGAGATACTTGGGCTTTGCCTAATCTAAGCAAGTACTTTACCACTGAGCTACAACCCCATCCCCTGTACTCCTATGTCCATTGTGTTATTTACAATAAGCAAGATTTGGAAACAACCTTACTGTCTAATGGCAGATGAACAAAGACAATGTGGCGTGCACACACACACACACACACACACATGCCCACACAGACACACACATATATTATTCAGGCTCTGGAAAGAAAGGAATCCTATCATTTGTGACATTATGAATGAACATGGAAGATACTATAATAAGTGAAATAAATCAGAAATAGGCACAGGGTCAAATACTACATTATATTATTTACATGTGCACTATATAAAAGTCAAACTAAAAGAAGTAGAATGGGTCTGGGGGCAGGTGGTGTAAATAGGAGAGATGTTGGTCAAAGGATGCAAATGTTCAGTTATAAGTTCTGGAGACCTAATGTACAGCATGGTGACTACAGCTAGAGATGTACTGTATACTTGAAATTTGCTATGATGGTGGACCTAAAATATTCCCTTCACACACATAATTTTGTGATGTGTTGGGCATGTTAATTAGCATTGTAAGATTTCAAATTCTCTCACTCATTGATTTCAGTAGATATTCATTGCAACCAATATTTCACTGTTGGAATAACCTAGTCATGTTTAAACATGCTTTAGCACTCCCCTATATCTGTAATTCTTATGTGACTGTTGTAAGGCTTTTCTTTCTCACATTTCAACCTAGTTCTTCTGTTAGTGTTAGCTGTGACTTCAGCACAAAGTGGTAGAGGTTTCTGCAGTATCTATATAAGAAATAAGATGTCTGCAAAACCAGACTTTTGAAAGTGAGTTAGAAGGAAATTTCTACTTGCAGATTTGTTTCTGTCGCTATTATGAGATGAATGTGGAAACGTGTTCTTGGTCAACTTAATGATAAAGTTGAGTCAATGACACATGGATATTCCAATCAACAGAGCAGGGCTGCAAACTGCAATGGCCCAAAGAAAACCAGACTTGCAAATGTTTAATTCATATGCTACATAAACAAAAAGTTGACAATTTTTAGCTTTTAGTTTGTATCAGATACTATCCTGAGTACTTTTCATTTTATGAATAACTGTAATTCTTTAAACCACCTATGGAATTGGTACTAATATCTCCTCTGTGTAAATTTTAAAGCTGAGTCATAGAGAAGTTAAAGAACTTGGCCAACTTTGCATAGTTAGTATCACTTGAACCAAGGCAGGCTAGCTCTGAAATTCATGATTCTGACCACTACACAGTACTCTTAACACAGTATTAAATGAAAATATAGTGTTTAAAATCTATGGCTACAATAGAATCATGTAGTAGATTTACTAGTTCGTGGTATAAATTCAATTTCTTTATTCCATGAATTCATAGTTCAATAAACCAACTCTTGCAGAGTTTAGACAATGCAAGACCCCATTTGGAAATATATGGCTATGAAAGCAACTCTCAACCCACCCCCACTCACAAACCATTGCATTAATCAACAAAGCTGTACTCAACAGTAGACATTATCTTTCATTTGGAAAATTCAGTTTGCTGTGGTTAATTTTTTTAATGCTTCAGATTCAGCTTCAATTACCCATGAAAAATTACAGATCTTGTGTATTAAATATTAAAACATTCCAGTAAGATTGCATGTAGTTCTTCCATTTAAAAAATAACATGATTTGAACTTAGAGTGCCGTTATCCATATTTCAAGTCTTTGCTCCGAAAATCTTCTTTTTATTAAAAGCAAAAGTTCTGTGGTTATAACTGATTGCAGCAATCTCAAGAAATCTAGCAAATCAAGGCCTTTAGATAAAAAATTATTGAATAAAGTTGTATCTCTAAAGATACATCAAGATTCATCTCAAGGAAAAACTAGGAGTAGTAGCAGGGTTATTTTCTTTAATGGGCAAAATTATACTGACAGCCTAAAATGTTCAGTTAATAGCAAAACTAGAGTAACTCACAGAAAATGACACTAGGAAATGGTCAGAAAAATTAAGAGCTGTTACAAACAATATTGAGATGTCATCAGATTGGCCCATAATTATGAATGATCCTGTAGCAGGAAAAGAAACTAGAAGTTACATAAAGCTTAAGTAAACAGTTGTCAGGATTTTAATGTAGAGATGTTAAATTTTTGATAACACTCAAAAGTATTCTTCAGTGTTCCATGCCTGAAAATTCATACCTAAAGAGCAGCATGTCTTAAAATGCAAAAACTTTAATACTTTAAAAGTCATTAAAGTTCCTTGAATTTGATCCAAGATAACCACCTTGATGTCATTCAATTCTGTATGATTTTATTGTAACTTTTAGTTACTAATTTAACCATTCATTGTTCCCCAATTATTTGCAACTGACTGTATTCTAGTCAGTATATTTGACACTGAGGTCAGTAAGAGACGACTTTACAATGCACTTCTTCAGGGTTAAGTCTAGCAACATTTTTCAAAGAGAATTTAGAATACTAAAATAAAACAGTTATATATCTTCCCGGTATACAAAATGCTTTTTCACAAATGTTATTTTATCTTCAGAATTTGTCTTTGAAATATATTATGCTCTATCATTTTTTTATCAACAAAAAAGCTAAAGCTCAAAATCCTCAGGTAATCTGCTAGGGTTAACACTGCTTGTAAGAAAAACAAAATTTAAACTTGGAGATTCAGCTTCAAAATTTACAATTATTCCATTGTATATTGCTTCAGTGTATAAGAGGGAACTGAATGATGGATGTGGGAATGGAACCTCAAATATTTAGACAATAGGGATAATTCTTCTCATCAAAACCTTTGAGAGAAAAGACAAGAATAACACTTAATATTATTCCTGTCTTACTATAAAAGATAGGGCTTCTGCCACCCAGGCAGGAGTATAATCTAGGGATGTTTTCATCCCACTCCCAGTGTCTCATACTATGAATGCCCTCCTTCTGACCTCCATTTCCCAATTTCATCTCACTAATTGTCACACTGCGTCCCATTTCTCCCAGTCCACCGGATCCCCTTCATGACTTAATTCGCTTCCTTACTTAGCTCTATAGATATGATCAACTATTTTCAAACTGCTTTTACCACCTTAAAATCCTTGGTTCTTTGACTCTTTCTTCAGCCCCGTCTCACTTTTATTAAGATGGAGAAAATTAGAAACCATGAGGACTGGTCTTAACTGCACACTTTTTTCTCTTCCTTGGTCTTTGGCCCATCTATTCCTCAGCTACTCTCTTGTTCCCTCATTTCCTTCTTAGTGCTTTTGTGCTTGAATGTTTGACATTTCCACATTTCGCAAGGCTCTAATCTAATTCTCACTGCTTCACTTGATCCCCACCATCTTTTCAACTCTTGGGAAGAGATTTAACCTCTTAGAAGACACTAGTAAAGTTGTGATTGTTGTTTAAGGTTAATTTTTGAAGGCAGATGATTGGTGGTGGGACACGAAGAGAGCAACGGGCTCTAGGTTAGAGCACAGCCTTTGTAGTAGCTCCATGCCTGGTATAACCTTACATTACTGCATTACCTTACATTCAACATGACAGCTGTTACATTCAACAGCTATGCTGTTATAAAAACAGGCAGAAGGTGCTGTTATAAAAACAGGCAGAACATATGCAGAAGGTACAAGTGGATTTAACATATCAAGGAATTTTGTGTGGTGGGAGATAAAGACAAAATCAATATGGGGATACCAACGATTGGTAGAGAATTTAAAATCCCAGGGTTGGAAGCCAGTTGAAGAGGATTATATTCTGCATTTAGAAGGTAAGCAATGTGATTTAAAAATGTTCAAAGAACATTTTTTGATCCATTGAAGATCAACACATAGTCCAGAAGTTTTCCCTGTATTTAGCCTTTCTCTCCTAATTTTTCTTTTCTTTTTTGTTACTACCATACTGAAGTTTCTGTTATAATATAAAGAGGTACTATTTTTCACAAGATATGTACATCTAGCCAAATATTTGTCTTTGTATTTTAGCTTTTAAAATCAATCATATTATGTCTAATATATGCATACAAGGTTTATTAATAATTAAAGGAGACAAATATTCAGTGATTAGACCTCTGGAATTTATCATTGTATTTGAAATAATGCTGGGCTTATTTTCCTAATATAATCTGGGACTAGGGGCCTAAGACCATCCCCAGATCATGGGCTCTATTGCCATGTTAGCGGACCTCACATCTCAAATCTGTCTTATCCTGCCTAAAGTGTCTGGTATTTTTGAACCTTAGTTTAGTCTCTGTAAGTCTCGGTGTTAAAAAGTACCTTTTTCAAAAGATAATTAAGAACTAAATGAATGGATACAAGTGAAATGATTAACATGATGCCTGGCATATAAATAAATTTAAGATATCTCATCCCCATGGTTGCAGCAGAAATTTGTGTGATACGAACAATGGTCTTCCTGATCATAGTCGACCAGTCTGGGACTGGGCTGCTCATGCTAATGAAACCCATGAGTTCCTTCTTGTATTTGAACTGTATTTTATCTTCAAGACATCAGGCTAACTATTCATAGAAATGCAGATGTCTTTATTACAATGTTTAGATAATACAGAAATAATAGTAGTGTAAGAAGGAAAAGATCAAAGTTTTGGTATACTTGAGTTTTCTCTTGAATTTCCAAAGATAGAGTTTCTTAAGACCTAGACCTTGATGAGAGAAGAGTGATTCTTTATGGACAATACTCCCTGCTTTAGACTTGACTCCTTTCTTTTCTCCAAGGTTGCTTCCCTTCACAGAGCCTTCTATAATTCCTCTTTATGCTTTCTTCCCCAACTACCATCCCTGAGCAGTACAGTATATGCAAGAGATATGCATGAAAAAAGTCTCCTGGATGATAGTTTATAAACCTTATTAACATAACAACCAAAAAAATAGCAGAAAAAATAATAGCAGGGGCATGTGTGTGTGTGTGACAGGGAATCTGAAGTAACTCTTGAAGGAGTTGTGAAAACATGGACTCTCCCACACTCACTCTCCATATCTGACTGTTACATATAGTAAGAAATCTCATCTCTATTGTTAGTCTGGAATGGACTGTTCCAGTGAATAGTTGGAGAGGATTATGGTAGAGCACGAGAGGCAAACTCAAGGAGGGAGATTCAGAACTCTGCAGGAGTAAAATAAAATGCATGCAGTTGTAAAATTCTGCATCAAGTTTTTATATATCCAATAGTGCTTTAAAATATATTCTATTGCTTCTCCACATCCTGAACATCAGTGCACTTGAGCTTGGTCAACTGGATGAAAAATATTGGTAGCTATGCTGTTATAAAAACAGGCAGAGTCACTAGCTTTCCCACTGCAAGACTTGCTTCAACTGGGAAACAGTACCTGCTATATCTCCAGGTATTAAGGTAACTTAGAATCAATTCATGGCATTTAGGAAAGCTTTAGGAGTAGACTTTTCAGTTTTTATCTCTAGTACAAAATATTATTTCAGCCCATAGCTCCTAAGGAATGAGGCTAGTGTCAAAGATTTAATGCCTTTTCACATTAGTAATGTCAGCACAAAATGGCCATCTTCTCTGAATAATTTATCTTCCCACTGCATAATTTTCTTATCTTTTTTTCTACATTTTGGCTTTTTACTGTAGATGAGGAGGTAAATGGCTGTTAGTCCCCGACAAAACCTGTGGAGCATCCTTCCCATCAATCAATTAAAAAACACTTACCTTACATTCAACATGATTTATTTCTTGTTAATACAATTGTCTCACTATATCCTTCTATTATTATACCCTTAATTCCATTAGCCATTCGCTTAATGCTCACTTTAAAGCTGACCCCCAAAGAGCTTGGAAGAGAGAGGGAAGTCTGTCTAATAGTGGCATTGCCAATAAAACTCTGGAAGCTCTTCTCCTAAAGCCTTGTAGGTCACAGAAAAGATAGGTCACGGAATGTATCCTGCCTGAAAAGAATAGAGCAATCTCTCATTTATTTGTTCTGATGGATACTGGTTGATGGTTTAAAAATCCTTAAGAGCTCTTATCTTAAAAGTCAACACAATAGGTTCACCAAGCAGAGGCCTATGTGTTGCACAGGGATGGATGCGACACTGACAAGCTCTCCTTAAATAAATTTAAAAAGGAGGAAACAAAGAAAAAAAATCCATTTATATTGTTTGAAGATTAATGGTTTGCTTGTTTTGGGGTGGGGCAAAAGGTTAACCTCTTAAACAGTTGACTGACACAAAGAAATTGTAGTATTATTTCTCACAGTGGTGGAGTTACATGTTCTCTAGAAATTTTCCTCTGAATTGAAATCTGAATGCTAAAAATAGAAGCTCATATACTGAACTTCTAAAATAATACATTGAATAGATGATATCATTTTTCTCTGAAAATATACAACTCCTTTTTGAAATGTGAATGTATAAATGTCTTCACACAATATAAGAACACATATTTTCATATCAATGCATCTTGGCTTTGGTCATAAGTAGCAGACGCTTGTCTATCAGTCATTTTTTTTTAATTTCCTTACAAATAGAAATGTAGTTTTATTCAGGAACCCATCCTTCAGAGGTGGGGATTCCAACTATAGCTTAAGAGAATATCTGGTCAATAAAACCAGTACTGGAAATCAGCCTACTACAGTGATCCATGCACATTAATGTGACAAGAGCCAAGTGGAAACAACCTAAATGTCTATCAACAGACAAATGGATGAAGAAAATGTGGAACATATACACAATAGAGTTTTATTCAGCCATGAAAAAATGAAATTGTGTCATTTGTTGGTAGATGGATGGAGCAACATGCTAAGTGAAGTAAGGCAGACTTAGAAAGTCAAGGGTTGAATGTTTTCTCTCAAATGTAAAAATGAGAGAGAGAGAGAGAGAGAGAGAGAGAGAGAGAGAGAGAGAGAGAGAGAAAAGGGATCTCATGAAGACAGAAAGGAGACCAGAGTAAGAGTAGAGGAAGGATCAACAGGTAGGGACGAAGGGAGGGCATGGGTAAATTCTGAGGAATAATATCTACCAAATTATGCTATGGCCATGTACTAGTATGCTACAATGAATCCTACTTTTCTATGTAATTTTAATGAACTAATTAAAATAATAATAGGAGCTGGGGCTGTAGCTCAGTGGCAGAGTTCTCTTGCCTAGTGTGTGAGGCACTGGGTTTCATCCTTAGCATGACATAAAAATAAACAAATAAAACAAAGGCATTCTGTCCATCTACAACTACAAAAAATAAAAAAAAATAATAATAATAGAAGAAGGATGATAATACAGTAGACCAAGCGGATCAGGGAGAGGGAGGAGGGGAGAGAAAGGAAGTTCCTAGGGAATGAGATTGATCAAATTATGTTATATGAGTGTATAAATATGGCATAATGAATCTTACATTATGTATAATTATAATGCACCAGTAAAAATTACTCAATGTAAAAAAAAAAATTTTAAAAATGAAACCAGCAGTGGACATTTCATAGCCCTTGTCAGTCATCGATGTTGGGGCAGGTTTCTGAGACAGATTTTCTCTTTTCTGAAAATAATTTTAAAACGTGGATGGGGTCATGACTGATTGATACCAAGAATTTTGGTTACTATCTTGTGACTTTTAGGAGAGGTAGAGAACAAAGCCAACATCTGAGAATGACAGAGTAGAAGGACAAGGCATCTCTTTCCTTAGTAACATAATTTATCCCTGAAATTAATCAAACTGGGACTACCCTACTTTAGCACTTTTTGCTGCATGAAATAATATATACATTCATTGTTTAAGTCACTTGTCTATTACTACATCTGGATTCATTTTTGCTGATAACATCATAGATACTTTTACAAATCATAGTCTTTTATATTTTTACTATTCTTTTCTCCATCCCCTTTTCTTTACTAAACCTAAAGTACATCTCATTTAGCCCTAATCTGAATTCATCTGTGTTAACAATTTAGTATATATCATTTTGTGTTTTTCTCCATGTACCTTCCTTTAAAAATAAACATGTATATAAGTATATGAACACACACACATACATACACATTGGCACATAATTATACATTAGGATTTTACAAAAAAAGATCATATCATGTAATTTTTTGTATCTTTCTTTTTCATTCCACAATATTGCATGCATATTTCTTTAGGCCAACTGGCATAACTATAAATTCAACACAAGACTTGATAATACTCAAGTATAGGTATGAAAATTTGATCAGTTCTCTATTGATTGTCTCTTACTTTTTAACTTATTATCAAATAAACAATAAGTTAATATAAACTGTGGGCATGCGTCCTTTCATACTGGTCTTTTATTTTTATGAGATAGATTTTAAGGGTAGAAATGCTGTGTTAAAGGAAATATTTATTTTCTTTTCAATAATCGTTTTTCACACATGCAACAGTTATTGACAATTTCACCAACAACTTGTGAATCTATTTCCCCAAAGTTTCACCAGCACCAGTTTTCACTTTTTAACCATTATAAATATGATAACTCACTTTTACTCCAATTTGCATCTTCTTCTCTCTGTTATTGAGAAATTTTTATATATTTGTTAACTATTGTGTTTGTTCCTTGAGAAATAGTATATTCTCAATCTTCTGTCTACTTCTTGTTGTTAATCTGTGGCTTTTCTTTTTAACTTAAACTTGTAAGAGTTCTTTTTATATTATAGAGCATAATTTTTTGTCATCTGTGTTGCAAATACTTATAAAATCAGTCCTTTGTTTTTGGGTATGTATATTGTTGAAACATAAATTTTATATGCCCAATATGCCCATTTTTTGGTAGCTCCTAGGTTTACAATTAATATTGAATCTTTTCACTCTTTTTAATCCCCAGCTATATTGTACACATAAGCTTGTTTCTTACTTAAAAATCTTGATTTACTTTTAAAACTCCTGCCACTAGGTTAAAAGCCACTTAAAAAAAAAGTCAATCCATAGAAGAAGAAAGTAAAATGTTGGTTTCCAGGGTATGATGTGTGTGTGTGTGGGGGGGGACATGAAAATAATTTATCAGTTATGCAAGATGAGAAAGTTCTGGAGATCCAGCTTACAACAGTGTGCATATAATTAACACTACCATATTGGACACCTAGATTTAGTGAGCATAGATTACATGCTATTTGTTTGTCACTATAATAAAAAATATATACTAATTTCAAGAGGAAAAATTATGATGTACTTCATTACAACTCAAGAGATAACCAAATAATTTTTACTGATTGAAAAATATACTCTCGGTTTCCTGGTTGCCCTGTGCTTTCTTTTGCCATGCCCTTCCACTGTCATGTTCTGCCTTGCCTTGAGTCCAGAGCTATGAAGTCAGCTGACTATGGACTGAAACTGTGAGCCAAAGTAAACTTTTCCTCCTCTCAATTGTTCTTGTAAGGTTTTTGGGTCACAGCAATAAAAAAGCTAAAACAGAAATTTGTACTGAGAATTGGGGCTGTTGCTGTGACTAACCTGACCATGTAGTTCAGAAGTCTTTGGAACTGGTTTGTAAGAATGGGGAGAGGATGATTTTTGAAAAGTTTAGGTGCAAGCTGGAAAAGGTTTAAAATGTTAGAATGTTGTAAGCAGAGCTTAATGGAAAATTCATATTCTCCAGGTGGGAACCGAGAAGAACAGAATGTGGCTAGGACTGTGGGCAGTAAAGATTGGGCTCCTGAGGTTTCAGTAGAACTCTATAGGAAATTGGACTAGAGGCCATTAGTGTTACGTTTGGGCAAAGAAGTTGTCTACATTTTGCAACTGTCCTGAGACTTTCTATGAGACTGAATTTAAAGGTGATGGTCTAATTAATAAGGTGATGGGAATTTCAAGGCAGCACAAGATTCAGGTGGTGCATTCAGATGTTGGAAGCTTTTAGTTTCAGTATCACAAGTTTACTGTGATAAGGAGGAGCAGAAAGCAAAGCAGAAAAGTTTGAAAAACTTGAAATTTGGCCAGAAAACTGCAAGTAAAATAGGTTAAAGAAGGTGTGGTTGTTAGATTATAGCCACTAAAGAAATGCTAAATAATTCATCCAGAAACAATAGGAAAAGATGACTTGAGGGCACCCAGGAATTGGCAAGACTATACCCAACTCAGGCTCAATGGTGTAAAAGAAATTCCTTTGAGAAGAGAACACTGGGGTACCCTGCTTGCACAGGAGGGCCTAGGAAGTCTTTTCACATTGCTTAACTTTTCAGGCACTCAGAAACTGCTTCAGCTATGGTCCCAGGAGGCTTTGCTACTGGTTGAGATGGTGGCAGACTTTGGCATCTTCTACATGGTGCTGTTTCTGCAAGAATATAAAATTCTGGAGTTAGAGGGTCATGAAGGCTTCTACTGAGATTTCAAAAGAAGACCTGTGAGGCCAGGGAAAGTGGAGCATGGTTCCTTCAGGCTGCCCTTGAGAGGGTGCCACATGAAGACGTGAGAAGGAAGCCAAAGCTACAGTGCAAACCCAAGATGAAGGGATGCCAGTGATGTGGAATGTCTGCAGGATAGGAATTGAACAGAGCCAAGTCAAGAGAGAGGCCACATAGGTTGCAACCACTAAGACCATAGGGATGGAGCTACACAAACCCTTTGGAGAGAATATCATGGTGTCATGTGCCCCAGATGCTGAACATGGAACTACAGGACTTTTTGCCCAGCTGGATTTCAGTCTTGCTTTGGTCCAATCCCATCCTTATATGTTCCCATTTCTCCCTTTCAGCATGGAAATGTCTACTGTATGCCGTTATATATTGGATATATATAACTTGCTTTTGATTTTTTCTCTCACAAATAAGGGTTTGCTTTGAGTCTCAGATGAGATTTTGGACTTTTGGGCAATGATGGAAATGTTGACTATGGGGATTCTTTGAAACAAACTGAATGTATTTTGCATTATAAGATGAGCATGAGCTTCTGGGGTCAGGGGTAAAATGTTATGGTTTAGATATGAGGTATCCCCCAAAACCTCATGTGTGAGATAATGTAAGAATTTCAGAGGTGAATTGATTAGATCATGAGACATGTAACCTAATTGGTGGATGAATTAACTGGTTGATAACTGTAGGCAGGTAGGTTGTGGCTGGAGAAATTAGGCCCCTGGGGGCATGTCTTTGGGTTTATATTTTGTTGGTGGTGAGCAGACCTCTCTTTCTGCTTCCTGAGATGTTTTTCTCCACCATACCCTGCTGTCATGATGTTCTGCCTGACCTTGAGCCCAGAGATGTGTGGGAGACTTTGGGTGTGTGGGAGACTTTGCCTTTTGGTTTTATTTTCTCCCATCAGGTTTCTCACTGATAAAATTAAGTTTCTGGTCTCTTGAGAAAAATATCAAGTAATCCCCTCCCCTTCCTCTCCGAAGGGCACCCAGAGGAAGGGCGCTAAAGTCAAGTTTTCTCGACCAATCCCTGGGGGACATGGGGTCCATTCATGCGTCCCTGAGTCACCCTGCCAACCAGCACCCACCAAGTCACCAAGCAACCCTTCAGGTTAAGAGCTGAAGCTTGGAAGCTCACACTTTGTGTTCTCTTCCTCTCCTTTTCTTCCCCTTCGGGCAGCCTCCCCCAATCAAATCTCTTGGTTGAATTTCCATCTCAGGTGAGTCACTCGCCTTTCACCCTCTAAAAATTTTTTGTGTCAAGTAAATGCTGTGTTTCTGCCTGAAACCAAATGTTAAAATATTGCTTCTTTTAGTCCATTTATTTGGTTTAGATAATACAGTTATTACCAAAAAAGAAGTACTTATCCAAAAAGTGGTATAACATTTCACATGCTATTGTAGCCAAGTCATTAATTGAAGAGTTATTATGAGAAGATAGTCTGTATTTCTTAGATTTTTAAAAAGGACTTTAATTATTTTATGTTCCACATTTATGCCTTTAGTCTATCAGAATTTTGCTTTTATAGATGGCATAAGAGAAGATTCAACTCAATTTTATTCTAGGGGGATAACATTTGAATTAGAATAGTTTATTAAATATTCCATTTATTTTAAATAATAAGTTTTCACTGTTATTTCTGTATCTGTATTTTCAGTTCTTTTCCAGAGTGTTTTTTGTCTATTCATGTGCCAAAGCATATTTGCTTTTCTCTGGCTTAACTGACATATAATTGACAAAGAAATATTGCATTAATTAAGTTGTACACATTTTTGTACATATTTTCTGATTTCGTTCATTTTCTGTTTACTCTTATAGCTCAGGGAGCTTTAAAATTATTGTTTTGTATTCTTTTCAGGTAAGTCATAGTTCTTCATTCTTTAGAGCTTTTAACTGCTTCCTTATTTATTTATTTTCCTTTTGGTGGAGTCGTGTTTCCATATTTATTTGTGATTATTGTGACCTTGTGTTATATCTGCACAGGTACTTTCTTTCTCTCTCTCTCTTTTAGTATATATATTTTTAGTTGTAGATGGACACAATACCTTTATTTTATTTATTTATTTTTATGTGGTTCCGAGTATTGAATCTAGTACTCATATGTGCTAGGCAAGTGCTCTACCACTCAGCCACAACCCTAGTCACTTTTTTTTAATATATTAGTTTGAGGAAGGAAAGCCCATCAAGAGATTCTGGGTGGGTCATCTGCTGGGGTATATGAGTAGGCTTTCTGATGGAGTCCTCAGGTAGTCTGGTGTGGCAACTAAATCTTTGGGAATAGAATTGGAACTTGAGTCCATGTGTGTAGACCTGTTTCAGGGGTCCAGTAGGGGTGTATCTGGAGACTAGGGTTGCACCTATAGCCTGGGTCTGCAGGTTCAGGCCTAGAAAAGCAGAGTCCGTAAGGGTGGGTTTGGTGCTGGGTTGGGCCTAGAACCTGGGTCCTGGGATTGACTGTAAGGAGTGGTCTGTGGCTTAGATACGTGTTGATAGGCCAGCATCCTGGGTCTTTGGGAGCTCGCCCAGTATTGAGGTCTACTGAGATAGATCTGATCTGTGGATCTGTTGAATCTAAAGTAAAAGAAAATAATGATTATTGTAAATTTTACCTATATGAAAATAATTAATAAGTCCCATTGTACCATCTGGTTCCATTTTGAATCTTCAGTACTTGCTGGAAAAGGGATGGTTAAAGGGTACAAGGATGCAGTTGAATAGGAGGAATAACTTCTAATGTTCTATGGCATAGTAGAATGACTATGGTGACAACAATTTCAAAATAGCCAGTAGAGAGAATTTTGAATGTTTCCAACATAAAGAAATGATAAATATTTGAGGTGGTAGATATGACAATTACCCTGATCTGATAAATACACTCTGTATACATGTATGGGAATATCACACTGCACCCCATAAATACTTACAATTATTATGTATCAATTAAAAATAAAAACTTTAAAAAATTGACATCAGATTTTCTGAATAATAACCAACACTTCTGAATGTTTACTTTATATTATTTGTATTTCTAGGTTTTCTGAATAAATCAAGTCATTTAATCTGTGGCAAATCATAGGCTCTTTATAAAGAGAATGCAGGCTCAGAGATTGTCAGAAATTTGTAATGTTATCTGTAGCACATGGCAAAACTGGAATTCTGCCCCCAAAAAGCTGATGCCAGATGTTTTGATTTGAGATATACATATGTGTGTGTATAAATAATTGTTTTTTTTGCATAGTCTCAGAAAAATTCAAATGCTAACCCTTTCCCCAAGTCCAGAATTTCAAGGAACTCATACATACTGCATGCGCCCTCTCATAACATCTGTGTGAGAACAAGAAGCAGAACGCTATTTGTTATCAGTCAGGGTTTGATCTCTGTACTTGCTGGGCTCTCAATGGCTTGGATACTGAATTCACCCATTCTAAAGCAGGTTGCAGTTGCTTACCTCTTTGGCAAGGTTTGCTCCTAAGCCTACTTTCATTAAACCACCTGTGTCCCTTTTCTTTTGGTGGTGGTGGGGAGTTTGTGGGTGATTAACTGCTTGACTTCTGTGAAGGCAATTGGTTCCTACTGACAAAATGGTTGAGTGCCTAGGAAAAACCTGCTTGCTGCTGTTTTAAATTGGCCATTCCCACATTCCCATCCTTTGTTTTATTCCTGTGAATCGAGAGCCTCTGGAGTGGTACAGCAATAGGATGGCAAGACATGGGGACACTGCCTGCCTCTTTGCTAATGGCCCTGCTACTTTACTCAGCCATCAACTCTGTCCCCATTCTCTCCCAGGAAAGCAGGGGCCGGGACTCTCAACCTGGGAGAGAGGTGCAGAATGAGACTTCATGCTGGGGGAAGATTAAGTTCTGAGTGGTGTTCATGCAGAGGGCTTAAAAGGTGCCAATTTGGGATGGATTTGTCCTGGAAGCCTGCTAAATTCCACCTTTTCTTTCAATGAATACTGGTGATTACCTCTGAGTGCACCCCAGAGGCTGCTTCCGACATGTCAAATATATGTGAGTCCATCTAGGAGCTCATTTCTCTCAGTTCATTCATGGTGGGCTGTTCACTCTCCCTCCCAAACCCTTCATCTTTCTGAACCACTTGTGCCAACTTGTGCTGGTGGGCTCAGATTCCTGATGAAATGCTTTGGAAATATAAGTGAAAACAGAAGTTTAACTTAATAGAGAAAATCACTCAGACATCTTTTCACTTAAAAAGTGCTCTAAAGACTTAAGTCACTATTATTCCCAAGGACTTAAAACAACCTCGCTGCCACCATGCTGGGTAAAAGGTGTTCAAGTTCCCAGCGTGGTGTTGCTGCTGCTATCCGGTGCCATATCTGTGTGAAAAAGCACTGTGGATGGATTGCTCCAAGGTGCAGTATCTCAGCCCTGCTTGCTTGATGATTGTCCGGTGGAGCATTTCTCACTCAGATAGAAAGCAGTTTACTTATTATTATTATTATTATCATCATCATCATTATCATTATTGTTACTATTATTATTATAATAGTTGTGGTTTCACTAAGTTGCCCAGGCTGGCCTCGAATTCACAATCTTCCTGTCTCAGCCTCCTGAGGAGCTAGGATTACAGGCTTGCTACTGAGCCTGACTGAAAGCTGTTGATTTAAATGTTCTGTGAAAGAAAAAACTCTGGGATTAGTCATTGTTCCAAATGCCCCTCTTGGCAAGTCAAAAACAAATGGAATCAAAATTAACTTTTACATTATCATCAGTGGTATTTATGCGATTCGGTGTGAAACTGTTGGAAACTGATCCCCATGGATGTTTTGGCTCTAGGCATGGTGTATAGGCAAGAGTTGATTATTTTCTCATTAAATACAGTGTCAGCTTTTTGTTCCATTCACTCCCTGTAGGCAGAAAAGCAGTAGAAATGTGGTAGAGGCTCTTGGGAGATGAAGATAAGACAGAACTCTTGCCCTCTTCATTTATTCCATTTACTGCGGTAGAGTCCTCATAGACCCTTACAATAGGAATGAAACTGGAGCTATATTAAGAGATAAATAGTGTGTGTGTGTGTGTGTGTGTGTTTTTAATCAGGAAAGGTCAAGAAATATAGAGAAAAAAATTAAAAATAAAGTTTTTTTAAAACCACATGAATAATGTTTTAAAAGAGAATTTAAGCCTGAAAAAACACAACAGCTGAATTAAATAGAAATGGCATTCATTTTACTTATTCAACAAGAATCTAGTGAATGTCCCACTGTGTGCTGGGCACTAAAGGGATTAAAAGACTTAATCTTTGACCTTAAGGCATATGCTCTCTGAAGCTAGGAACTTCAAGTGAATGGCAAACACTTTTTATCCTGCATTTCTCTCTGTCTCTCATTTTCTCTCTTTCCTAGGCAGAACATTGGCAACTAAATAAATGCAGGTCTTAGGAGCCTTAGCTTTGCTACTACCCTGGTCCTGTCCTGTGACCTAAACTGCACGGGTTTTGACATGAAAGGTACTATAAGTGCTCCATTTCAAAATAGTGCAATAGAGGCTGCGTGCTCAAATTGTGGTCTCAGGGACTCCTTCAGCCCTTCTCTTTGAGTATGTGGCCAGTGCTGGTGCTTGCTGGAAAGGTGGACATTTCCATCTGCTTCTAGGCTCATGTTGTGTTCTTCCAGGTACTCCTGGAGTTTTATGTCCTGACAACTTTGATTGGCTTTTCTCCTATATTTGCTTTGCTCCTATTTCTAAAAAGTCACAACTGTCTTCATTTTTTTTTTTTTTTTTTGGTACCAGGGATTGAACTCAGGGGCATTTGACCACTGAGCCACATCTCCAGTCCTATTGTGCATTTTATTTAAAGACAAGGTGTCACTGAGTTGCTTAGTGCCTCACCAAGTTGCTGAGGCTGGCTTTGAACTCACAATCCTCTACCTCAGCCTCCCGAGCTTCCCAATTTTTACTCTCATCTGGTTACTGTTATCATCAGAAATACAGCTGGCTAAAGGCTACAGCAAATCTAGCAGTGGCTTAAGGAGATGGGTTTATTTATTTTGTACAGTAAGAAGTTCAGTGGTAGGCTGCTCAGGGATAGTATAATTCTTCAGTGATTACTATCAGGCACTACGTGTTTCCAGGTTTTGCTCTGCTGTCCTAGTTGTGTATTCTTTTATCTTATTTCTTGCCTTGTGATTATAGGATGGATGCTGAACCTCTGGACAAATATCTGCATCTTAGGAAGTTGAGGAGGGGGAAAGAAGCAAAGATGAATTTATCACCTCATTAAAAAAAAAAAAAAAACACCTAACAAACTTATGTTTATATCTCATTATATCACATGGTCCTTAATTAGACTAGGGATTGTAGTAGGTGTTATGTTGCTAACCAGTGAAGGAATAGCCATGCTGTGTTCTTAAATTCACATGCATTATTAGAAATTTCAGAGGTAACCTATATGGCAAGCCTGACAAGGGATTAAAGAAGGCAAATTGGAGTTTTATTTATTAGGCCTAAAATAATGTGCATATATGATGGCATTCTCTCATCAGACCAAAAAAGTAATTTCCAAGAAATAGAAATATATTTTTTAAAAACATATTGGGACTTGTCTTTGTCAGTTTGGGCTACTATAACAATATACCTGAGGCTAGATGGCTTAAACAATAAACATTTATTTTTCACTGTTCTAGAGGCTGGGGTGCCAGAGATCAGGATGCCAGCAAATCCAATATCAAATGAGAATACTTTCTGGCTTGTAGACAGCCACCTTCTCACTGTATTTTCTTAAGGCAGGGAGAGAAGAAAAGAGAGGGAGTTTGTCCTCGTTCCTCATCCCTTTATAAGGGCACTAATCCCATCAGGAGGACAACATCCTCATGAACTCATTTAAACCTATTCACCACCCAAAGACCCCACTGGGGGTAGGGTTCCAACATATGAGTTTGGTAGGGACATAAATAGGCAGTCCATAACAGAACTCATTTATTTTTAAACAGCAGTTTTTCTTGAAACAAAAAGAACATAAGCATTCTCCAAATTCTGTCATAGATTCTCAAGGGAATAAACTAAAAATAAGAGATGAATATAAGGCAGATGAGCTTAAAATATAGATCTATATATCTCTATCTCTCTATCTATATAAAGTATTTATTTTTCTATCTATATAAAGTATTTAAGCACTGGTTCCTGTTAGCCGTGATTTCTTTAAGGCTCTAAGGATTTGGGCTGTTGTGATTTTTTGGCACATTACTTTCATAGCATTATTAATAGTGTTTTCATATGCTTCTCCTAACCAAAAGGTATATACTTACTGATGAAACAAACTGATGATTTCTATAAAAATAAGACAAAAAGCACAATAATTTGTCTTTAATTGCTAAATCACAAAGAAATAAATGAAATACATATAGACTTTCTTTCTTTTTTTTTATTATGCCATATGTTTTAGTTATGGAGGGAAGTACAATCAACTCACCATCTATGTGGGTTCTGTATCCATAGATTCAACCAACAGAGGATTGAAAATATATAGTTTTAAAATTGTGTATGAAGATGTATAGACCCATTTTCTTGAAATTATTTTGTAAATAATACAATTTAGTAACCATTTCATAGCATTTACATTATATTAGGCATTATAAGCTATAATGATTTAAATAATCTTAGCATTTATTTAAGATATATGTACAAGAGGATGTGTAGATTACATGGAAATACCATGCCATTTTATGTAAGGGACTTGAGCATCCGTGAATTTTGAGATCTCTGTGTTGTGGGGTATCCTAGAGCCAATCCTCTGTGGATACTGAAGTATGACTGTATTTTCTCAAACCTTTTCCTATTTTTCCTATTCAGTTTAAAACTGGAAGATTCTTTTATACTACTTATTGCATTTTCTTCTTCCCCTGTGGCTGACTTTGCCTTTATTTGGATCAAGAAAGATGGTGCATCAGATTCAGAGAGATTAAATTTGAGAGTGACATCTTCTTGGGTACTCCAATCGATCACATAAGAGAACCCAATTACCTTAGTGATCATTGACTTACTTACGGGTAAGAGAATCTCCAAAATGTTGTCCTTCCAAGCCAAAGCCTAAGTCCAAATAAAGCTCGCAACTAACCAAAGCACTTTACAGGCAGTTTCATCCTCTATTTGCAAAGAAATTCTTTAAAAGTCCACTGCTCTGTTTCAGTTGCTATCACACAAGGACCAATGCCAGGGAATAGTCACTTTTGCCCATCTGAAGTGGTTCTAGTGCTTATAGTTGTTGCTGCTTGTTGCTGTGCTCTCATGTATCATTCCACCCAATTCCACAAAGGAGGGTGTGGAGAGACCATCAGTCAGAGTGAGAGGACTGTCTTCTTTGCATCTCAAATAAAGTTAATTCAGCCTTTAGGCAGAAAAATTAGGGCAAGTCTTTCCCCATAAGACAGATATACCTATAGCAGGAAAAAATGAGTATAATAATAGCACTTACTTCCTTTTGTAGAAATGAAGCAATGTGCCATATCTAAATCATACAACACTGCTACCTAGTAAATATAAGTTTTGACTATTACTATCATTATTACATGGAGGCTAAAAATAATGGAGACTGACTTTCCTCTGATGCAGGGGTGGGGGCATTCATTGAGTAGATGTCACTTGACCTGGGTCATGAAGAATGAGCAAAAGTTTCCAAAGAGGACCACGGGGGAGAGGGACATTCTAGAAAGATGGAGACACATGTGTAAAGGCCTGGCAGCTATGTGTGGTTGACACTGTGTCTGGGGTATGGGAAGGAGATGGGTTGAAAATGAAGTTTAAGTTGTGGGCCTATGCAGTAGAACTCAGGTGCCAGGCAAAGGAGTATGAACCATAAAATCCTGTACATAAAGAGGAAACTGTGAATTCATCTAAACAGAAATCACTTGATCCAGTTTATGTTCCTAAAATTTTAGTATAAACCCATCATAAAAACTGTGTGAGCCTGGAAGAAACATCTATCCAAAATCTATTCATTGCTTTCAAGGTTCTGGGCACCAGAAATAAAAATATGTGTAGGAAGTCATCTTTCATTTTAAAGATTTGGAACTGTTGAGAGGAGGCAGAGATATACCTAAATACAGTACAGTGTGATAAGTGTGATTCTGTAGAGTGACCAGAGTATTATGGGAGCACTAGGGAAAAGAAAATTAGTTCTGCTAGGAGGGTTGGAGTGGGTGGGGATCCAGGAGCATCTCACCCACATAATCATCTCACATGTTCATGGACCAACATGTCAAAAGTGGTTTGAGAGTGTGTGATGGGAGAAGGTAGAGGAAGAAAAACTGAAAGTTTGAATGCTGTATTAATTAACATTAGGCTTTATTCAGTAGGGAAGAGGGAATTACACAAGATTTCTAAAATATGGGGAAAGTATTATAATCAAGAGGAAAATTTTTGGGTTTTTGAGACTAACAGACTTGAGTTCAAATTCCAGTGTAGCCGGTTGCAGGCTATGTGACTTTGGCCTGTCATGAGATCTTTCTAAGCCTCAGGATGATTGTAATAGGACCTTCTTCATCTTGTGGGGTTTAGTGAGGATTAAATGACAAATACATGGAGTGCTTGGAGTAAGGTGTCTGGGTACTTAATGCTAAATAAATAATCGTCATTATTATTTTAAACATGTCTCTGCATTTAAAAGCTGGTTCTGGCAAGGTCTTGGTATCAAAAAAGCTGGAAGGCTGGCTAAAAGGCTGTGAAAATCAAGGAAAAGTTTAAGAGAGGTTGGAGAGGGGCAGAGTCTCTAAACAGGCAGAATTAGATGTCCTTCAGGAACCTTCCAATGACAGAGGGGACAGGGTGGGGCTGACGGGAAGGTGGTGTGGGGAGCAGATGAATAGAAAAAGGAGAGAGTGAGGTTTGTGTCAAAGATGACTCAGCTTTTTCCTCTGGATGATTAAAACAGATGGTGAGGTCAGTACTCGAGATACAAAAGAGGGAAAACTGTAAAATGAATTAAATTTTGGAATATTATGCATACATTTCATGAAGAAAGCCAGATGGAGGGACCCAGGAAATGGGGGGAGGGCAGGGAACAAATGGAAACACAGGTCTAGAGATGAGAGGAGAGATCTGGGCTAGAAATATATATTTTGAAATAACTTACGAACAGATCAGAGGCTTCTGCTGTAAAGGGTTAGAATACTTTAGGCACTGGAGCCAGCACAGTCTTTGTTGCCACTACCTGACCTACCATCTTAGCATCCACAGCATGGGTGTGCTGTTCTAATAAAACTTTATTTATAAAAGCAGGCTGATGGATAGATGAGTCCATGGACTATAGCTCCCTGTTTTTGAGGTAGACAGTGAAGTCGCTGGAGAGGAAGAGCTTGTGTAAGGATAGGGAGTAGAATGAAGCTGAGAGGGCTGAGGCTGAGCCTGGGCAAAGATCCATGTTCAGAATGGATGGGCAGAGAGGGCCAATGGTTGGGTATGGGTTGTCTTGGTTACAGGACTTCCTAGTGTCATCCTGACAGCCTGAGGATTTGTTGGAGAAGACATTGAAACGAAACATTCATTCCCTATTTCATTAATCTTAAGTGAGGGGCTGTCAAGAGGTGGTCAAGAAGGGAGGGGCCATGTTAAGAATTCTAAGGAGGCTGCTAGTTAGATTTACCCTCCTGAGTCCTGAACTAACTTTCTTCATTTATTCCTCACCTTTACTTTCTTTCATTTATCCCTCATCTTTTCTTCTTACATCTAATACTTCTTCCCCCTCTTACCCCTTCCAAGGTTGCTTCTCCTGCTCTCTGGCTCCTCACCCTGAGGTGCCCACCACAATACCAGGCAGGTAAAAGGATAATCATGGAGCCAGCTATTATGAGCAGTATAAACAAATGACAAATCTCTGGGTGCAGGAAAGGTAACAAGAGGCTGATCAGTAGTTCTAGTTATCTTTCCTTCATGTTTATTGCAGTCTGGTGCAGTTATTTCTAAGGGCCTGACATTGATCGACAGCTTCTATTAAGGCCTATCCAGGGCAGCTGGATTGAACAGATACATTAAATAAAGCAGTTATTGCTTTTCATTGCCTTTCCGTAAAATATCACTGCTAAATAGCTTCTGCCATCAGATGCAGTTAGGTACATGGTTTTAATTTGAGGGACTGCTTTATAACACTGCACAATTGACACTGGCCTTTGTTTCCCCTACAATAATGATTGTGTACATCCTGGAGAATTGATGGGCTGTCCTTTGAGGTGGAGTTGGAAGGAGGCGGGAGGAGGGGGCTCTGGCTTTGTTGTTCTCCCTCTCTCTTTTTATACATGCCAGGTTTGTCACTTGTTTGCAGCAGAGGCAGGAACAATGTCAAGCAAGGGCCCTTATCTCAGGATGTTGTAATGTAGGGACTGTAAGCCTTCGCCTGGAGACGAGATAAGCCCAACCTTACAAGCATGGAGGAAGACGGCTGGGGGTCGGTGTGTGATTGAGACAACAATGGGAAGCTGTCGGTCGCCTGTTACAGCTCTTTCTGGTGTCACGGAAATATATGCATGTGGAATGGCGTATAACAAGCATGAAAATAAAAGTCTGGAATGTTCATCTAATAATGATGTATTTGCAGCAGGATTATGCTGCCCAATGATATTCTTGTTTTATCTCTGGGCTAAACGCTGGGGCAGCTGTGTGCTTTGGCACAGTCTTCTGTCCCTCCTTTTGTGTGCTGCATATTAATCCTTTATTGAAGTAATTAAATGTGTGCTTAATGGCAATGAGCTGGCAGAAAGAACGTTCAATTGAATTAGCGGTTATGATTGGGAGCATGCTACAAGATGAACTAAATGCAATTACTGTAGGCATTTCTTTCTCCAAGTCAAATCTGGCTACATGACATGACTTAATTAGAGGTTGTTAGATACACTTACTCCCTGATCCCCTTGTGTACTGCCTGGATTTTAGTTAGAGCTCCCCCAACCCCCATATTTGCCCCTTGTCCCACTCTTATTCTGACTCTGCTCAGCAAAGACTCCTGATCCAGTTCTTTTGCCATGAAGATAAAGTCTGATTTTTCATAGACAAAATAGGAGCTAACAGAGATATCTTCAAAAGATTCTTTCTTGGTAAAGTCTCGTCCAGCTATTGGTCCAGGTGAGAGAGGGCCAGAGCCATGGCAGGACATGGCATGTTTTGTGAACTCAGGGAGGGCAGGTTCCAGGATAATGACAATGGACCTTTATTGGAGAATAGACTACACTTCAGCCCTTTTAGCTTTTCAGCCTCTGAAGATACTCTTTGGGTAGAGGGTCACCTTTTATTTCAGATGCCTCCTGCAGAGAAGACCAGGATAGATTCTCAAGTTCTTCAGAGAGGTACTGAGGCAAGCACTGAATGCCTGTAACACATTGTTCCATTGAGAGCTTTAAATGGGGGGCCTGACTGCTGTATTGTACCACCTTTAACTTGGAGACGCTTCTAAGTATTAGTTAAATTAATGGTTCTCAATCCTGTCTTCCCATGAGAAGTCTCTGGATCACTTTAAAAATACTGATGCTCTTTTTGAATTTTTAAAATTTGGCCTCCCCTCTTGATTTTTATAGTCCATTTTGACACTGAACAATATTTTTTTGAAGGGTGGAAACTTGAGTCACAGGGACGTAGATAATGGTGGATGTCAGAAGGTCATGATGAGGTGATAGACAGTGGTGGCCTTCATCTGATACACAAAACTACAGCTTCTACTCTCCCCCATGTGTCTTCTGGAGCTACTTTGGGATCTTGGTGCTAGGATTTATAAATCCATCAATTACTGACCTCCCAGATCTGTCCAACAAGCAAGGGCTCTCATTAGTCGTGCCCCCTGTTTTGCTTAGAGTTATTTACCAAGAGGCCAATCAATATTCTACAGGCAGACAGTTGGGATGTGAGGGCCTCATCAATCCATTCCATTTTCTTTGCTCAAAATGGTGGATAGAAGCTGGAGGGACAACTCACTATAAAATAAAAGGCAAAATCCATTGCCACTTTTGAAACCTAAAATGTACATTTTGTTTTATTTTTATTTGAGCATAATGAGGCAGGACTTCTGGTCACTGGGAGCTTCTGGGTCTATTTTACAGCTTTCATTCTCTTTCCCAGGGCCATAAATGAAACCCTTTCAGCCCTAATGACCACAATGACTTTCCTCGATCATGTTATTGCTACTTTGGCACATTTATTGCTTTCACATGCACTAATGGATGAGTTTGGATATGTTAACAATTTATATATCATTTGATCCTAAAAAAGAAACCCTACCAAACTAACTTAGCCCCCACGATTGAGTAGCTTTTAAGGAGTATAAATGAATTTAATGCTTTAGAAAGAGCTTCTGTAAATTATGAACATGACACCTATTACATTAAGCTGCATTAAGCATTAATACATCTTCATTACTGGCAGGTTGCCCAAACCTCCAAGGTTGAAAAAGCTGCCTGAAAACGCTCAATGTGACAGTCACCTAGGCTAAGATTGATGGCTCTTTTTTGGGGGAGTGAGGGATGCCTATTGACTAGGTTCCTCTTCCACTTTCAGACAAAGACTTGTAAGTGGTGTCAACCAGAGTTCTCCAAAGGCTCCGTTTTAATGGCCAGGCAAGGACTTTGGTATCCTTTGTGTGCTTGCTCAGTTACTGGATAAGGTACTTGAGTAGAGAAATGCAGGTGTTCCAACCTTTCAAGCTAAAAGATTGGGAGTGGGACATGATGTTTCTTTGTGGGAGAGTTATATTAATTATTATTATTATGCATCAGCAATACTTATTGATAAGAATATCTACCATTTCTTGAATGCTTACTATGTGCCAGCAATAATAAACTCTTTGTATGTTTTATGTCATTTAATCTCCTTAATAACCCAGTGAGTTAGATAATATTTATTGCCCAAGCATGCTGTATTAGTTTCCTAAAGCTGCTATAACAAAATATCATAAGCTGGGTGGTTTAAAACAACAGAAATTTACTTATTTTTTCACAGTTCTAGACACTACAAGTATGAAATCAAGTTGTTGTCGAGGTCATGCTCTCTCTGAAGACTCTAGGGAGAATTTGCTCCATGCCTTTCTGGCAATCCTTGGCATTCCTTAGCTTGTAGATGACTCATACCAATCTCTGTTCCTGTCTTCACATAGTGTTCTCCTGTGTGTCTCTGTGTGTCTTAGGAGGATACAAGTCACATTGAATTAGAGGCCCAATCTACTCCAGAATAACCTCATCTTACCTTAACAGGTTACATCTGCAAATAATGTAAATACATTTACATTTCAAAATAAGGTCACATTGTGGGGGTAGAGGAAGGGAGGGAGAGAGAGGGAGGGAGGGAGAGAGAGGGAGGGAGAGGGAGGGAGGGAGGGAGGGAGGGAGGGAGGGAGAGAGAGAGAGAGAGAGAGAGAGAGAGAGAGAGAGAAATAGTGCCTTAAATTCTGTCAACTATGAATGAAAGGGCTTTTGTTCAATAAGATATAGAATTCTTGGTGTTAAAATACCTAAATAATGGTGACACTTGTAGCTTATCCTATGTGACTAGAATGGTAGGTTATATTTGGAATTCTTACTAAATATGGGCAAGCATGTTAGGTTCTCAAAGATTCTATTGACTCTGCTCTATTCTAAGTGAATGGAGTGATATCATGGGTCAACATCATCAGTAACTGTAGACCTTAGCATATGCCTTGAAAAGTTCAGCAGGAGAAAACTAGGTTGAACCTGGGTGTGTGGTCCTTGAGCCAAGAAATAATTTCTTTTAACCAGGGTAAAAATCACCAACTGAGTTGGTTGGACGGAACTCAGTGTATATGATGAACTTTTAGTCAGCATCTGCCCCATTGATGATGAAAAGAAGGTCCCAGAGTAACAAGAAGAAACAGAGGAAACCTCATAAAAGCTTAAAATAGAAGAATGTGCAGCATGTAGAGAGGGCTTAATGGAGGAGTGACTGAGGAGTTGGATGGCACTGGCTAGATGGCCAGTGCCTGTTATCAATTCTTTAGTAAATTTTATGATCTTTCTAATTCTCAGTTTTTAAAAGCATAAATGCAACAATAGTATCCACTTCACAGCGTTATTTGAATATTGAGAAATCACTTGTGAATTATAAGGACTTTATTGTTCTTCAGTAATAAAATCACTCCAATTAGTCAAAGCATAAAAGGGAATTCACTGGTTTATGTAACTTGGATGTCCACAGGTACATTTGGCTTCAGCCACAGAAGCATCCAGATGTTTAGGGATGCTGCCAAGATACTGAATTGGCTCTGACTTCTTTACATAGACTTCATTCTCAGGCAGTCTTTTCTAGTTTGGTGGCAAAAGTGCCCAATAGAAGCTCTAGACTTTTACCTTTGCAGAAGATTGCTCTATAGTAGTTCCTGCATAAGTCCTGGATAGGAACGTTATTGACCAGGCTTGGGAAATGCTGTCTTCCTTCATCAGGACTGAGAAGAGAAGTGGGACCCACTACTGATGGGTCATGAGATTGGGAGAGCCCGAGTCATGCTGATCAGAGGGAAAACACATACTTCCCATATAGAGTCCTGAAACACACAGAGCTCATGACTCCTATTGTGGGTTCTGGGAATGTTACCTTTAACTCTAATTATCTGTTACTATTTTTTTTTAACTGGCCCTACTAGGTCCTAATTTTGCCGTAAGAAAAATTGGGCTTCAATGAACAGAATGTGCTGCATAGTTGAATTTGAAATAGAGAAATAAAAATAATGATTTAAAAGGATTGATATGTCTATTTCGTAAGAAGTATCCAAAGAGGAAAAAATGTTTTCCATATATCCAATGTATGTGTGTGTGTGTATTTTTTCTGTCAATAATAGAGAAAGAAGAAAGGAATTCTTTAATTATAATTCAATACAGTTATGCTTTTTTTTTAAACAAGTTGAATTATTGTATCATAGAAAGAGTTTGTACATACAAATTATTGTGCCTTGAAAAGTTTAGGAGAAAACTTGGTTGAACCTGGGTGTGTGGTCCTTGGGCCAAAAAGTAATTTCTTTTAACCAGGGTAAACATCACCAACTGAGTACCTGTGGACATCCTAGTTACATAATAGCTATATAATGCTTATTATATGCCAGGCACTGTTGAAACTACTTTATTTACATAAATTCATTTAGTCCTATGAAGTTGGTTTTATTATTATTGCCATTTTTGAGAGTAAAACATGTGTCACAGAGAAGTTATGACTCTTGCCCAAGTTCACGCAACTATTGGGTGGTAGAGCTGGGGTTCAAATCCAGGCAGTTCAGTTTGGGAGACCATACTTTTTTTTCTGTTGTAAAAAGTTTATTCAATGAAGAAAACATACTAATTTTTAAACTTAGGCCATATTTATTCCAGGTTTATGAATGCATGATTGACAAAATTGCATATATTTAAGGTGTAAATATGATAAGTGCATACATGATTAAATGACGTAATGATCAAGATAATTAACATACTGATTGATCACACAGTTGTGTTTTTTTTCTGTTTGTGTAATTGTTGTGGATGATGAGTAGTAGGTTTAATACTAATTTCTTAAGACATTTCAAATACATAATAAATTGTAATCAACTTTAGCATACTACTGTACATGAAACCTCCAGAATTTATTCACTTTATAATTAAAAGTTAGTACTCTGACTAATGTCGCCTCTTTATTCTTATTCTCTAGTTCCAGGTAACAACTATTCTATTCTTTTTTCAATGATTTCAATTATTCTAAATTCCAAATGTAAGCTATATCATACAGTATTTGTCTGTGTCTGGCTTACTTAACATCATCCATTCCAGATTCACCCATTTTGTCAGAAATGGAATGATCTCTTTCCATTTTAAGACTAAAAAATATTACATTCATATGTATGTTTGTGTGTGTGTGTGTAAATATATCACATATTTTTGTTCATTCACTCATTGAGGGACACTTTGTCTGTTTTTCTATCCTGGCTATTGTGAATAATGCTACTATGACATGAAAGAGCAGGTATCTCTTTAAGATAGTGATTTTAATTTCTGTGTGTGTGAGTGTGTGTGTATGTGTGGGTATGTGTATGTATATGTATACAAACACATATATACATACAGAAGTAGCATTGTGTGTGTATGTGTATATATATGTATATATATACACACATATATATGTATATATATACACATATATATGTATATATATATATACATATATATATGTGTATATATATATATCATTGCTGAGCTGCATGGAAGTTATATTTTTTAATGTTTTGAAGAATTTCCATATTGTTATGGCCATACCAATTTATATCTCTACCAACAGTGGACAAAGGAATCCCTTTCTCCACATCTTATGTAATGGGTACTATCTTTTGTATTTTTTTTAAAGAGAGAGAGAGAGAGAGAGAGAGAGAATTTTAATATTTTTTTTTTTTTAGTTTTCGGCGGACACAACATCTTTGTTTGTATGTGGTGCTGAGGATCGAACCCGGGTCACACGCATGCCAGGCGAGCGCGCTACTGCTTGAGCCACATCCCTAGCCCTATCTTTTGTATTTTTGATAATAGCCATCCAAACATATGGGAATTGATATCTTAAGTTTAGATTTACATTTGTCTGATGACTAGTGATGCTGAGCACCTTTTCATATACTTGTGGATATTCATTTGTATTCTTGCAGAAGTAAACATCCAGGTCTTAGTTCGTCTTTTTTCCAATTTAATTTTATGAGGTCCTTATGTATTTTGGACATTAATCTCTTGTATGATATCTGGTTTGCCAATATTTTCTCTTATCATGTAAGTGGTCTATGCATTTTGTTATTTCTTCACCTGTGAAGACACTGGAATTTGTTGCAGTTTTATTTATTTACTTTTATTTTTATTGCCTGTACTTTTAGCATCACATGCAGAAACATCATTGCCAAGATTAATGTCAAGTAAGTTTTCTTCTAGGAATTTTACAGTTTCAGGTCTTACTTTTAGGTCTTTAATACATTTTTTAAATTGATTTTTGTCTATAACATTAGGGTCCAATTTCACTCTTTTTCAAGTAGATATTGAGTTTTCCCAGCAACGCTTATTAAAGAGGCTCTCTTTTTGCTGCTTTGTATTCTTGGCCCCTGTTTAAGGAATACTTTACTGTATATGTGTGGGTTAATTTATGGGCTTTGCATTACATCCATTGATATATATGTTTGCTTTTCTTCTAATACCATACTGTTTTGAGTACTATATCTTTTTTAAAAATTCAATTATTTATTTATTCTAATTTGTTATACATGATGGCAGAATGCAATTCATTTCATATTACACATATAGAGCACAATTTTTCAAGTCACTGATTGTACACAAAGTATTTTCACACCATTCGTATCTTCATACATGTACTTAGGGTAATGATGTCTAATTCATTCCATCATCATTCCTACCCCCATCCCCACTCCTTTCCCCTCCCTCTCCTTTGCCCTATCTAAAGTTCCTCCATTCTTCCCATGCTCTCCCCCTCCCCATGCCATTATGAGTCAGCATCCTCATATCAAAGAAAACATTTGGCCTTTGTTTTTTGGGGATTGGCTTGCTTCACTTAGCATTATATTCTCCAAATCCATCCACTTACCTGAAAATGCCATGATTGTATTATTTTTTAATGCTGAGTAATGTTCCATTGTGTATATATACCAAAGTTTCCCTATCCATTCATCTACTGAAGGGCATCTAATTTGGTTTCAGAATTTAGGTATTGTGAATTGTGCTGCTGTAAACATTGATATGGCTGTGTCCCTATAGTATGCTGTTTTTAAGTTCTTTGGATATAGTCCGAGGAGTGGGATAGCTGGGTCAAATGGTGGTTCCATTCCAATTTTTCCAAGGAATTTCCATACTGCTTTCTATATTGGCTGCACCAATTTGCAGTCCCACCAGCAATATATGAGTGTGCCTTTTTCCCCACATCCTTGCCAACACTTATTGTTGTTTGTATGCATAATAGATGCCATTCGGACTGAAGTGAGATGAAATCTTAGCGTGGTTTTGATTTGCATTTCTCTAATTGCTAATGATAAACATTTTTTCATATATTTCTTGATTGATTGTATATCTTCTTCTGAGAAGTGTCTGTTCAGTTCCTTGGCTCATTTATTGATTGGGTTATTGTGTGTGTGTGTGTGTGTGTGTGTGTGTGTGTGTGTTTGGCTTTTTGAGTTCTTTGTAAACCCTAGAGATTAGTGCTCTATCTGATGTGCTTGTGGTAAAGATTTGCTCCCATTCTGTAGGCTCTCTATTCACCTCACTGATTGTTTCTTTTGCTGAGAAGAAGCTTTTTACTTTGTATCCATCCCATTTATTGATTCTTGGTTTTAATTCTTGTGCTATAGGAGACTTATTAAGAAAGTTGGGGCCTAATCTGACATGATGGAGATTTGGGCCTACTTTTTCTTCCATTAGGCACAAGGGGGAGACCACACTCTTTACTGGCATTCTATATATGCAACATAGGTACAACAGCAAAAGAAAGTCTCTTGTTAGCCTTTTGATGCAATATGATTTAGTGCATTTTATTTACTCCTTTTTAAATTATATGTTATATTTTTTGCATTATTGCAATTAAACTATGTGATGAATGATTTTGTAATAGAGCTTTTAATTTCCTTCATGTTCCATAAACATTTTTCCTTATCATATGGTTATCTTAAATAGTGTTTTATATCTGTTTACTATATTAGCATGTAAGTATGCAAGAATTTATATATGAATTTTAGATTATTTCTAATTGTTTAACCCTAAAATAATTCTTCTTGATATTTTATTTAATATTGTAGTAATATTTGGCTTGTCTTTACAAGCAGGTAATATTATTATTATTATTTAAACCCAGAGGTGCTTAACCACTAAGCCACATCTCCAGCCCTTTTCTTTTAATCTACATTTTAAAAAATTTGTTATTTTTAGTTATACATGACAGTAGAATGTATTCTGACACATCATACATATGTGAAGTATAATTTCCATTCTTGTGGCTTTACATGATGTGGAGTTACAATGGTTGTGTATTCATATATGAACATATAAAAATTATGTCTGATTCATTCTCCTGTCTTTCCCATTTCCATCCCTCCTTGTTTTCCTCCATTTCCCCTTGTCCAATCTGGTGAACCTCCACTTCTCCCGCCTCTCCCACCTATTGTGAGTCAGCATCCACACATCAAAGAGAACATTTAGCCTTTGGTATTTGGAGATTGGCTTATTTCACTTAACATGCTAGTCTCTAGTTCTATCTATTTACTGGCAAATGCCATAATTTCATACTTCTTTATGGCTGAGCAATATTACGTTGTGTGTATGTACCACATTTTCTTTATCTATTCATCCTTTAAAGGGCACCCAGGTTGGTTCCATAGCTTAGCTATTGTGAATTGAGCTGCTTTGAACACTGATGTAGTCACATCACTGTAGTATGCTGATTTTAAGTCTTCTGGTTATATGCCGAGGAGTGGGATAATTGGATCAAATGGTGGTTCCATTCCAAGTTTTCTTAGGAATCTCCACACTGCTTTCCCAGTGTGGTTGCACCAATTTGCAATTCCACCAGCAATGTATGAGTGTACTTTTCCCCCACATCTTTTACAACATGTATTGTTACTTTATTCTTGATAATTGCTATTCTGACTGGAGTGAGACAAAATTTTAGAGTAGTTTTAATTTGTATTTCTCTAATTGCTAGTGATGTTGAATATTTTTTTGTATATTTGTTGACTGATTGTATTTCTTTTATTTATTGATTGGGTTATTTTTTTTTTTGGTGTTAAGTTTGATGTTAAGTTTTTTGAGTTCTTTATATATCCTGGAGATAAATGCTCTATCTGAGGTGCAGGTGGCAAAGATTTTCTCCCATTCTGTTGGCTCTCTCTTTATGTTCTTGATTCTTTCCTTTGCTGTGTAGAAGCTTTTTGTTTGATAAAATCCATTTTACTGATTATTGATTTTACTTCTTGCACTTTAGGAGGAAGTCAATTCTTAAGCTGACATGATGAAGAGTTGGGCCTACTTTTTCTTCTAGTAGGCACAGTGTCTCTGGTCTAATTGCTAGGTCCTTGATACACTTTGAGTTGAGTTTTGTGCAGGGTGAGAGATAGGGGTCCAATTTCATTTTGCTACATGTTTTCCCAGCACCACTAGTTGAAGAGGCTATATTTTTCTCCAGGGTATGTTGTATGTGTATTATGGCACCCTTATCTAGTATGAGATAACTGCATTTATATGGGTTTGTCTCTGTGTCTTCTAATCTGTTCCATTAGTTTTCATGTCTGTTTTGGTGCCAATGTCATGCTGGTTTTGTTATAATAGCTCTGTAGTATAATTTAAGGTCTGGTATTGTGATGCCTCCTGCTTCACTTTTCTTGCTGAGTATTGCTTTGTCCAGCCCTTTTTAAATATCTTATTTAGATACAGGGTTTCACTAAGTTGCTTAGGGTCTCACTAAGTTACTGAGGCTGGCTTTGAAGTTGTGATCCTCCTGCCTCAGCCTCCTGAGCCACTGAGATTATAGGTATGTGCTACAATATCCTGCAAGTAGGTATCAGTTTTATTAATATGATTATAAATAAAATATATGCTGTAAAACATTATTTCTGTGATGAGTTCACAAATTTTGATATTAGGCAAATGTGATTTGAATGTGATCATGGCAGCTTAACCAGACGTATGACCTTGGAGACCAATTTTCTGATGTACAAAATAACAAGTGAGACAATATATGCCATTCCTAAAACATTTTATTGCTAAATTATTAAATTCTGTTCATAGTTTAAAAAAAACTGTATTGAGGGATCAACATTATTTTTATCTGATCCTAGGAAATTCAGAAAGTAAAAAAAAAAAATGCGGCAAATAAAATAAACATTCCTGTGATATTGTCACTTAGTAGTTAATTGATACATTTTCTTGTATTTCTTCTCATATGTATATACTTTCTATACATATGTATATACGTTGAAAATGTATACCTACAGCAAATAGTAGTAGAGAATACACTATATGTATTTGAATTCCTACTTGTTTCACTTAACTTTATAATGTACTTATTATTATAGGTCTTAGCATGATTTTCAATGGTAAGTTAGCATACCATCATTAGAATATGCCATAATTATAAGCTATTCATTTATTTTGAGCTTTTAGTTTATTCCATTTTTGCAATAATGCAGTGAAAAATTTCCATTCGTGTGAATCAAGTATCTTCTGGTCTTAGTTTCTGAGTTATTCAGATGATATCTTCTCAAAGAGCCCTTTCTCCTCTATTGAATGGTGTTGAACATTTCTGCCAGATATATTCTAGCATATTACCATTTTATATTCTTCAAAGCATTCATTACTTACTGAAAATTTCTTCTTCATTTAATACTCTTATTATCTGTCTTCCCTGCCTTCATAGGAATGGGAACTCTGTCTACATGGTGATCCTCAGGCCTAGACAGTACCTGAAATGTTGTAGAGGTCCGTAATGATAGGCACAGACTTGGAACCATGCTACCTGGGTTCAAATCATCACTCAACCATCTACTTGAATCTGTCACTTTACCATCTTTAGCCATTTTGTTGCCTTTTACATAAATGTCGTAATAATACCTACTTCACAGAGTAGCTATGAGGATTAAATGAATTAGTTCAGTAATGCATTTAGATCAGAAGCTAATACATGATAAAAACATATACAGCACTTTATAATATGTGGCAGGCATTGTTCTAAGCACTTTGTAAATGATTACTCATTTTATCCTTGTACCAAACTCTCCATCATTGCTTTCATTTTCACATGCAGTAACTGGGACATGGGGAGGTTAAGTGACTTGCCGAAGGTTACGTGGTCTATGAGTGCCAGAGCCAAGATTTAGACCCCAGTAATCTGCTCTAGATTTTCTGTTCACAACCACTACCTTATACTACCCAAAGCACTTGATAATTACTAGAGTAAGCACTCAGTGCATGTTAATAAGTGAATGAAATAAAACATCATTAATTTCTTAGGATTTATTTCTAGAACTGGATTTACTTAACACATAGTTAGAAAGAAATGATTGAGCATATGATAATGAGTAATTGTAAGACTATTTATATGTTTCCAAAAAGTTTCTGAAGGTCAGGGAACATGTTTAGACATTTGATGGCCCAATACCAGGCTCACATGATGCACCACTCTGCTCAGTGAATATTTAACAAATGTGTGAATAACAAGTGATTTCTAAAAGGTATCAGTATATACCATCACACAAAATGTTGAAGTGTTTATTTCACCAGGTCCTTTTTGAAAACAAGCACCATAATTTTACTTCTCAATTTGATACGTAAAATATAGTTTCTTTTTTCATTAGCATCTTTATTATTTTTGAGTCCCTTAATTTAACAAATATTAATTGTATGTCTACTGTGTTTGAGGCACTATTATAGATATTGTAAATACAGTGACTAATGAGATCTCTGAATAAGACTCACCTATCCGCCTCATAGGTGTGTTATGATGATTAAATAAAACAATGTGGGCAAATATCTTTATTGTCAGGGACTAGAAGGAAATTCTCCTTCAAAGATTAGCCTGACAGCCCCCTGGGAGACATCCTGCCTGGGAGGCATCCTGCAGCTACTTATCTCACCTGAGACATCCTGCAGCCACCTATCTTCCTGAAACATCCTGCGGTTATCTCACCTTGTGCAGACATCCAGCAACTGCCGATAAGAGAGCTTCCCCATCCCCACCATATAAATACCCCTGTGTGAACAATAAAAGTTTGCAGCTTGATCAGAACTCTTGTCTTGCTGTCATCCTTCTGTGTCTCTTGTCCCTTCATTCCTCCCCATCTAGGTTCGCTGCCCATGTTGATGTGTCCTGCCGGACGGGACACTTTATAAAAAAGAGAGAAAAAGAAAAATGTACCACAGATAAAGATTGGGGCAGGCAGGTAAAACTCTGTAAATGTGACTGGGGAACAAGGGAGACAGTGGTTGGGATTTACATTCCTCAAGAATGGAGTGGCTCTGGTGATCATCCCAGGTTTTCATTTGAACTTCCTCCATAGCTACATCTTTAGGGTAAAGACTGCATTTGGGAGTAAGGACAAAATAAAAGAAACAGACCAACTTCACAGTGACAGAAATCTAGCCATGACAGGTACAAGGTGATCAATTTTACTCTGCCTGTGAGAAGAAATAAAATTCTTTCTGATAGTAGACAACATCATCTGGAACCTAAAACATTTCATACATAAATGTTCAGCATGTAATCACAAATCACTAAGAATATCAAGAAATAAGTTCAAATAGATTAAAACCAAGAGTAGAAATAAATAACAAAAGCAAAATCATTGGTGACTCAGACATTGATATTATTAGATATAGACCATTAAATAACTATTACTAATAAAGCAAGAAAACAGAACAGAACTGGAATCCATAAAATTGAATCAACAGAAAGGATACATTTATGGATGTTAGGTGAAATACAAATAAAATCTGAGGTTTGTTATTAGTAATATGCCAATGTTGGCTCCTTAGTTTTGACAAATGTATCATGGTAATATAAAATGTTAGCAATTGGGGAAATTGACTGAGGGGTAAAAAAGAACTCTCTGTACAGTCTTTGCAACTTTCCTTTCTACCTAAAATTATTTATCTGCATATATTTCAAGCCATTAGAATATCAACTTCATGAAGGCAGGGATTTGGGTTTGTTTAAATGGTTGCTACTTCTATGTATGTTGGGCAACGTCTGATTCAAAGTAGGTATTCAATAAATACTTGTGGATTAAGGTAGTTTTTATATTTGTATTTTTGTTTTCATTTTTATTAATTTCTTTTATTAATTTTATAACTTATTCTACTTGCCTTTGGTTTATTCTATTCTTTTTGTAAATTTTGAGTATGATACCTACTTAGATAATTGATTTTTATGTTTTTCCTTTCTCACTATAAGCTCTGAAGCCCTTAATTTAATCTCTAATTTCTGCATTATTATAATCTTATTATATATTTCCACTACTGTGCAATTGTAAATGTTTTCTAATTTTCTTCAGAATTTCTTTTTTTAATTTTCATATTTGTTATTTTTAGTTATACACGACAGTAGAATGTATTTTGACATATCATGCATCTGTGGTAGAATTTCTTTTTTGACCAAAATTTTTTTAGATTGGATATTTCAGAATTTCCATACATACCACGTTTTGTAGTTATCTTTTTGTCACTGATTTCTAATAACATGTAATGAGATATTGCTAGGGCTCTGTCTCATCAGGGCACTCAGACTGTGCACTGACTGCATTTGCAGCACTGAAAGGTCAGAGCAGGTCATGTTCAACCTCCATGCACCATTTGATGCTCTCTGCCATGATGCCAACACCATAGTCTTGAACTTCCCAGACTGTAGAATCATGAGCTAAACAAACCTCTGTTCTATATAAATTATCCATTCTGTAGTCTTCAGCCATAGCAACGGATAATGGATTAAGGCCATGTTATCCTACCCTGGGCAGCCAGTTTGCAGAGATACTCTCTTCCTCTTGAGTAGGCTCTGATGATCTTTCTTGTCCTTTTCTGATGTGGATGTCTTCTTCTGACAGCATTTGCTGTGATATCTCATGTTGGCATAGATGCTTCTCACCCTGCTCAGGTCACATTCTGCTGGGATGCCCTCCTCACCTTGACCCCATCTGACATCTCTGCAGCCCCTGCATGGATGTCCTCCTTGCCCCATGGTGACGGTGGCTCTGTCTTCTTTATGGGACTATTATCCTTCTATACAGACAACTTATTTACCCCACCAGGGCTTTAATAACATTTTCTGGGCCTTTTGATTCTCCTCAGCTTTCCCTTCCCCCAACTAAGACTTTAGCACCAAGATTTACAGGGAGCAGAACATCTGCTTCTTTAACATGTATTCTTAGCCTAACAATCTAAAGTTAGTCAATGTATTTATCCTCCTCATAAACAGTACAGATGCTTTAAAATACCTTAAATCTGGTAATCTCTCCTTATTGGTATGCTATTGGCCAGCTTTTAGTCTTGGTTTTCACATGAACTTTCTTTTGGGTAGTATTTGTCCAGTGTACCCTTCTAGACCATATCCAGTCATGAGGTCTGTTACGAGACAACCTACAGTGCACCCAACTGCTCCTGCAGTAATGTTATCTGGTCCAAAATGCCTGTAGTGCTGAGACTGAGAAGCTGGGAAGGAGAATGATGGAATGGTAAGAGGAGGAAGTGCTAGCACTGAAGGGGGAATGGGGAATGAAGGGAGGCATGGGAAGGGGGATCTCCACTAGGATGAAAGAAAGGGAGCAAGGAGGAAGGAATGACTGTTAGGAACAACCCTGAAGGAGAGAGTAGACACTATCAGGAACAAAGTTATCTGTATTAAGTTTAGTCAGAGGATTCCCACCCCTCTGAACAGGGGAGATGGGGATAAAAATTCAAGTATGCCTATAGACAGGTTTTGTACCTTGTGAGGAAAGAGAAGGTAAGGTCTTAAAGTTCTTGCTATTGGATTTTGGTCCTGTGGTGACATCTTGTTAGAAATCTGATGCATTCATGTTAGTTTGGTACCCACAATATGCAATACCTAAAATTGTAGTCAATCATATTGTAACATGGTTAGCAAGATATTTTTTAAAATTAGTGATATAGTAATATTTGTGCTTCTTTACCAACAGAGTAAATAACAAGCTCTAATAACACTGTAATAACGAGCATAATTTTGAAGAAATTATGAGTTTAAATCTATTTTGAGAGGTCTGCAGTAACTTTAATAGAATATGAAAACATTACTGATTTCTCCTGGTGACAAAAATCACAAATATTGCTATTGCCACTGTATGTTGCCTTCCCTCCTAATGAAGGAAATTCTCTATTTCAGCTGAAGATTGGTGAAAAGAAAAACATTATTTTTTTCTTCATCCAAGTTCCCGAGCCTTGGGTTAAGAAAACCTTCTCCTGGTTATCTCTCACTGTCGATCCCACTTGTCCTCCCTTGTCTTTCCTTGCTCCTTGGTTCCTAGTCTTTCCCATCCTCTCCTCTTCTGACTTTAGCCATGATTCACAAAGTGTTTTACCTGGCATCTGGAGTTAATTAGGTTTTGGATTTAGATCTGATTAGGACCAATGTCTTGACTGACATTGGCACTTTTCTTGCATGTGAATTTCGATAGTTTCTCCCTGGAGGTGGTATTTATCCTGTAATTGTGCTGTCTACCTAGCACTCTTCCTTAGCTCTGAGCAGAGGAGGTGCACATTTCTGGTCTCCTGGGAAGGAGAACCATCCACTCTAGATAGGTCCTCTCTAGAGAGGAGTAGGCTAGAAAATGGGATATGGGTTCAAAATAGCCCTTGAGGGAAAGTGAGTGGGGGCTGACACAGGACAGGTTGAGAAAATGATGTGAGGAATTCAGCTGAGGTCAGAAAACCTAAATTCACAATGGCTTCAATCTGAGGGGTTGTGGGATTCTCTCCAATTGTGCTTGGCAGTCTTGGTGTAGGCATAGAGAAGATGGATTGCTGGAGGAATCTGGAGTTGGAGGTTGACAGTGGGTATGTGGCAGAAGGCAAAGGGTCCAGGAAATAGAAGGTGCTGACAAGAGAGGAGTTGAAATGATTCGCCATGGGGTCCTGGCTCAGCAGGGAGGAAAATGAAACCAGAGGGGGCTGATGGACTAACAGAGAATGGAAGGATCAAGGGAGTGGAGGTCTTGCTGAGGTCAACATGCTGGTGAAAAATTGGAATAGAGTGTGAGAGAGCTGGACCTCCTCTTCCCAGTTTCTACATGACTGTAATTAGTTAGTGCTGCTGTCATGCCCTCCCTAGTGTACATTTTAATGACTAAAAACATTATTACAAATGGGCACTAAATGTGCCATTAAAACAGTTCTACTCTACTTTCAAGTATGCTCAATGAAACGTACTGGACTCATTTGACTATTGGAATGAGAAAGAAAGGAGAAATATAAGGAGCAAGCCAAAAAAAAAAAAAACATTAAAAAAGCAAAGTCACTTTTTGTAAATTGCTTAAAACCATTAAATAAATTAATCTGCTGTGGGATGTGTGCATGCATTTCATGGAGTTCCAATTTAGCAATTACTGTTCCTGCAGTAAAATCAATAAAATATGCATCCACAATCATACAGAGAAAACATGTCCAGGGATTTAAAATTTGGGTCTTGATTCAGAAAATAGTCTTAGATAAGGCTCACTAATTAAAAAGTATTGGGTTCAGCAGTAAACTGTGGTTGGTGAAAACATTTTTTTTTTGTACTTTTGTTTTTTAAATTGGTTGTTGTATATGGTACAAATATCAGAATGATAGAAAAGGTCTATGCTGAAAAGTCTCAGTCTCACCTTATCCCTGATCACCCTGTTTCCCTTATCTTGTTTTTTATTCCTCTAGTGCTTCCTGTGCCAATCCAAGTACGTGTGTGTGTGTGTGTGTGTGTGTGTGTATTCTTAGGCCTTGCTGTTTTTGCATAGAGGTTTGCATATTGTAAACATTGTAAGCACCTTGGTTTTGTTTTCCACTTAACATAGATCCAGAGATATTTACTAGTCAGTTTATAGATGTCTTTGTTTTTCAGTTATACAATATTCTGTGGTGTTGATGTGTCATAACTGATTTGGCTAATCCTGCCTGGGTACTGTTTAGTCTTTTCCCTATGTTTCATAAACTAAGTTATTTTATAAAGTTTCAAGTGTATCTACAGGAAATGTCTGAGACATATCTTCACCAGGTTAAAGGGTAACTGCATTTGTAATTTTGGTAGCTGTGGCCAGAATCTACTCCATAGGCATTTGTGCCCCCGCATATGCCTGCTAGTCTGAGGGTACTTACTTAGGGAACAATTTTAATATTAAGTGTATCTTCTAATGATGCACTTTGAGGTCAGAGACAGGTGATCTACAAAAGTGTGTCAGTAAATATCATGAACGTAATGAACACGGCACCCTGGGCAAGAGCCTGTGCTACTACTTCATCTTGAACCAAATCTGTGAGGTTGGTTGTGTGGCACTGTGTAGGCACACAGTGTGATAATGCCACACTACCAACTCCAACAATTGTGGAGTGGTTTTTACTTTACAAAGAGCTTCAGCATTCACCTATTTAACATACATTTATTAAGCACCTACTATGTAGGTCCCAGAGAAGGACAGGAATATTACTTATTTCTCTATTTTACATATAATCATCAAAATCTGCTCCCCAGAAGAGAATTTAAAAAAGCTTAGTATCCCCTTATATATTTTAAGTATAAATAGAATAGTTGATGGATTTTCACCATACAATAAATAGAGTTACCTTTTAAATAAAAAATTTCAACTATTGAACTTTTAACTAAAATTATTACATCACTCTTTAAAATACATCCCATGGAATCTAAATACTGATTGGATATCAACCGTTACCTATTTAAAAATAACAAACTCTCCTTTAATAGGTTGAACATTTACATCATTCATTTATTTTTCTTCTGAAGTCATTTTCCATTCCATTTTTCCCAGGGAATTTTATCTTCATGTAATACATTTTATGATTGAAGTTCTTATAGACCATTGCATCACAATTCTTTACTAAAAAATACATATGTACATTGAAATTTTAATTAAATTGTTTTCCTCTAGTCTCAAGTTGTAAATGTTAAATATTATTGACTGAAATCACTCTTGTGACTATTAGGAGTATACAATTGGTAAAAATAACAAATATATTATATATTTTGATAAGTAATTTTATAAACACAACTTTTATTGAAAATGTGTCTTGTTTAGATGTCTGAGGATATATTTATTTTATTAGTTCAAATAAAATTATTGAATTTTGGTTTAATGGAATTGTGAATGTCTTTGTATTTCTAGAACCAGATAAGGTTCAGCATTATTTCTATTCTTAGATTTCATCTTTATTAATGCAAACACTGAAAAATTTGTTCAGTAAATAAGAAGATTAGAGGGGAAGCAGTTTTATCCTAGTAACGTTTCTCAATTGTCTGAAATCCTGATACACTTCCAAACTAATAATCAAAAGTTATTTTTAATGATCCATTAGCCAACAATTCAATTCAGTTCATTCAATGTGGCAGAAAGGAAAGTCTTGGAAACATGAATAGTTTTCAATTGTCTGTTTGGCACTCTTGAGGTCTTCATGCCCTTGGTTAAAAAAAAAAATGTTTCTCTTAAGAAGGTAGAAATTAAAAAGGAAGTAAGAAATTGGAGTTGATTCTTTTTCTTTTTTTATTGATTTTTTTAAAAAAATGACAGTGGAATGCATTACAATTCTTATTACACATATATACCACAATTTTTCATATCTCTGTTTATATATAAAGTATTTTGACACCCAATTCGTGTCTTCCTACATGTACTTTGGATAATGATGTCCATCACATTCCACCATCCTTGATAATCCCCTGCCCCCTTCCTTTCCCTCCCACCCCTCTTCCCTATCTAGAATTCATCTATTCCTCCCATGCTCCCCCTCTCTACCCCACTATGAATCAGCCTCCTTATATCAGAGAAAACATTCAGCGTTTGTTTTTTTGGGGGGATTGGCTAACTTCACTTAGCATTATCTTCTCCAACGCCATCCATTTACCTGCAAATGCCATGATTTTATTCTCTTTTATTGCTGAGTAAAATTCCATTGTGTATATTTGCCACATTTTTTTTTTACCCATTCATTTATTGAAGGGCATCTAGGTTGGATTCACACTTCACACTTTAGCTATTGTGAATTGTGCTGCTATAGACATTGATGTGGCTGTGTCCCTGTAGTATGCTGTTTTTAAGTCTTTTGAGTATTGGTTGAGGAGAGGGATAGCTGGGTCAAATGGTGTTTCCATTCTCAGATTTCCAAGGAATCTCCAAACTGCTTTCCTATTGGCTGCACCAATTTGTAGCCGCACCAGCAATGTATGAGCGTACCTTTTCCCCCACATCCTCGCCAATGCTTATTGTTGTTTGTCTTCATAATAGTTGCCATTCTGACTGGAGTGAGATGATATCTTAGAGTGGTTTTGATTTGCAAGCTTTTTTCTCACAGGCAAAATTAGTTTTAGAAAAGAGTATACATAAAAGTTGAGGATCTGGAAACTGATTTCGTTAAAACCTCCCCTGATCACACATGCCCTGGAGCATTCTAGTATATTTTTGGAAGTACACATGTTCCAGTTCAAAGACCTCGAGTGTATCTGTCTTCCCATAGAAAGAACACATTCGAAATCAGGTCAACAGGAGTGGAAGGCCAGAGTTCAGGAATAGCGCCAAACGAGGAACTGTCTAGAAACCTGGCAAGATGAGAGTGGAGAGAAGACAACACTGGCCGTGGAGAAGTAGGTAAAAGCATATTCCTGTAAGAATGTTCTGGATTTTTTTATTTTTTATTTTTCAGTACTGAAGGTACTGTGCCCCTGAACTACATCCTCAGCCCTTTTGATTTTGTATTTCTTGAGACAGGTTTTATTTTTGAGACAGGGTGTCGCTAAGTTGCTGGGTCTGACGTTGCACTCGTGATCCTTCTGTCTCAGCCTCCCACATCGTAGCTGGAATCATAGGCATGCACCACCGCACCTGACAGTTGTAGACTTTTTAATGTGGTCTAGAACAGTCTAGACCATATAGTACAAGATGGGCTGGGTTCATTAAAGATTGCTGGAAAAACATAAAATCACCAGAAGATACCTTCTTACCAAGCCTCCTTGGTGGATTACACAGCAATCATTTATTTACAGGTCTACAATGGTGTTAAGAACTGAGATGGCCTGAATTAAGAGAGTGTCCTGATTAGGAGCACAGGGCAGAGTGCTTTGCCTTGAGTCTGAATGAACTCAGGCAAGTCACTTAACTGCTCTAAGTATCATCTATTTGTGTCTGCAAATAATTGTACCTACTCTAGGTGGTTAATGTAAGAATTAGACAAAGTAATCAAAGTAAAGCTATGAGAACAGGGCCATGTCATTCAATATTCAGTCCAAAATGCTAAGTTTGTTATATACAAAGTAATAGGGGGAAACAGCTATGTAGGTGGTAGGTGTTATTGACCCCATTTTACAGATGGGAAAGAGGAGGTCACCAGAATTTAAGTGATATGCTTAATGTTACCAGTCAGTAACTGGCAGAGTACAGATGTAACAGAGAATCAGAACATGGGAGTTCTTGTAGCCTCTTCAAGTTCAAGGATAGCATGCTGCTGGGTCCTGTAGACTAAAATATTCCTATCATTCAGCTGGGAGAACTGTTCTAGATGCACATTCAGCACCACTGTGTATGGCCAGGCCTTTTGGTGCCTGGCCTGTGAATATCTTACCAGGTCTTTAGGCAAGGGAGAACATCCTTCTACGCATGAAGGGCATTCCAAGGTCAACAGAGTGCTTCAAGCTCCATAAAGAACGCAACTATTTAAATGGGGTTCTTGTTAAAATAATAAAGCTCAAAAGGCCACTTTTAAAATGAGGGGTCACCTGGAGGGTTACCAGGAAAAGCCACATGCCCCAGATGTGCTGTTTAACCTCCAGTTTTCATAAAATATACAGGAATCTATTTTTAATTATTTTACTTTTAGAAGATGATGACTCTAACATTGTTTAAATAAATGAAGTCGATGCCTATTATTAGAAGCAAAGTATCTTGGATTTTACAGGTGCTGTGGCTGGTAGGAGCCCATTAACCAGAAGGCTCATTGAATGGATCACCGTTGTTTGCCAAATCATATAAACTCTTTGGAGTATGATAGAGTTCCAGGCATCCACTGTTGTGCATTAATAGTGGGGAGTACCTCAGTATATTTCCTTGTTTTGAATAAATTGTGGTATTAAATTCACAGCCTTCCCTCATCAGAAAGGGAAAATGATTTGACCCTCACATTCCTCGGAGCTGAACTCAAACTTTGGAGGCACACTTCAAAGCTCTGTAAATAATATGAGTAACACTTTGGACCCTTCTGAGGTGGGAGGGAAATTCCCTTTCAGAAGAACACCCAAGTCTTTAAAAAGAAATGGTCAGGTTTAAATATCTCACTGTTTTTCTTGCTGGAGACTCCATGCTGAGGATTTTATTTTCCTTTCCAAAGCTTCTGCTGCCCCAGTGCCTCTCACCAAGGCCGACTGGTGTTGGTGCGCAGGGCCAGCTTGCAGGTTTGCTGCAGCGAGTTTATTTGTGTTGTGGCTGGGGTGGGTTGAAGATTCCTTTATGATGCGGGAGGCTCCTCAAGTTTGGAATATCAATGGCACTTCAAAGGACTAGAGCTGTGAATTAGCAGTCAGGTTTCTTCTCAGGCCCCAGAATAGAATAAAATAACAACCAGAGATGTGTTTCAAGATAGGAAGAGGGGAGAATTTTCTGCAATGGTTCTGTTGGTAAAGTGGGCAGTCCAGGTCTTCATAGATGTCATGGGGCCTCTCTGGCCACTGGAGGCTGTCATGGATTTTGTAGAAGCCCCTTAAACTCCCAGATTGAATCTTAAACATAGTGCTGGGTACCTCTCCACATTGCCAAGTCTCCCCAGGTTCATTCATGTAACCCCTACTGAGCCTTAGAAAAAGGGTCACTCAAAACTGTGGAGCCTAATTTATTTATTTCCCAAAGGCCAAACACCATACTTATTTCAAGGTTTTCTGGAGTATTTATTTTTTTTCCTAAAACCTCACCCCTTGTCTTTCTCCTCTGTATGGTGTGCTACAGTAAAGCTAAGGAAGACAGGACGTTAGGGATTTTTTTTTCACAAGTCTCCAATATGAGTCAGCAACAGTCCTGCTACAGTCAGGCAAATAAAACCAAACAAAGCAGAATCCTGAGCCCTCTCATCATTTTGCTATGTGGTTATGTTTCCATAGAGAGACAATCAATTCAACTGGGGATAGACAAAGGATTTACAGTTTGGTGAATCATCACCCTGTGTCTGTGCCTCTTTCCAATTTGTATTGGAAAGAAAATGAAAAATGTGCACAGTGGGGAGGCTCGAGACGGCAGGAGTATTCATAGTGACGTGTGTCTATCTGGTGTCCATGGTCATGGTCAAGCACTCAGCCCTGGTGTTTTTCTGATGTAGTTTTGGCTGCCACCCCTCCTCCTTTAGGAAAGGACTACATCTTCAGAGGCAAGGGTGGGAAGTTCCCTGGATCCAGACTTACCTACACCTGCAGGTAATAACTTGACCTTGACCTCCCAGGTGCCTGATTTACTTATTTCCTGGTGACTTCCTGTTGGCTGAAGTTGAGTGGCAATGCCCTTGTATACCATGACCTCCTTTAAATGGTGCTGCTTTCTGTTTTCAGTCAGTCATGTTCCTATAGGCATTTGGATTTGTAGCCTCTCCTCCAGAATCTCACCTCTTTGGCATTCACTTGGCTGGTTTCACTTGGAATACTCTGTCTCTCTCTGTATTTGGCTGACTCTGAATAAGGTCTTTCCAATGCTAGTCTTTGTCATTCTTAGCCTTCTTTTGGAATCTTGCATATTCCCATCATAGCTCCTATTTTGCTGCCTATAGCTACCCTCCCTGGGTTAGAAGCTAATAGTGCAGAGATTGCTTCTGTTTTGTTCATTCTTGTATGCTGAGTACTTAGTACAGCACCTAGAATCTAGTAGATGCTCAATAAAAGTTTTTCATTAATTAATTAACAAATTAGCTCATCAATCAGTTAATGTGAAGCTTGAACTTCACTCTGAATTTCAGAGGATCATAAAAAAATTTCTCCCAATATTTGCCAAATTTCAAACATTGAAATGTTGAAAGAATGGCATAATGAGCAGCCCTGCAGTCTCCTTTTAGTTCAATAATCATGAATATTATTGCCAAGTTATTTTAATCTTTTTCTGTATACAAATGGATGATTTTTGCTTAACTATCAGAAAGTATGTGGCAGATATCATGATACTTTACCCTTAAGTCTTCTGCACTCAGCATTGAAAAAAGAACTTAAAACGTTGTTCTTTTGTATAACAGCACCATTATCACACCTAAGAAAATTCATAATTTTACAATGTCATCTAATGTTCAGTACACATTTAAATCACACCAAATTTCTCTACATATTATCTTTTTAAAAAAATTGAGGTGAAATTCACATATACTCATAACAGAAAATTAATCATTATTTCAACATGTACAATCTAGGGGCATTTAGAACATTGACAGTGTTATACAACCATGTCTTCTATGAAGTTCCAAACCATTTTCATCACCCCCGAAAGGAGATGCTTAAGCAATCACTACCCATTCTCCTCTCCCCCAGTCCCTCACAACTGCTAATTCCTACCTCTATAAATTAACTTGTTCAGGATAGAATATATAATGAAATAGTAAAATATGTAATCCTCTGTTTCCCACCAAATGGTCTTAAAGCTATTCTTTTAGGAAGAAATTTTGAAATAAGAATAGAAATAAAAAGCTATGTATGCAATACTCTTTACTTCAAGGATTATTTTTTAAATTGCAATATTACTTGATCTCAAGCCTTCCTCATCATCCTGATATCTATTACCCACTTACAACAAAGAAAAACATCTGCATGAGCTGAGACTCACAGGCTGCACTTCAGGAAAAGGGGCAAAGGATTTTGCCCCCAATCTGTTTCTGTATCTCTTTGAGATATTAGGAATGGCTGCCAGGCTGAAGCCAGACTATGAACTGGTCTCCGTGGTTAGTCTACAGGTGTGCCGCAGGAAGGGAGTAGTGGAGACATTGATTACAGGCTCGGCTGTGTCAGAGTAACCCAGAGATGATGTGAGGGGCAGTGCTCTAGTTAAAATGGAAGCACATCTCTCTTCAGGACTAATTCTACAGACCAATATGAATCAGTTATTGTCTTGGCTCCAATTGTCAAAGAAATAGTCTGCGAGTTTCTTTGCTCTTTAAAAGAAAGCACATTTGAGAGATACAGTAAGAATCCCTCCCTTTCTAGCCCACCTTCCTTATCCACTTTCTGGTGATTATGCAGGGTGACTTCCTGTGCTCAGTAGTTATTTTGAGGGCCTCTCCTGGCTCAATGTCAGCTCAGAACTAACCTTTATTGCCTTTTTCCTGGACATAACAGCTTGAAAGAGTACTGGGGGGATCTACAGGTTTGAAGGAAGTCCTTGGCTTAGAGCTTACAATTCTATTAAGTAACTCTGCATGCTTTTAAATTGGTAATATGCAATCCTCCTGCCTCAGCCTCCTGATTATAGGTGTGTACCATTTAAACCATTTAAACTGTGATCCTCCTGCCCTGCTGTCTCAAAATTTAAAAAATAATAATAATAAAAAGGGCTGGGGATGTTTAAACTCAGTGGTTAAGCAACCCTGAGTTCCATCCCTGGTACGAAAAAAAAAAAAAAAATTGTTCCTTTGCCCAATCCATTACAGCTGTCCTTATTTGATTGTACAATTATTTCTCATTGAATTTAGATACTGGAAATTTTTCAACAAAGTGTTCCAAGGAACCACAGTGGTTCAACTGGACTTGGCATTCTAAAGGAAACTTTTTTTCTTCCCATTCCTGTAGAATGTTTTCCCAATTCTCTGTCTGAATAAACATACCTTGAGTATCAGAACTTAAGGGATCTTTCAACAGGAGACCAAGAACGTTTATGTGTTTATTGGTTAAACTCCCATCTTCAGCAAGTATTTAAAATGCTAATCCTATAGCTTGATGGGTAATGACTCCAAATTTATAGCAAAAAATAATTATGTGAGGAGGAAGTGCTATACGCAATTAATATTCAAAAGTAGACTTGTGCAAATTTGCATGCCGAGATGCTTTACCTCCCCAGAAGTCTGATATGGGAAATGATGTGGCATATCTTTTCTAGGATAAAATTTATTATGGGGTCTTATTTTTTTTTAGGTCATATTAAGTGACAGGGAAATGTTATACACACTGCTAAACACGAAAATCAGTAAAAGGATGGGGTGGGGGCGGGGCGGACACCACAGTGGAAAGTGAAAGAAAATTCTGTACGGATCTTTGAGACCAGAATCATCGGAGGCCATATTACTCTGCTCCTTGGTACTTGTGCCCCAGACACTAAAGTTTATACAGCCTGCTTCCTGATAACTGGTATTTTCATGGGAGCAAGAGTAAGAGTCTGTGACCTGAAGTGAAATAAAAATGAAGTTTTTAGTCTTCCCTTTAGTCCTTTTTCATGTTGCTAAGTTGCCCTTGGTTTTAGTGTCTGTGTATTTGATGATTATTTGATGAGGAAGAGATAAAAATTTTAATCCGATTGAACCACTGAGTAAAAATCAATTATTCAGGGGGAAAAAAAAAGTTCTCTGCTTTTGTCTTTTTTGTTTCTCTTCTACTCTGAATTGTGTTATTTTGCCTTTTTTTTTTTTTTTTGAGCTTTATAGGTCACCTTAAATCTATATGGGAACAATCAATAGAAGGAACAGAAATAATAGCAACAAGCTACAATTTGTAGAACAATTGAAGGCTCACTTTGTTTTAGGCACTGTTCTATATACTTAAATGTCATTTTATTTGAATGCTATTTTATTTTTAATCTTCCCACAGTTCTATAAAGTAGGCATTTTAAATTTTGTTTTATAAAGGAGGGAAACTAAATATGACTGATAAACACTTATTGGGGATTTGAACTTAGATCTTAGTGATCCTGACACCAGAGTCCTCAACAGCTGCAGTGATATCTCTATGAGCAAGTAACTGTGGGCCTCTGCCACTGTGTTTTCCTTCATGGGCCACTTGGATCAGAAGCCGTTTGCTTTTTCTGATGAATCTTCCATTGCAAGATGAGTCCCATTGGATTCCCCAGGATGACTGATTTAAGATACACTCTATTTTAAAACATTCTACACTATCACTTCTGGGTATTATTATGTTAAAAATAAATTTAGGAAAGTAATTTGTCTGACTCTGCTATTTGCTAAAAATTTGTTTTTTCACAACTAAGTTTGCTTAATATGAAAAAAAGCACCAAACCTTGATATGACCAATGCCAAGAAAAGTAACAAAATAACTCTTTATGGTGTATCTACATTTTCACGCTGTCCATTAGCCACTTTGTTTTATATGGCCAGCAGATGTTGGGACATACAGCACCTGCTAAGACAACTTGATTCTTTATGGCCCCAGCCTGGTCCCATCTCTGTGGGATTTTATGTCCCCCCGCCACCCCCTGGGGCCCAGCGGAATCTGTGCTCTCAGTTCATTAGTGCAGCCAGAGTCTGTGGTGGGTCTTAGATGCTCCATTCAAGAGAATCTGCTGGGTCTGCTTTGATAGTGCAGCCAGGCAACTGCGGGTTGCAATGTGAAAAATGTCAGAGGCTTCTTTTCTGTGTAGGAAAAAAAAATCATCTGAAAGCCCAATGGCAGGAGAAAAGCACAAGTTTTCTTGCCATAAACCCTTATAAACAAGTTGGGAAAGAAGGTTTAGACAACAAATGTGCCCTCTTTCTGTCTGCCCTCTCTTAGATGAATGCACCTGCATTTGGGAAAACTGCCTCTGCCATTCTTCCTTCATTGCAGAAGTTATGGAGACAGGTTTACTATATTTTCTGAGAGACATGCCAACCTATTCAATGCTCCTCAATTAGAACTCATACTGGAGAAGCAATTAAGGCCATATCTATCCAAGAAAGTTCAATGGAAGCCCGAGGCAATATCTGAGGTTGTAAACAACCAGTCCAGACTCAGACGCCCTTACCACCTCACTTTTCTTATAGACCATTCCCAAATAAGAGGAATAATTTAATCTCAATGAACCTCTCAGTTCTTAACTGCTCTTTTCTGCTTAAAGGAAGCTTAAAATGGAATGAAAAAAAATATTAGTTGGTGTGTGGGTGCAGGATTATAATGACCAAAGGGATAATCCTGAGAATCATTTAAACATTTTTAAGAAAAAGCATTAAGAATATACAAATGTCATGAAGTCATAAGATATGCATATAAAATGATTATTAGAGAACATTTTGGTTTATTATTTCATAATCATATTTCTTACATGTTCAGCATGATACTTATTTCTTGCTTTTCTACTATTTATATTTACTGTTATTTGTGATGGGAGGAGTATAAAGTAAGGGAGGGAGAAATTGATAAAAACATGTGAAAAGGGGATGAAGTTGGTGAGTTGACCTCCTCTTCCTCCTCAGCCATAAATTTTAATTTCTGAGCCACAAGAGGAGATTCCTATTTGAGCTCTGGAAAAATCCTGTCCAAGTCTTTAAGATATTTCAGGTAGAGTACTGCAGTACTGAGGAACAGCAGTGCCAAAAGAGTCTTAAGTAGTAAGATCTTATCTTTATTCTGTTTTCTTGTTCTGGCCTTCTAGTATGTTCAAATGAGCTATTATTACAAATCTACCCCACCATCTGCATGGCATCCTTTCACCATGTGTAGATAAAGAGATGCTTCCACTTGAACAAAAGCTGCTAGTTAACTGTTCTTCAGTTGAGCTTTGTTTGTTTTAAAATAGTGACGGCTTCTTTCCTTTTCTGCCTGTCTTTTAGAGCTAAGGACTGGATATATTGACTTTACCTACAGGATTCACTATGTTTTTCTTCTGCACTGCTCACAAAAATATAAAATGGCAAGGAAGAGTTATATCATAAAAATAATATAAGAGTTTCTAGAAGAACCAGGGAAAAGGAGAGCAAATATGGTGTTCTATGGTACAATGGTTTCTTTTGAAACTGGCTTGCTGATCAGCCACAGCATAGAGTGAGCCTTGCAGAGGACCAGCGGTAGTGCTCAAAGTAAGACAAAGTAAGAAGTGTGAACTCAGGTGGGTTCAGGCACTTTTTTTTTTTTTTGAACTTGTGTTCATAGGAAGGAAAACCCATGGGGATTGTAGTTTTTCTCTAAGCTAACAATAAAATAATTTTGCAAAATGATGAATAAAATTTCCAATTGCAAAGGGAGATGTGAATATTAGCATATAGATTTTTATATTTTTTGGAGGAAGGAAGGACTTTGGCAGTGAATAATTATATATGACTATAGTTTCTCCAACAAATAAAGCAAAACTTGTTGCCTTGTTGAAATGTATTTATGTAAAAGCTTTTGGGGACCAAAACTGAGAACATTGTGACACGGCTCTTGGAATGACTTGTTCTGGTTGAGAGGCCCTGCTTTGCTGCTAGTAACTAAGTTTGTATAATCACTTAACTATTTCATTATAAAGCAATCCCTCATGCTTTATTTGTTAGAAAAGCTATAGCACAGAGCACTAAAAACAAACCAAACAAAAAGAAATGCTGAAAAAAACTCTAATTCCTTGCATGCATAACAAATTGAAAAACAGATAAACTGTCTTTGGGCAATTCCAAAAATATAAAATTCAAATGGCCAATGAAGTTAAAGAAAATATAAGCAAGTTCCAGTAATTAATTAAAAACAAATCAGCAGCCTCCTATTTTCTTGCTTATCAATCAGAAAAAGTTTCAAAGACAATAATGATTACTACTGATGAGAGCAGGGCACAAATTAATACCAAACAACTCATTGGGGGACTTGACTTAGAAGTTCAAGTGTTTTTTCACTTGGGTAATTAAACTTTTAATACATTCTGAAGAACTAAAAATGTGCATTGTGATTGATGTTTCTTAAGCACAGTATTTCTGATATAAAAAATTAAAAATAAGCTACATGTCCTACAAGAGGGGTCTATTTAACAATTTATTGTGTATTCATATTCGGAAATATAATGCCATTTTGAAGATTGATAAGGCAATATAATATTCAATGCCATGGAAAAGTTCAGAGTATGAAAGTGAAAACAAAGGCAGGCTACAAAACAATACCCACATGATGCATAAAAACATTGAAAAGTTAATAGTAATTATTTTAGGGGTTACATAAATTATGCATAATTTTTGCTTTATTTGTGTTTTCATGAATTTCCCAAAATTTCAGCAACAACCACATTACTTACTATGTAATCTAAATAAAAATAAATAAACGATATGGAAATAGTCTGAATGTGTATGTTTACCTGGGGGCACTTAAACTTTGTGGAACTGAAACAATTCAATTGAGTGGACTTAAGGTTAGCTCTGTGAGTCCATGATATCAGGTTTTTCAGCAATAGTAGCATCTTCAGTTAAATTCTTGTCATTTTGGCTAACAGGTATTGAAGAATAAAGTAAAAGGCATTATTCATTTTTAAGCATCTGGCACATTTCCAAAACACTGAGTCAATTTAATGTAATTAGTTTTTCATAATTATAATTTCAGAAGTGCTTCAACTTCAGTTTCAACTAATCTTTAGTCAGCTCCTTATATTTCCTGCTGTGAACTTGGGGGCTTAAAGGACAGTAAACAAACATTTAGGCACATTGGATACCTGCTATTTAAAGAAACCTGTGGAGAATATTTATTTGAAGTTCTCTTCTGGTAATAGAAGTAACAGCCACTAATGTCTGTTCTGTTAGTTTCTTTGCTTAAAGTGAGGTCCACTGGCATTTTGGGTTGTCAGTTTCCTCTGAATGGCTCTTGGCCACAAGCCACAGTGACTTTTTGGGGAGATCAATGACAATAGCAAGATGGTCCCAGAAGGTGCAGTAAGACTAACAATTATGCTGTGTCCCAAAGAACTGGGGTTGTGATGTGGCTCTGTTTTCACCTACTGTGGGTAGCTTTGATAAATTATTTACATCTTTGTCCCTAAGGTTCAAGTGCATTTCTGTTTGTCTTTCTAAATTGCCTATGCCTCTTGAACCATTGTTTGGTCTTATTTCAGTGATGACGTTCATTCTCCTACTCAAGTATTGCTTAGCTTCCAAGAGCAGATGAGATAGGGAACATTCAGAGTGGTATGGCCATAGATGATGACTGTTATTCTGATGAGTGATATAATGTGTAAAATCTGTATCTTCTAATCTTCAAACACCTCAAGGAAATTGCTTTAAATAATGTATGTGTGTGTTTTAGTCAACTTTTCATTTCTGTGACTAAAAGACCCAATCAGAACAATTTCAGAGGAGGAAAAGTTTATTAGGGGCTCACAGTTTCAAAGGTCTCAATCCATAGGCAGCAGGCTCCATTCCTTGGGGCTCAATGTGAGACATCATGGCAGAAGAGTCTGGCAGAGAGAAGAAGCTCACATGATGATCAGAAAGCAGAGAGAGAGAGAGAGAGAGAGAGAGAGAGATCTCCACTTGCCAGGTACAAATATATACACCAAAGCCATGCTCCCACCTCCAGCCACACCCCACCTGCCTTCAGTTACCACTCAGTTAATTCCATCAGGTGATTAATTCACTGATTGGGTTAAGGCTTTCGTAATCCAATCATTTCTTCTCTGAACTTTCTTGCATTGTCTCGCACATGAGCTTTTGGGAGGCACCTCACATCCAAACCATAAGAATATGTGTGTGTGTGTGTGTGTGTGTGTGTGTGTATTTTTGTGGTCCTAGGGATTGAACCCAGGGCCACAGGGCACTACCACTGAGCTATGTTCTCAGCCCGAATTTTGTTTCTGTTACCTTGTGTGTGTGTGTGTGTGTGTGTGTGTGTGTGTTAATTTCAAAACTAGGGATTGAACCAAGGGCTTTGTGCATGTCAGGTAAGTACTCTGTCATTGAACTATATTCCCAGCTCTGCTTTAAATAGTATTAAGATAGGATTAGCACCATTTGACCCAGCTATCCCACTCCTTGGTTTATACCCAAGGGCTTAAAAACAGCATACTATAGGAATATAGCCACATCAATGTTTATAGCAGCGCAATTCACAATAGCTAAACTGTGGAGCCAACTTAGATGCCCTTCAATAGATGAATGGATAAAGAAACTGTGGTGTACATTTATATACACAATGGAATATTACTCAGCAATAAAAGAGAATAAAATCACGGCATTTGCAGGTAAATGGATGGAACTGGAGAAGATAATGCTAAGTGAAGTTAGCCAATTCCCCCGCCCCCACCAAAAAAAATGCTGAGTGTTTTCTCTGATATAAGGAGGCTGATTCATAGTGGGGTTGGTAGGGGGAGCATGGGAGGATTAGATGAATTCTAGATAGGGCAGAGGGGTGGGAGGGGAAGGGAGGGGGAAATAGAGGTAAAAAAATGGTGGAATGAGATGCATGTCATTACCATAAGTACATTTATGAAGACACGAATGGTGTGAATATACTTTATATACAACAAGAGATATGAAAAATTGTGCTCTATATGTGTAATATGAATTATAATGCATTCTGCCTTCATATATAACAAATTAGAATAAAAAAATTAAAAACATAGGATTAGGATAAAAAGGAATTGTTTTTAAATATTTTTATTCTTTCTCCTGTGTTGCCTGAGTTAATTTTATATATGCTATAAGTTAGATATATGCATGTAATTTTTAAGAAATTTTATTTAACCATTTTACTTTCTGGACTATTGATTTTTCTTTTCAAGTTGTCAGGTAACATCCTCTGGCATAGAACCTATGTGTACTCTGATGATTCTCTTGGAACATAGAATAGCAACTTCTAGAAGCCTGCCAGTAGCCTGATTCCTTCCAGGGTCCACCAGGTGCCAAGTCTGCAAGAGATATGCAGCAGCATAGTTCTGGTGGCCAGTCTCATACCTTCAGTCATTCCTGATTGACTCAAAGAATGGGGTAGGGAGAAGGTCAGGGCCAAAGAGAGAATTATATAGAGATAATATTCCTGAAGCCTAATACTTCCCAGAAGACTCTGATCGTACATGAGCAGTAAGGTTTTCATAGGAGCTAATAGAAAAAGAGCAGGTAAAGTCATGAGCATTGAGGCTCAGACCTCAATTTGATCACCTTTCTTGTCTATGTCTAAAATGAACAATGTTAAGTATCTTCTAGTAGAAAAGTCTGTCTCATGGATAGACCAATGGTTTTCATTAAAAAATAAAATTTTCACAGCAGAATAAAATAGACATTATTATTGCTGTATGTATATATGTGACTGTATGACCAATGTGATTTCTGCAACCTTTACACTCAGAAAAATGAGAAATTATATCCCATCTGATTCAAATGTATGATATGTCAAGATCATTGTACTGTCATGTGTAACTAATTAAAACAAATTAAAAAAGAAAAGAAATAAAATTTTCTATTTTAAACATGATTGTTACATTCATAGGTTTTGATTTTGTAAATCAAGGTAAATAGCATGTTTTTATATCAGCTGTTAAGGCGGAAATACTTAAATAGTGTCTCTTGGGGAGGGAGGAAATATGGGAGGTACATTAGAACAAATTAAAGTTCAACTCTGGAAGGTGCCAAAGCTTCTACCACTTTTGAAATGTTTGTGACTTTTCATTCATTCATATACTTACTATTTGTATTTTGTTTCAAAAAATATTCAAGTGAGATGACAAGAAATGGTAAGCTGTCCAATTAAAATAAGAAAAGTGAATGCAGAGTTCTCTAAGAAATTAAAGGAAAGATTATTGCTATGAGGGGTTGCCCAGTAATTGTGCTCCATGGTGTTTGTTCCAGCATTATTCATGGCAGTGAAAAATGTGTAAGAGCTGAATCTACAAAATTAAGGGGTTTTCAACATGGGCATCACTGACATTTTAGTCAAGGTAATTTTTATGGAGGCTTTCCTGTGCATTGTAGGATGCTTAACAGTATCCATAGTGTCTATCCCCAGGTACCTGCAGTGTCTGGGTTAAATATATGAGTTATTTGATCTTTTCAGAGATGCCATAAACAGTTATAACCAACTAGGAACAGAAATTGATTTATTCTGGAGAACAGAAGTCCAAAATTCAAGCATTGATCATATTGGTTCCTTTTGGTGGTTCTAAGGGACAATCTGTTACATGCCTCTCTCTTAGCTTCTGGTGGTTGCTAGAAAATCTTAAAGTTCTTTGGCTTACATTCATTTCTCTAAGCTTCCTTTCTTTCTTCACATAGCATTCTTCCCTAAGTTTCCCCTGCCTTTTAAAAATAAGACACCAGTTATTGGATTAGGGATCATTCTAACCCAGTGTGACTCATCTTAACTTAGTTACACTTGTAAAGACAATATTTCTAAAGAAGGTCATATTCACAGATACCAGGGGTTGAGACTTGAACATGCCTTTTTGAGGGATACAATTCAACCCACAGCAAGAATACATTGTAAAGTTCTTTAAATTTTGATACTGCCAAAGTGTCATTCAATGACTGATAACAGTTTTTGTTTAGAAATAGAGGCATCATAATATACGTAAAGCATTTCTCAACTGTCCTTGAGGAAAACACGTGATGTCCCCGTGAACTTGAATGCACATGCTTCAGATAAGATGTAAAATGTCCTATCTTTGTAATTGTGTTTGAGTGTGTGTGCACACAAGTATGTTGTGTGTGTGTAATTTCTATAGTAGATAGCGAGTTTTCAAATCAATGAAAATGTATTTTTTTTACCTTAATAAAATTTTCATATGATGGGTGCTTCAAACCTCTGTAATTCTTGAAAGATGGGTGTGTGTATTTTGTCTAAATATTCGGCTTATAGTAAATGGTGGGACCAGACCAAACCAAACCAGGAGAAACTTGTAGTTTGGTTTCTTGCTGGGGAAAAAAAGTGAAGTATTTGGCCTGTTTTTGACACAGTCCTACTTAATGCACTTAATCCTGACTTTGGGGAATACTTGGTCAGTTCTTGCATTACTTCTTTGAGACCCTGGAAACCCAGCTACATCCTCTGTTTGAAGACAGAAGTTTTGTCTGGAGGGGAAAACACACAAACATACAAACAAAAACTGGTGAGTTTTCACATTAAATTATCATTTCAGGAAAGAGATTGGAATATCTTAGAGTGGGGAGGGAACATGTCACTCTTTCTCTGAAGCCAAATAAGAAGTTTGAGCCAAACTTTTGGAGACTCAAATGCCTAGAAATTTCTGTTTCTAGGATTCTCCTCCCACTTGGAGAACCTTAGAAAAGCTTACCTGGTAGTTAACAAATAATTGTATATTGATCCATTTGGTGGTTGTTTTGTTTTGGCTTTTGGACTGGGGATTGAATCCACATGCTTTTTACCACAGAGCTATATCCCCAGCCCATTTTGTGTTTTATTTATTTATTTTTTGGAGACAGGGTCTGGCTCAGTTGCTTAGGTCCTTGCTAAACTGCTGAGGCTGGCCTTGAACTTGCCATCTTCCTGCCTCAGCCTCCAAGTTGCTGGGATTATAGGCTGGTACCACCATGACTGATTTATTATACCTGATATATTAACCATAAGCTTTCATTAAAATCCTGTGTAATATTACAACCTGATTTTAGTTGGATTTCAGGGAGGTGAGGAAGGGGTTTGTGCTTGTGTCAGGACAGAGGAATAAGGGAGCATGTCTTCTTCACCAGCCTTGCTTCTTCTCCTGGAAGCCTGGTCAATGACAGCTATGTTTTTTCAAGGAGAAAAGGGGTCCAGGTGTCTTTTCTTCATATTTTATTTTTTAAATGTTCTTATTTCTGACAACATTAATTTTTTTACTTTTTAATTTTTTAAAAGTTTTATTTTCTTTACATCTCTCTGGGTGTCATTGAGTGAGGGTCTGTGCCAGAAGAGAAAGCCATGGTTAGAAGACAGCTAACAGTGCAGGCATAGGCTATGATGACAAATAATACCTAGGACAGTTTTTAAGAATGGATAGGCAACCTTCATTACCCAGTTAGAATTGGGTAATAAAATCTGAACATCCTGCACTTCAAGTTGGGAAGATAATTGTTTTTTTAGCATTAAGGAATAAGTGATCTCTGGAAGTTGGAGAAATTGGAAACATAGTAATTATATAAATTACAGTGTGTCTATGTAGCTAAAATTATTTAAAACTGTTTAAATCATATTACTGAAAATTTGTTAATAACAAAGATATGCTTTTTGGATGTAATGTGAAATTAAGAAAGATCTTCAATTGTATACACAACTTGATTCTAAAGTATGGTAAGAAAGAGTACACCAAAATGTCAAGATCTTAACACTGATTATTTAGAAGTGGAGGAGTTACAGGTGATTTTTGTCCACTCTGTTGTCCTTCCGTATGCTTTCCCACATTTTCAATGAACATGCATGAATTTAAGAATCAGGAGAACCCAACTACTATGTGTGACCATTAAGCTCTAATAATTAAAAAAAAAAGGATGTTACATTTGTACAAAAATAATTAAAATTATTAAAATATTTTAAGTGAAAAAAAGGGATAGTCCAAATGGCCTCTAGTTACCTTTTTGCCTTAACATTGAGACTCTAAAATGTAAGATTTATACCAACAAATCCATTATTCATGCAATCATTATTGATTAAATACTTTTTATATGAAAAACGATGTGCTTGATATTAAAGACTTCCATTTAAAAAAAAAGAATCAGGGGAAAAACTATTCATTATAGAAAACAAAAGTTAGTTCTGCTGCCAAAGCACAGGAGAAGATACAGTGGGCAATAGCATTTGTATTAGTACTCAAAGAAAGCTAGTTTTCCCAGCAATCACTAAATAGCTAGTCCTGATGGGGTAGGTATTCTCCTATCAGGGGATGAAACCTGCTATCTCTGAGCCATGAGGTTACTGGAGGTGAGCACTCCTGGATTTCCTTTGCACTTGGCTCCCACCACCTTCTTGCCCTAAGTTAGCTTCTTTTGTAGGCAAAGTAGCCACCCAGAAGCTGTAATGGCAGCCTTACTACCAGTGAAATCCCACATGACAAATTCGTCCTTTGTGCTGATACAATTGACCTGTCACCTCATTTTTACAGCTAATTAGCTCTTTAGTAAGCGATGGCTAGTGTCAGAGGTCATCTGATACCTGATTCTGGTAAATTGACCGTAAATATTACTGTCCATCTGTATTTGCTGTTCAAAAACTCTGCTTAGTTACCAGATTTGAAACTCCTATTGTAAGAGATTCTGCTTATTTTTGTTGACAAGATAAAGTTTCCAGATAATGCTCATGAGCCTTATCATCTCCTGAAGTTACTGAGGTTGCATCAATTAGGATTTGCATTTGGTCATGACTTCCATGGGGGCACAACACGATTTCCCACTTTTCCCAGTTTCTTTTGGTTGCTTCTCTGAATTAAAAAGTCACCAAAGAAACTCTTGTTCTGATTCTGTTCATTCCTATTACAACTTATAGGATTTATTGCTTTATAACAATAACACCCATAATACTAAAAGCAGCTAGTAATTTTCCAGGAGTCACTATACTCTAAGGACTGAAAGCTTCATATGTTAAATTTTTAAGTTCTAACAACATGATGTGGAGATATTTTTAATCCCTAAATAATGGATGAAGTAAATGAAGCTTGGTGAGGTTCAATTTTTGCTCCATAGTAAACAAATATATAGAGGATCAAAACTATGCCTAGGTCTGCCTGGCTTCTGACCTACATTGGATCTCTTAACCCTGAAGTTGTATAGCCTCATGAATCTAGCTATGAACATGTGTGGCTTGTTAAAATATTAATTATAAAAATATCCACAAAGCAAAATATGTGCCTGAATTATCATTCTTTATTGGATATTTAGAGACTAGGAAAATCCAGAAAATACACAATAGCAATGACAAAATCAGGTTAGTCTTGGTTTGGAAGGGAGTTAGATAATCTGGAATGAGACTAGCAATCAGAACTGAACTGGGCTGAGTCTGTGGGCAGTGTGTCTTCTCTCTGGTTCTACTTGGAAGCCCAGTGACAGCATGCACTGAATTGTTCGAGTGTATACAGGAACAAGGCAAAAGGCTGTACTGTCAGATGGAAACAGGTGAAAAGCATAAGATTTTTACATCAGAAAGAGTGAATGAAGGACAGATGGCTGCTGTGTCCCTTAAATGGTGGCAAACATATTTGTGCATTGCCAAGACACTTGTTTCTAAACCCAAAGTGTGTTTCCAGAGAATTTAGTACCCTTCAGCACTCCCTCCCCACCTACATCCCACCTCTTCCTGAGGGAGAGTGTAATGAGGAAGCCTTCTTGGAAGGCTTATTAAAAGGATTAGGTCATCGATCACTAATGAGATGTCCAGGATTCAGTAACAAGTAGACAGCATCTCAGACCCAAGGATAGCCAAGTGTGTACAGAAGTAGCAAAAGAAATCAAGGAATACAGAGACTGCAATTTCCTTTATGATAGGCCAAAGAGATATAGTAACAGTGTTGATAATAATAAAGATATAAAATGAGCCAGATTTCACTTTTTCTTTAGAGCAGACCAGAACCGGATGTACCGGACTGCTATGTAGATTCGGATTGCAGACTTAAAAATTTGAGAGGTCAGGTATGCAAATGTGGGAGTACAGCATAATCAATCAGCCAACCCCTAAGTGTATTGAGTAGCCCTGTGTAATACAGTCAGCACTGTGTGTAATGCCAAATGATGACGCAGTTTTTGACCTCATCTAAAGAGGCAAAGAAGGTGTAGGGGAGACAAGTGCAGGGACGAGATGCTTCATCGTGAAGCTGCAGTTGAAGAAGACACCATCTAGGCAGGGGGATTTTTAGAAGCCAGCTTCAATTAGGAGGAAAGAGATTTTGATAGGGAACCAAGAGATTTTCACACTATATTCCTGGCTTGGCTGTGGTAGCTGCGAGATCACGAATAGGCAGATTTCTCTCTCAGGGCCTGTCTCAGTATTTCATCTGTAAAATGAGTGAATCAGAGACAGTGATTGCTAAGTTCTTTCCAGGGCTAATATTAGTATTTATTAATATTAATTTTATATTAAGAAAGGGAAGACCTATGACCTAAACCATTGGAAGATATGTCTCAGAAATGGGGTAGAAAGGACCAGGCATGGACCGAGTATGTGTGTGTGCGTGCATGTGTGTGTGCACTTGGAAGTGTGAGGCTCATGAGAAGTGGGAGGGGAGACAGGAGAAAAATCACACCTGGTAAAAATGGAGAAGGGAGGCATGCATAGATATGACAGCTGATGCCAGTCATTCTAAACCTCAGCTCCTTGACATGACGCAACTGCACACTTAATCAAGCCAAAAAACAAGAAGTCACATTTGATTCCCCTCTTTCCCTTCCTAATCACATCTAAGTCCATGAAGAATATATGCTCAGCTCAATTGACTTCTCTCCCTCTCTATCATCAGCAACTTAGTCTGGCTGCCAACATCTTTCTTTTGGAAAAAAAAGCAATAGCATTGAAACTGATCTCTCAAGTCTGTCTACTTTAGAGTTAGTCTCCTATGAAGGAGCCAGAGCAATCTTTAAAAATTATCAATGGATCCTGTCACTCTTCTGCCTGAAGCCCTCTAAGGGCTTTGCATTGCGCTTAGAGTAAAAACCATTCTCCTTCTTTCCTTGTCCCACTCACAGGGAACTGCATGACCCAGCCCCACCTTCCTCACTGTCCCTGCCCCTGCCACCTACCAGTTCTTCCTGGTTTCAGTGGTCTCTTGCTTATCCTTGGACATTTCTGCCATGACCTTGCCTTAGGGCTTTTGTACCTGCTCTTCCTTCTTCCTGGGGTTTTCTTCCCCTGTATCTTTTTATGAATGGCACTTTCCTCTTGTATTCAAGTCTATACTCAAAGGTCACTTCCTTAAGGAGGACTTCTTCAAGCTCCTGTCCCCTTGCACCTAACCACAGCACTTTGTGTACTTATTGTCTTATTGTCAACTTAACCCTACTAACATGCAAGTCCTAAGAGAATAGAGACCCGTTCCACATAATTTGACTTTGTGTTTTTCTGTCCTTGTAACAGGCACCCAGTGAATGTTTGTTGGCTGAATGTAAGAATGCTTTAGTAATAAACAGGGATAAAGCATAGTGGCGGTTTCAGTCACCATGGCTCCACTATCTACTTCCTTGGCAGTCCTGTGATTCTGGGCAAGTTCTATGACCTCTGCACACTTCAGGTGTAACACGAGGAGGAAAATGGTGTTGACATCACGGGATCAGGAGGTATATTACATGAAGTGATGTCATAAAAGCCCTGAGCTCAGGGCTTGGTAGAATTAACTTCTTGTTTCTTTTTATATTTTGCCTGTGGCCTCCATTTCTTCAGCACATTAAATCTAGATTTAGTTTAAATTGAGAAGGAAAATTGTGTATAACATATAAAGGAATTTCCTCTTCCCTGTCTCCCTGTCTCTAGTTCTTCTTCTTTAGTCTTCTTTCCTTCTTCTCCTCTCATTCTTTCCTGCTCTCCCTCTTTTTCACATCTCTTGTTTATATATATATATATATATATATATATATATATATATATATATATATATATATATATATATATACATGTACATACACACACACATATATATAATATATATATATATATATATTATATATATTTATAGGTAAGTTCTAATATTATGCACCAGATATAGTAAATGTGATAAATCTCCTTTTATTGTTGGAATTATTATTACAATTTCTTTGGTAAAAAAGTATGGCTAAATAATGTATTGACTCTGTTAAATCTGCCCTGCAAGTGAATAAAATGATTTTTTAATGACTAATAATAAACATTTGTATAGTACTTTGTTTTATCAATTATGTATACTTATAGCATTTATTCAATTGATTTGATTTGATCTCACATGATTCTCACATTGCATACAGGAAAATAACAGAGTTCAGAGTAGTGGGTTGAATTGTCTCTCCTCAAAGGATATGTCCAAGTTCATCCTCTGGTACATGTGAATGTGACCTTATAAGAAAATAGGTCTTTGCTGATATAATGAAGAACTGGAGAAAAGATTAAGCTGAACTAATGACCTTATTAGAGAAGCAGAGGGAGATTTAAGACACAGGGAAGAAGATTATATAAAGACAGGCAGAGACGGAAGCCATGCATTTACAAGCCAAGCAATCCTGAGGGTTGCCTGCAGTCACCAGAAGCTAGAAGAGAGGCATGGAATGCATCTCCCTCGGAGCTAGAAGAACCAACCCTGTTGACATCTTCATTTTGCAGTTCTGGCCTCCAACAATATAGAGAAAAAATTTCTGTTGTTTTAAGCCACCCAATTTTGTGTGTGTGTGATGGGGGGTGGAGTGGACATTTCAATAGTAGCCCTAGGAAACTGATGCATCCAGGAAGTCACAAATGTGCAATACTGAAAACAAGAGACCATCTATAAAGCCCATTGGCCAATATATGTAAGACTCATGCATTTATAAAGATTCTTCGAGGCTGGAAACTGATCTTACTCTATTCTTAAAAAGTTATAACAAGTCAAATTTGCCTTGAAAATTCACATTTCTGTTTCTACAACTGCAGCCCTGGTCCATTCAATGATCTCTTTCACATGGGTCCTGCAATAGTCTCTAAATGGCACTCCTGTTTCCACACATACCTCCCACCAGTCCATTCTTCACACAGCTGTGAGAATGGATTGACTGTCTTGAATCCCAAATGGATCATGTTATTCTAAGTGCAATGAGAAGTCATGGCCTCATGCCTCAATGGCTTTCCATTGAAATTAGAATAAAACACCCACCCCTTCTTGTGACCTCCAAGGCTCTTCATGACCTGGTGCATGGCTTCCTTCCACACCCATCTGCAGTACTCCCCTTTGCTTTGCTGGTCTAGCTTTTCCCACAGATTATACACCACGAGGAAAGTATTTTCAGTGCCTAGTGAAGTGCCTGGCACTTTGTAGATAATCAAAAGACACTTGCTGATTTGATAGACAAATAAAAAGATGGCTTAAGAAATTCCATTCCTTTGTGACTCCCCTTTTAAGGCCCTGGAACTTTTTTTGATTAGGAGTATAACAGTTTTAGATGATATCTTTGCTAGGATACGTGTTTTATCTACAGGTTGCCACCATAGTATTTTTGTTTTTACTTGAATAGCCAACTAGGAAATGAACCAATTGGAATGGTAAAAAGGATATTGCTCATTAAAATGGGAATTGTTAAATCTTTTCATTTCTCCAAAAGTTGTTTCATTTTTTAATCTTTCTTGTTCCATGTCTTATGAATTGCTTCTTTTCTGTTTTCAGGCCTCCTCACTCCTCCTTTTTCGCTTTGCTCATTGCCCCTGGAGGCTGACAATCATGGATTTAATCTGGCTTGTTTTCCAGCTAGCTTCCATTCTGTTTAGCCAATGGGAGGTATTGGCAGGAGACTGGGAGCCTGAACAAGAGAGGTCAGGGTATTTGCTTCCTCCTCCATCCACGCTCTGGGCACATTTTCTGGCAGTGACTGCCTCCCTCCAGGGATACAGCTACTGTTGGTCTGCTCCTCCTCCACATTTCCCATGCTCACTGGGTTCTTTTTGCTCTTTCAGGAATGAACTATAGGTAGTAACAGATTCGTGGATTCTGGGTTCATCATCATCCATTGTTGGTTCCCTTAACTTTGTCGAAATATTTGTAAATAGTTCCTCAAACTTCATCTCTTGAGCTCTCTGGTTTGGATTCTGTTTTCTGCTGGTTCTTGCCTTTAACACCATATTAACTAGTAGGACAGAGGAGTAAGAGTTGAGAATTAGACAATAATCTACTTGTTGTTGGCTCATGACCAGTTTATACCTCTAATTTTGACCTAATTCAGTGAACTTGATTTTCACCTTCTTTTTACTTTCAGCTTAGGTAATGGGTGGTGTTCTTTGCCTTCTACTTAGGCAAGTTCAAGTCTAGTTGAATAGATTTGATTCCGTTATCCTAGATCAAGTTCCCAATCAGCTTACTACTTGCCTTCATATGCTATTGGAGAACATGTTGGCACATGCTTAGTATTTGTGTGTTCTAAGTAAGCTGAGCCTTGTGATTTGATTGTGACCCATGGAAAGATGTTGTTATTGGTGTGTATCAATTTCATGGATGGTGGATTAAGACATCTTCCACTTTCCTCCTACTTATGCTTTCTTGGCTATAGTATCTTTGCAGGCCAAATTTACAGATGGTCCAGCTACAGGTGCAGGAGGACTGATAACATGCTTCAGACTGTGAATGACTGAATCACCGACAAATTTTTACTGTGTTAATCATGGAGATTTTAGGTTATATTTGTTACCCCAGCCTACCTAAGCTATCCTGACTAATATGTGTACCAAGTAGATTTATTCATTCCTAAAGTTTTACCTTTTTTGTTGGTTTAAATCGTCAATATAAAACACTCTACATATTTCCCTCTCTCCTTGCAGCAAGGTTATAGTAGACATTTTTAGTTAACAAGGATACTCTTTCTAGGTATCTTAGTGCAGTCAAACTGCTATAACAAAATACCATAGACTGGGTAGCCTATAGATAATTGAAATTTATTTCTCACAGATCTGGAGGCTAGGAATCAAGATCAAGGTGTCACAAATTCAGTGTCTTGTGAGGGTCCACTTTCTGATTTGTAGATGGTGACTTTGGGTTGTGCCCTCACATAGTAAAAGGGACAGGGGAGCCTTGGAAGGAATTTCTTATAAACATGGAACTGTCTTGAAAGGATTCCTTGAATCACTTTGTACATGTGTTCAAGAGGCATGGGAAAAATGAAGGAACTTTGATTGGGCAAAGGTAGGGAGGGAAGAGATGGTGCGTGGGGGCAGGAAAGATGGTGGAAAGAGATGGACATCATCACTCTAGGTACATGTATGACTGCACATATGGTGTGATGCTACATCGTGTACAACCAGAGAAATGTAAAGTTGTGCTGCAATTGTGTACAATGAATCAAAATGCATTCTGCTGTCATATATACCTAATTAAAATAAATAAATTAATTAAAAAATATTAGGCTGTCTTTGGTAATCTTCAGATATCAAGAAACAAAATCAGAGCAAATACGTTTGATTATCTTGTCATTCAAAGGTTTTTGTTCAAGTATTTCCTTTACAACAATTTTTGTTATCCACAAATCCCAGCTGGACTCCTGCTCATCTATAGATTCTGATCATCCTTGTCGTCTGATGTCACTGATTGATTTTCTCCCAGGTGGCTTCCCACTTGATGTCGACACCCAGCAATCTTACCTCCTGAGCTACAGCCAAATCTGTGCCTCGGGCCAGCTTCTTACTGAGCTTTTTTGGTCCTCAAACAGAATGGACTCAGACACTCATACATTTGATTTCAAGAAAATAGACTATAGTACCTGCTTTAGAAAGTACCAAGAATTCAAGTCTCTAACAGTGAAAATGTGGGTGCATTGATCCTGAGTGTGAGATCTCATTTCACAATGACTATTCCATCTGTTAAGTCAGGATAAGCTATTAAATGTGAAGATCTAATTGCATAATTTTCCTGACTGGCTTCTCCTCCTTACTTTATGATAGACATGGCTAATAAAACTAGTTCCTTATGTTCAGGGACTTCTTATCAGTCCTTATTTAGAAGCTCTGTAATCATTTGCATGTAGGGAAGGCTGATCTAGCATCAATGATTTCATTAACATTTGTGAATGACTCAAATAACAAGTCCAGAAAATAACAACATATTTATCCGAAATTTCATCTGACTTCCCAGCAAGACCAATGTAGCATGTCTCTGTATCAAGGCTTGTACATTGATCTCTCATTGGTTTGGACAGACATCTCCTCATTGATCTCTCATTGGTTTGGAACAGACATCTCCTCATATCATTATGGGGAGTAAGATGACATACTCTGAAGTCCAACAGTCTATGTTTTAATTCTGGCATCACTGCTTTACTTCTTAACTCTGAAACTTCAGATTGGCTTTTAAATATCTCTTTTCCTTAATTCCCTCACTTTCATATGTGGGAGAGTTCTAATCCTTAGAGTTTTCATGAGGAGTAAATGAGACAATCTACGTGGTACACTTAGAAAAGTGCTTGATGCATACTGATCAGTAAAAGTCACCAGTTATTGGTAGAAGTTAGTATAATTGAAGAACTTTCTTGAACTCAACCATAAAACCCCTGATGACAGATCTCCAGGTAGAATACTCAGGTCCAGTAGGCCACAATGCTTGATTTCTATCAAAGTAAAACAGTGGTCCAATAGCTTTTTGAAATATGGAGAAATGGGGGTAATCATCACCAATTAGATATTTCCTCTCATTTAGAAAAAGAAGCAGAAAAACTAGAAACTCATTAGCAGGGTGACACCACTGTGCTGGTTAGCTTTTTGTTGCTGTGACCTAAATAACTGACCAGAACTACTTAGAGGAGGAAGTCTATTTTGAACTTACAGTTTCAGAGGGTTAGTCCATTGTTTTAGTTAGCTTTTTTGCTACTGTGAATAAAAGACCTGACCAGAACAATTTCAGAGGAGGAAAGGTTTACTTGGGATTCACAGTTTCAGGGGTCTCAGTTCTAGTTTCATTCCTCAGGGCTCTAGGAGAGGCAGAACATCATGGCAGAAGAGTGTGGCAGAGGGAGGCAGTTCACATGATGACAGAGAGAGAGAGAGAGAGAGAGAGAGAGAGAGAGAGAGAGAGAGACTCCACACTCCAGATACAAAATATATACCCCATAGCTAGACACCCCCAATGAACTACTTCCTCTGGCTACACCCCAGTCTTCAGTTATCAGCCTTCAGTTATTGTGTTAAAGTTGTAAACCAAATATTTATTTGCTGAAACTTCTTGTATTGTCTCACACATGAGCTTTTGGAGGACACCTCCAAAGGGCCAGCCCCTGCTGTCCACTCACAATGTAGCTGAAAAACCAAACCATGACATACATGGGCTACTGACTCCATAGCTTTGGGTCCAGAGTAAGGCAGAGCTTCATAACAGCAGGCCCTTGTGGAGGAAAGCTAGTCAATTCTTGGTGGCTGGGAAACACCAGAGAAGGAAGCAACAAGGTCAAAATAGAAACTCCAAAGACATGCTCTCCAGTGACCAACTTCCTCCAACCATGTCTCATCTGCCCAGAGTGAACACCCAGTTAGTCCATTTGAATTATTAATTCACCAAATAAATTAATCCACTGATTAGGTTACAGCTGTCATAATCTAGTAATTTTACCTCTAAATATTCTTTCATCAACACAAGAGCTTTTGGGGGATCTTTCATATCCAAATCATAACCACAAATTAGTGTTTGAGGGAAGGAGTTTGCCACCTAAGACGACCATTCTACCTTAGGTGTTATTTCAAAAGAAAGTGCCCACTTGACTATTTCTTCATCTATTGTTCCTCTCATTTATGTGTTTTGTCCTTGACCTGTACTTCAAACTCCCCAAATTATTCTATTTTATAAAGTCTACAAGTGAATTATTTATTCACAATAAAATGGAAAAATGGATCAATGGCTTTCATGCATAAAAATCTTTTTTTTTTTAATTCTCCAGTGCTTTTCTTATTTTTTAATATTGCAAATGGGACCTCATGTTTACCTTCTCTTTTCTGTGATTCTGACAGTCATTTTCCCACTATTAACAGCTGGTTACTCTTCATTTCCTGTTTAAAAGGTTAGTATTTCCTTTTTCAATCTTCTGTCTTAGAGTGATGTGGAGCAGTGTGTAGGACATGGCTATTGGAAAGAATTATATACAAAGGGAACAGGTTGTGCAGAAGCCTGGGCAGGATCATGAGCAAAGTGAGGTGATTGAAATAATGAGAACAGACGAGGCTGCAAGCCTTGGTACACGTTTGTAAGGAGTTTACATCCTGGGGCCAATGTCTGGATCTAATCAGTATGGACTATGTGATTTTGACAAATAACATAACTTTTTGAACTGTCAATGTCTTTCTGCATGAAGGGGAGGTATTTCATAAATAGGTGGCAATTCATAAAATTGTTATGGGAAATTAGATATCATATGTGTGACATATACTATGAATAGTTATTACTCAATAAATGTTAATTTTTTCTTTCCCTTTACTTCATTTTGAAAAGCATTCTCCTGATTTATGACTACTTCTAGGACCTGGATTATACAAAGTATCCCTCTTACGTTAATGTATCCTTCCTGCTATCCCTGATAGATAAAATAGGAATAATAGAAGAAGAATGAAAACAACCATCAATGATGAACTCCATTACTTTCTATCTTCTATCTAATTCTGTATTCCAGTGACATGAGATGTGACCATGTGACCAATCCCTGGAATCCTGCTCTACCATTCAAACATTAAAAATTATATTGCAAGTAGTGCATGCACTCATGTGAATTCAATTAGGAGCCCACGCAACTTTGTTATGTATGGAGGCTTAATTCAAAAGAAAAGAAGGTACTGCCCCTGCTGTCCACTCACAATGTAGCTGAAAAACCAGGTTTCAGAAGTAGAGGATGCCTGAAGAACTTTTAGTAAACATCAGACAAGTAAGGACACATTACCTAATACAAATCCAATTGTATGTATGCCTTCAAGGTATTTAGTGTAGGAGAGAGTTTCAGTAATTCAGTGATATTTTTTGAGCAGTTTCCATATTGCAGGTGCTGTGTTTAATGCAGATTAAAATAAAAATGAATAAGGTGTGGTCCATGCTCTCACAAAACTCTCCCTCAGATGAGAGAGGTAAAAACATACATAGGGTACACTGAGGAGCATTCCTACAATACACAGAAAAAAATTGGTCTTTGAGTTACTGTTAGAAGGGTAGTAGGAATTGACTAGGCCGGAGATGCAGTCAACAGCATAACAAAAAAGAAAAGTAAAGAACAGAAAAGAAAAGAAAAATAACAAACCAGCAATTCAATACTAGACATTCATTGTTCCTGGCACTTTATTTGTAGTTACTCATTCAGTTTTGACTACTATTATTACTGATACTATTATTATATTTATTTCACTGTTAAGTAAAATGTTGCATAAAAAGATTCAGCAAATAGTCTAGGATCATATAGCTTTGAGGAAACCTGATCAGAACTCAAGCCATGCAATCTGTCTGATGTCTTTTGTAATCACTACTCAACTTTTCTATAAAGACAACAGCACAAGTGATGTGATCAAGTGATGTGATGCTCAGCCTCAGTGTTCAAGAGATGATAGGGAGCAATGGAGACCCCAATGCATTTCTCAGAAACAATAGGTAGATAACCCTCTTTTTTTCAAACTTAGAGGAACCAGAAATCAAGCTTTTAGTTTTTTATTAAATATTCAAATTTTTAAATGTTGAAAAATATTTAAAAATTAAATCCTCTATGACCTCCCCCCCAAAAAATTATCATAAATTAATACAGCTCACAGTCACCAGATTGAGATCTTTTGATTAGGCAGATAAACAAGGCAGGGGAAAAAATTATACACAAAGGGAGCAGGTTGTGCAGAAGCCTGGGCAGGATCATGAGCAAAGTGAGGTGATTCAAATAACTAGAACAGATGAGGCTGCAAGTCTTGGTATACCTTTGTAAGCAGTTTACATTCTACCAGTTTGCAAAAGGAAGGAAGCAAAGAATTTTATCCCTATCACTTCACTTATATCTTGCTTTTAATGATGGCAACTACTCCATGAGTTATATCCATCATATTTTATCTGTTTATTCCCCAAGTGATGGGCACCTACATTGCTTCTACCTTCCTGTCACCACAATGAACAAGCTCATTGACAGCTTGCTGCATCTGCTTGGGTTTGACTCTCAACTACATGGGCTACTAATTGTGCCTTGGTTTTCTTCTGTGTAAAATGGGGACAGTAATGAGAAAATTAAGTATATTAATACCTGTAAGGGTGTAATTTTGACAAATAACATATTAAATGCTCATGAATTGTTAGTTATTTAAGTATTCTGAATTTTTCCCCTAGACTTTTTCTCTTTCTTTCTGTATAAAGTGGAGATAAAAATTAACCTACTTGATAAGGTTATTATAGATAGTTAATGAAACTGAATATCTGAAAGGCACTTTAAGCAGGCTTAGCACATCATAAGTGTATTTCAAGCAAACACTATTATTATTCTGTTGCTATCATGTTGAAATAACCAAAGAATTGAAGTCATATATATATATATATATATATATATATATATATATATATATATATATATATATATATATATATAAATTTCTAGCAGTTCAGAAATATCTTACTTCTTATTTTATAGTCTTTTATTTCACCTGGCAGAGACTTTTTTTAAATTTACTTATTTGCCTTTGGGAGCCTGGTAGGTTAAGATTTCCCAAGAAAAATTCAAAGGCAGTGTTTGAATGAAGAGGGCTTTGCACAGTTGCTCTGTTTAAGGAAAAAGTGTCCTCAGGTTATTCTACTTCTGAAAGTTCCCCCCACCCCGGGCTCCCCACGCCAATGCCAGCCCTACATCCTCTGCCTAGGTGGTAAGCTCCTCATGTGACTTATTCCTCATATGACTTAGCCCATGCTGTGTCTTCTTGTCACAGTTGGCTTTTTTGAGTATGCAGAGAAGTAGCTGATACCTGGCTTGCCATGTTTACTGTCTCCAACAGGTATTAGCAATCTGTTGGAAAGATGCTAACAAAAGTAATCAATAGAGTAAAGAAAGATGAACCACTGAAAAGAATATAATTAGATGGCAGAAGTCACCTCAAATGTATTACGGTTGCAAGATTATAGAATTTTCTGGCTAAACTTAAAAGTTATTCGTATTGACCATATTCAAAGAATATCTGGCATATAGTGAAAACTTAATAATCCTTGAATGAATGGTAACATTATTAAAATGCTTACTCATATTGATTGCATGTTATCAGAAAAAACCATTTAAAAGCTATGCTTTGATTATTCTACTAAGAATTAAGAGGTTTTTTTTTTTCACACTTTGAAATATGTCAGAGTTGTTTCCTTAAATACTTAATGAGTTTCATAATGTGTGGTGGCCTGATGGAATCTGTAATTTGAGGACCACAAATACGGAGCAAAGGAGAGCAGGTTGAAATTGTATTCCTGTATTCAGGGAGCAATCTGAGTATTAACTATTCACCATCTAATAGAAGTGAGATGCTGATCTATGGCAATGCCTAGCAGAGTCATTTGTCACTGTATTTGATTATACAATAAAGACTTATTTGATTCTAAAGCTTTGCAATGGGAAGAGTACTGGATTTGGAGTCAAATAAACCTAAGTTATGGCTAGCACATACATACCAGTGGTCCATTTACACAGGCTGCAATTTGCATGGTCTTCCTTGGAGTTTTGCAAAGAGGTAGTCCTGCCTAGAATTAAATCTTTGCTCTGCTCCCAACCAGCTATGTGACATGGAACAAGTTAATTAACCTCTCAGTTCAGTTTCTTTTGCTACTATCATGAACACTGAATTGGAAGCACTGAATTGTAGATGCAGTTATTTCAGACAGTGTTGGGCTCAGGAGTGGGGATTTTTTTTTTTCCATATTGCCACTTGTTAATTCATTATGGGAGAGCCTTAACTCTGGCTCTATACTAGTGGAGGGTTGGGTTCTTTGTCTCATGAATTTGAAGAATAAAATACACCAACACAAGGGTGAGAGCAAAATAACATGATTTATTAGAGTAATAGAAAAAAAAAAAAAAAAACAACAGAGCTCCCAAAGAGGGTGGGGTCCCAAGAGAGGAATACTGTAGAGTGGCTATTGTCTAGGGCTTAATATAGATCTAAAGGATTAAGGAAATCAGCCCCCCTGCCCAATCCTGAGTAAGGCATTCAGTGTCCACGAAGTAGTCATGCAGCCTTTAGTCCAATCAAAATATCAATCAGGCATTTTTCCTTCTTTGGAGAGACATGGACCACAGTCACATAGGTTCTGATTTAAAAATAGTGTTTTTGTAAGTTTCTTAGCAAATATCTGTGGCTGTTGTTTATGCTCTACTGCCCAGGAAGTTACTCAGGGGCCCATCTCCTTATCCTCCCAGACTTGTCTCTTCCTCCTGGCATCATTAGTATAGATTTTTGCATCTGGATATTTTTCTCATCTAAGAGGCAGTTTTGCAGAGGGTAATGGTTAGGAACGTAGACTCTGGGTTCAAATCACTAGGGTTTGCCCACACTGGCTCTTCCACTTAACCATCTCGGTGACCTCAGGTGTGTTAAATAGCTTCTCCTTCTGTTTCATCCTCTATAAAATGTGAGTAATGGAAGTACCTATCTTGTAGGGGTGTTAGGTGAATTAAATGCATTAGCTTGTATAACATAGTCAGGAAAGTTTATGTATGCAGTGCTATCTTTTTAGTGTCACATAGAGGTTAAAAAAGATCTGATGGCAACTCAAAGGCCATAAACTAATAAATTAAAGAAATTGGTGACTTGGTGGACATAGGGGATTGCTTTTTCCCAATAATGCAAGCTACTTGAATTAATGACATTGTGACTTGATCCATCCTCAGAAGAACATGTACTTTAAGTTATTTAGCTAGTTTTTTGATAGACATTCCCATTGTATGAGAGTTCAAATATTAATGAAAATGATGGGAAAAATTAGGATTTTAGTTTATGAACATAAGACAAAAAAAACAAGAGCATTAACATTTTTAAAATTGAGGCACTTAGTGTTGATATGACCCTCTTTTGAATATACATATATATGTATGAATGTATATTTATATGTGTGAATGAGTACATATATATAAACCTACATATGTTTATGTTTATTATCTTTCACTCCTGGTATTCTCTTCTTTCCCCCTTTTCCTGTTTGGCAACCATTTTAATGTACTCTGTGTATATTTTTGTTTGAATATGCATTGCTGTTCTGTGTATATTTATCATTCATGTAAAGCTTATAGTGCAATATGTATTTCAATTTGTTCCTTAGTTTTCTTTCATTTATACGTGCTGTTTAGAGTGGCCTATGTTTTTCTCTGTATATATTCTAGTGGCTTCAAACACTCCATAAGGTATATCCATCACATTTGTCCCCCAAACAAGGGACATCTAGATTGCTTCCACCTTCCTGCCTCCACACTGGACACCTGGATTCGCAACCCATAATAGATCTGCCTGAGAATTCCCTTCAGAATTTTGAAGTTATTATTCAACTGTTTTTCAGTTGAATAATAACTTTTTTTTTTTTGAGAGAGAGAGAGAGAGAGAGAGAGAGAGAGAATTTTTTAATATATATATATTTTTTTAGTTTTCAGTGGACACAACATCTTTATTTTATTTTTATGTGGTGCTAAGCATGGAACCCAGCGCCCGGCGCATGCCAGGTGAGCGGGCTACCGCTTGAGCCATATCCCCAGCCCAATAATAATTTTGATGGCAATCTGATTTCCGTTGCTCCATGAATATGAAAAGAAGCCCTTTATTCTAAAGTATTTGGGGGTGATATTTGGTTAGTGCTATGGTTTAGATATGAGATGTTCACCAAAAGCTCATGTGTGAGGGCTGGGGATGTGGCTCAAGCGGTAGCGCACTTGCCTGGCATGCGTGCAGCCCGGGTTCGATCCTCAGCACCACATACAAACAAAGATGTTGTGTCTGCCAAAAAAACTAAAAACTAAATATTAAAATTCTCTCTCTCTCTCCTTAAAAAAAAAAAAAAGCTCATGTGTGAGACAATGCAAGAACACGCATGGGTGAAATGATTAGATGATGAAAGTTGTAACCCCATCAGTGATGAATTCCCTGTTATGGATTAATGAGGTGGTAATTGTAGGTAGGATAATTGTAGGCATGCCGTTGGGGTTTATATTTTGTTCCTGGTAATTACACCTCTCTCTCTCTCTGCTTCCAATTTGCCATGTCCTGAGCTGCTTTCCTCTGCCATACCCTTCTGCCACCATGTTCTGCCTCACCTTGGGTCCAGAGCCATGGAGTTGGCCATCTATGGACCGGTGCCTCTGAAATTGTGAGCTAAAATAAACTTTTCCTCCTCTAATTTAATTGTTCTTGTCTTCTTGTCAGGACTTTTGGTCACAGTAGTAAAAACCAAAAAAAAAAAAAAAAAAAAAAAAGAAAGAAGGAAAGAAAAAAAGCTGACTAAAACAGCTAGTTGAAAAATTATTTAAAGTGGGGATTTGTAAAAATATATAATTGAAAGATTTGGTTTTATCTTTAAATGTTTAAGTGTACTATTACTAGCTATTTTTTTAATGTAGGTCAGGGCTTTTCTTTTGTTGTATGTGTGCACATATTTACTTTGGGTTTTGTTTTAGCGTGGGCCAGGTTTGGGGATGCATTTTCATGTCTCTTGTATAAACAAGCATGCTGAGTACCTTATGTGCTTTCCTTTCTTCCTTTCTTTAAAGTGAACTTATTTAAATATATTGTGAACAAATAAATGTAAAATTCTTTTAGATATTTAAATTTCCTCTCTTTTATAGTTATACCACTCAAACTATTTGCCTTTATCAAATATTTCCAAAGTATTTAACTTAGTTTTCAAGATAGCAATTGTTCTTTTTATCTTTACTCTCACGTCTTATTTAAATATCTAGTTTAAGTATGCAGCCTGTAGCTACACAGAATGAAACAAATAAAATTCTACAAATGTTTCCGTAGTTTAGCTATTGTGAATTGTACTGCTATAAACATTGATGTGGCTGCATCACTGTAATATGCTGATTTTAAGTCCTTTGGGTATAAACTGAGAAGTGGGATAGTTGGGTGAAATGATGGTTCCATTCCAAGTTTTCTGAGGCATCTCCTTACTACTTTCCATAATGGTTGTACCAATTTGCATTCCCACCAGCAAAGTATGAGTGTATCTTTTCCCCAAAATCCTTGCCAGCATTTATTATTGCTTGTATTTTTGATAATTACTATTCTGAATAGGATGAGATGAAATCTTAAGAGTAGTTTTGATTTTCATTTCTCTAATTAAAAAAAAAAGTTTAATTGTGATTTTCTTTTAGATCACCCTATTTTGTCTAAATGCTTGTGAAAGCATAGCATATAAAGGATCCCCCTGGGCTGTTGTGTTTTAAGTAGATTCAGGGAATATTTTCTCTTACTTTTCAAGTGAAAGTGGGCACCACTCATCTTTTTTTTTTCTTTTTTTACTTGAAAATGTTTACACTTAAGCAGAGGTTTTAAAATATTTTTTGTACGGATTTCTTGCACAGAATTTTATTGGTGATCAGATTATTTTGATTTTGAAAGTAACAGGAAAAATAAAATTAAAATAAGTTTTATTTCCATATTCTGAGAAACAAAGACAACACTAATAAATGAATAATTACACATGAGTCAGGGACTCACATGCTTATTTATTCACCCATTCAACAAATATTTCTTCTACTATGGGCCAATTACTGTGATAAAAATATTGACAAAGTTACTGCATTCATGAAGTTTACATTTAAATCAGGGAGGAGCTAGAAATAATAAAAAAGAGGCCAGTAAATATTAAACATCACTATATAATGAGAAGGACTAAAAGTGAAATAAATAGGGTACAAACGTAAAGAATGTTAGGGGATTCAGTTTGTATAGGCTGGGATAGTTCCTCTGAAGAGGTAGCATTTTGCTGTCATCTGAAGGATCAGGGGAGGCAGCATTTGAGGGACAAGGGAAGGCCACACTCCCAGAGAGAGCTTCAATTTTAAGTGTCCTGAGACTTCCATTAATAAAGAAAGTTCTTAGGAGTATGAAATCTTTATACATAACCCAGTTTGTGTGTGTGTGTGTGTGTGTGTGTGTGTCACTTGGGATTGAACTCAGTGGCACTCAACCATTGAGCCACACCCACAGGGTCTCACTGAGTTGCTTAGTACCTTTCAGTTGCTGAGGCTGGCTTTGAACTCACTATCCTCCTGTCTCAGCCTCCCAAGCCACTAGGATTACAGGCAAGCACCCGGCATAACCTAATTTTTTAAAAATTAAAAGAAATGATATCAGTGGAAATACTCCCACATGTCAGGGCAATTTAGGATCTGTGCAAACACTCTCCATATCTTTCTCTGCAAGTTCAATGGACACATTTTCATGTTCATTTTTCTCTCAAGGAATCTTTTCTGTAATGTTGGACACTTTCCTCTCCCTTGTGCTCTGCTTTTACAAAAATGTGTAGCCTGGCAAAGGAAATAAAGAAGAACAAAGTGTAGAGGAGCAAAGTATGGCCCATCAATTTTGAGAACCAGAATAATTCATTCTCAGAAGATTGGGGTGGTTTCCTAGTTGGTGGATTATTCTGTTCTGTTGATTTTCTCAGTTTTTCTCTTTCCACTCTCCTTTTGGTTATTATACTGCTCATTAGCATTTCTATTAAGCAGTTCTGAAGAGGAGAAAAATCAATCAAGGAGAGGAGCTTCAATTTAAGACTTGGTGGGTGAGAAGTGGAATCTATTGGCTAAAATCAGCTTATTTTTGGATTCTCTGTGGATTTCCTTGATCCATGTTATTTCTGTCACCGATAGCATAGACCAACATAAGCTGATTATATTGCATAACATGGCCATACACAGCTTAAGATTTTTGAAGGATGAACATATTTAAACTCAAACCTCCAGGTGACAAAATTATTTAAATGGTTACAATCTAAAGACTGTTGAAAGGATGCTAACAATAAAAACAAGGATTCTACATAAATGACATGTTGTTGCCTGTAGTCACAGGGTCCAACCGCTTGCAATAAGGGATTCTTCACATCCTAGAAGCAACTGGCTCTGCATCTTAAAAAATATTCTGGGTTCTATTCTTGACCCTTTGCTATTCCTGACAATATCCTTTAACCCATGTAAGCCGAGTTGTTGTTAGTTAGGGTCTGGGGCCTCATAAATACTATATTTGAAATATTTGTAAGAAAAGTCCAAGTGTGCATCTTGAATCATGCCCACCACTCTCTTTGTGTTTGTAGATCTTTAAGAAGCCTCCATGTTTTTTTTTTTTTCTTTTCAAGCCTGAAACTACTATTTTTCTTCCCTTGGAATGACTCTAGGCCTACTGTGTTCAGGGGCTCAGGAAAAGGAGAATGAAGACTAAGTTCCATGGGTAGGTCAGAAAGGGACACAGATTCTGTGTCCTTGGTGGAGATGGGTTTGTGCTGAACTTGCACAATATATGAGTTCAGTGTCATCTGTTTTCAGTATTTCCTGAACAATTGATTTATTCCACATTATTAATGAACTTTGCAGCAGTTCCTCTTGTCAGAGCCTACTCTGCAGGGGTCAATAATGAGAGGAAACCTGATGTTAGTGAATCCAGCTTAAGTGATTCTGTCATGCTAACGATTCAATATATCAGGACAAATGTCAGGTCCTTCCAATATGTTAATTCCTCTGATCCTATTTGCATAAACTACAGTCAATGAAATACAAGTTCCCCCTCTAAGACAGTTAATGGAGATTTGTAAAGGATTCTTAATTTTCTTTTTTTTTTTTCTTTTTTAGTCTCCTCCAACATAAATTCTTGAGTTAGAAAAGGAGCAGAGAGAGAAAGGGTCACAGATTGGGAAGAGGATGCAAACTATAACAAAAGCCAAAATATGAAATGATATAAAACCTATAAGCATAATTCAGTTCTTTCCTAAGAATTCTGGGCATTTGCATTTACTGCTTTCAAGAGGAATAATTACTTTCTAAAGAAACTTGGGAACAAAGCATTGATGAATATTTCTTACATTTGGGATTAAGTTTTCAGTTTTATTAGGTTCCTGAAGGAGATCACTAGTTTATTAGCTTTCCCTAAGGAATGAAGTCTGGGTTTCCATCTCTCCTACTAACCCTTATTATCTTCCTGGGATCACTGTCATGTGATAGCAATGTTTACTATAGAATCATCCCTTCTTCAAATCCCAAGTTCAGGGTGCACACCTATCATAATTAAGATTAAAAAATCAGAATTTATTTTTTCTGAAACAAAATATGTAGTTAACTAATTTATCCAATGAAATCATTTCTTTTTTTGTCTTTTGTCTTTTTATAAGCTCTAAGATTTCTATTCATTTGAAATTCCCTTTTAAGTTTTATCAATTGGTTTATTTGCTTTCTGTGTCTAATGATTTGCACTGTTGGCAATTGTGATTTTCATTCATATGCAAACCTCTCTTCTGTCTGCTAACTTCTTTAGCTTAGTCTCCCCCTAATGTGGCTCAATGTTTTACTTCTCTATATACAACTTTTCATGCAACCTTGTAGAGACTTAAACAAACACACAAACAAAATCGAAGGTAGGCTCAGAATTTTATTGTTGAATTTTTTTGTGAGTAGTTTATTTCCTCCTGCACAGACCCTGTTATAGTTTTTCCTCTGGCTTAAGGTGAGATAACAATGATACAGCTAATGGCAGTGAGCACCATCAATCAACAAAGAGCAGAATCCATAATGGGGGCTGCATTTTCCATTTTTGCTGCAATGCTTATCTGCCAGCTGCCCAGTCACCCTTCCATTTGTCAAAATTTTAGGTTGGAAGATTCATTTAATGAAGTTAGGCAAATCATTCCCCTTACTTAAGTTGCTATGTTTTACCCACTCCCCGCCCAACATTTATTTTTAAATATTCAAAGCCTAGTACTTTAAAAATTAGTTGTCAATTGTCTAGACCATATCTGTCTCATCATGTTCCCTAATGCATAGCATTTGAATCAGTAGTTTTACTTGTCACCACCCATGATGAGTAGGTAAGAGTTGGTTTATTAAAACATATGTACTATTTGAAGGAGAGGATTATGGTCCAGGAGTACAGTTCTGGTTAATAAGTGAGCTATTACTGGTGTCTTAACTTTCAAAAGATAGCTCCTGCTATGTGAAAAAAAAAGGAGCCATTTTGATGAGTAACTTTGAAGAGTTTATTCGTTCTTGAAATTTACTTTCATGAGTCAACTAGATTTTCAAATTCTATGAGAACAGAGATTAGTGTTCCTTTTGTTCAGCATATTGCCCTACACAGTGTTACGAAATATAGTAAACGAGGTGTATGTGTCATGGAGAAAATTTCCAAATGATAATGGATCTCTTTTGCTGCACCTATATTTCTTAAAAAAAGCAATTCATTATTGAGATATCATTGACACAAGAAAAGATGTACATAGTGAATGCATTTTAAGCCCAAAAAGCAATGCTGGAGGCATCACAGTGAATGTATACAAGGTAATTTAGGGAGATATATGCCATGGAAACATCACCATATTTCATACCATGAATAAGTCCATCATTTCCCCCAATTTCCCCTAATAATTGATTATTACTACTATTTTTTGTGTGTATGGTACAGTTAACATAAAATCTATCATCTTAGCAAATGTTTAAGTACATAATATAATACCGTTAACTCTGGGTCCCTGCTGTACAGTAGATCTCTAGGACTTTTTCATCTGGCATACCTGAAATTTTATGGCTTTGATAAATATCTCCCTGTTGGCCCTCACCTCCCATTCCTTGGTAACCACATTCTACTCTCTGATTCCACCAGTTTGGTTTAACTGTTAAGATTCCTCATATAACTGGTATCATGTATTTGTCTTCATGTGTCTGGCTTATTTTGCTTATTGCAATGTCCTCCAGGTACATCCATATTGTTACAAATGGCAGGATTTTACTCTTTTTTTTTAAGGCCAAATGCAGTATTTCACCATGTAATTGTTGCTATTCCATTAACATAATATTGAGTATTCCATGCATTCTAATCTTGCACCAAAGACAGTTTAGTAATAAATAATTTTAAAGAAAAACTAAAACAATGTTTTTTTTTTAAAGTTCATATAGTGGTCACACCCCGCTATTTTGCAAAAAAAATTTTGGCATAAAATCTGTGATGATGATCTGGTGAACTATGTTAGCATTCTGTTGTATATACATACCATGTTTTCTTTATCTTTTTACCTGTCATTGGACAATTAGGTTGTTTTCATGCCTTGGCTATTGTGAATAATGCTGCAATAAATGCAGAAGAGTCGATATCTCTTTGGGATGCTGACTGTAAATCTTTTGGGTATATATATATAGAAGTGGGATTGCTGAATCATCTAGAATATTGTGATCCTAGTATTAATTTTTTGAGAAATTTCCATACTGTTTTTCATAGCAGCTGAACTAATTTGTACTCCATTTGACAGTGTACAAGTGTTCTCTTTTTTCACATCTTTGCTAGCATTTTATAGACACACACACACTCATACACACACATACATATGTATATGTATACATGTTGTATGTACATATTGTATGTATATATGCATATATACATGTATACGTACTAAAGCAGTTTCAGTGTGATGAACTCCCTCAGGTTTTGAGTCTTTATTTTTAAAGGACAGTTTTATAGGTATAGGTTTCATGGTTGGGTTTTTCTTTCTATAGTTTGAATATAATATTCCACTCTCTCCTCTAATATTTCTATTGAGATCTGAAAATAGTCTGTGATGGTTCTCTTATATGTGGCAACTATATATTTTTTTGCTTTTTATAGACATTTTTCTTTTGTCTATAAAAAATTTTTACATATTTTCTTTTGTATAATTTAATTATAATATGTTCAGTACAGACCTTGTTAGGTTAAACCTAATTGAGGTTCTTTTCATGAGATCTGCCCCCATATTCTTTTCCTTTTTCCCCTCTAGCTTCCACATGTGAGTTTGACTTATTTCACTTAGCAGCATATAGTCTTTGGTTGCATCCATTTCCCTACAAATAGCATAATTTCATTTTTCTGTATGGCTGAATAAAACTCCATTGAGTATATCTATCACATTTTTTTAAAAAGAGAGAGAGAGAGAGAGAGAGAGAGAGAGAGAGAGACAGAATTTTAATATTTATTTTTTAGTTTTCGGTGGACACAACATCTTTGTTTGTATGTGGTGTTGAGGATTGAACCCGGGCCACACGCATACCAGGCGAGTGCGCTACCGCTTGAGCCACATCCCCAGCCCCAGATCTATCACATTTTCTTGATCCATTCATCTGTTGATGGACAGCTAGGCTGGGTCCATAGTTTTTTGCTATTGTGAATTGTGCTGCTACAAACATGGGTATGCATGTATCACTGTAGTAAGATGACTAATTCTTCAAGTTAAATACCAAGAATGGTGTAGCTGGGTCATGTATTTGAGGAAACTCCATACTGATTTCCATAGTTGTTGCGCTAATTTACAGTTCTAACAACTGGGTAAAAGTATTCCTCTTTCTCCACATTCTCTCTAGCATTTATTGTCATTTGTATTCTTGATACTGCATTCTGACTGGTTTGAGATGAAATCCAGTTTAGTTTCGATTTGCATTTCCCTAACTGCTAATGATGTAGAACATTTTTTTTTTCATGTATTTGTTGGCCATTGTATTTCCACTTTTGAGATATGTCTATTTAGTTCATTTGCCATTTTATTAATTGGGTTATTTAATTTTTTGGTATAAAGTTTTTTGAGCTCTTCATATATTTTAGATATAAATCCTCTATCGAAAGGGTAGCTAGCAAAGGTTTTCTTTCTCTCATTCTGTAGATTCTCTCTTCACATTCCTAATTGTTTTCTTTGTTGGATGGAAGCTTTTTAATTTGATGCCATCCCATTTATTAACTCTTGGAATTATTTCCTGAGCTTTAGGGGTCCTACTGAGACCTATTGCCTGTGCCTAAAGGCTAGAGTGTTAACCCTACATTTTCTTCTGGGAGTTTCATAGTTTCTGATCTAATTCTGAGGCCTTTGGTGCATTTTGAGTTTATTTTTGTGCAGGGTGAGAGATAAAGGTCTAGTTTTATTCTTATACATATGGATATCCAGTTGTCCTAGCACCATTTGTTAAAACACACACACACACACACACACAGCGCTAGTTTTCTTCAATGTGTTTTTGGCAGCTTTGTCCAGGATCTAATGACTGTTTCTTTGTGAGTTTGTCTCTGGGCCTTCTATTCTGCACCACTGGTCTATGTGTCTGTTTTTATGTCAGTGCCATGCAATTTTTGTTACTATAGCTCTATAATATAACTTAAAGTCAGGTATTGTGATGCCTCCAGCATTGCTTTTTTGGCTTAAAATTGCTTTGCCTATTCTGGGTATTTTAGTCATCCAAATAAATTTCATGACTACTTTTTTAGTTCTGTGAAGAATTTCATTGGTATTTTGATGGGGATTGCACTGGTCTGTATATGGTCATTTGAGCAATATTAATTCTACGTATCCATGAACATGAGAGATCTTTCCATCTTCTTGGGTTTTCTTCAATTTCTTTCTTCAGTGTTCTATAGTTTTCATTGTATAGGTGTTTCACCTTCTTGGTTAGATTTATTCCTAGGTATTTTGTTTTTTGAAGCTATTGTGAATGGAATTGTTTTACTAATTTCTTTCTCAGCAGATTCATTGTTGGTATATAGGAAAGCTATTGATTTTTGTAAGTTGGTTTTGTAATTTGCTACTTTGCCAGATTTGTTTGTTAGCTCTAGCAGTCTTTTGGTGGTGTTATTTTTTTTTCTTTTCATCTAGGTCTAGAATCATATCATCTTCAAACAGTGATACTTTAAATTATTCTTTTCCTATTTTTATACCTTTTATTTCCTTCTCTTGACTAATTGCTCTGGCTAGAATTCCTATCACTATATTAAATAAGAATGGTGAGAATGGATATTCTTGTCTTGGCCAAGACTTTAAAGGAAATTCTTTCAGTTTTCCTTCATTTACTATGAGGTTGGCTTTGGTTTCTCATTTATAATCTTTATGATGTTGAGATAGGTTCCTTCAATCCCCAGTTTCTTCAGTGTTTTTATCATAAATGGGTGCTGAATTTTGTTGAAGGCCTTCTCTGCATCTATTGAGATTACTAAGTGATTTTGTTCTTAATTCTGTTAATGTGATGAATTACATTTATTGATTTGTGCATATTAAAGCATCCTTATCTCTGAAATAAAACCAACCTGGTCATGTTGTACAATTTTTTTTTAATATGTTGTTGAACACGATTTGCTAATATTTTATTAAGTATTTTTGCATCTAAGTTCATCAGTGATATTGGTCTGTGGTTTTCTTTCTTTGATGTGTCCTCATCTGGTTTTGGTATGATGTGGTACTGGCTTCATAGAATGAATTTGGAAGTGTTCTATCCCTTTCTAGTTCATGGAATCATTTAAAGAGTATTGTCATTAGTTCTTCTTTAAAGGTTTGGTAAAATTCAGATGAGAATCCATCTGATCTTCAGCTTTTCTTTGTTGGAAGGCTTTTTAATACTACTTGTATCTTATAACAAGTTATAGGTCTGTTTAGGTTTTCTAGATTCAGTTTTAGCCGATCATATTTGTAAGGAAATATACCCTCTTTCAGTCTTTACCAGCTGGCTTCAATAGAGGAAGCCCTTCATGAGTCAGTCCAGCCAGAGATTCTGGGTGTGCCTGTGTCTGGAAGCTGTGGGGTAAGCTATTGGGGTTTGTACACTGGTTGAGAGCCCCTGCCCTTTTCCTTTGTCTTTAGTTACCCGTAGGCAATTTAGCTATGCTAACTCCCTGGTGTTCTGGTGGAGGTAACACCTTGAAAGGCTGAGGAAATTGTCCGCTCACTTTACTTTCTTTTCCTTTAGGGGCATGCTTTCAGGACCAAAAGATCTCTCTTGGCCTTGTACCTCGCTGGCTTGGAGGAAGGGGTAATGTGGGTAAAGTAAAATTATTTATTTTACCCTTTCCAATATGTCCTTTTATTATTCTTGCATTTCGCTAGGGTATTGTAACTTTCCATTTGGATACTGAAGCACTTATAAAGGTACTTTTGACTGTGAATGGTTTTGACTTAGTGCTTTTGTGGACTGGGATTTGCTATTCCATCCTTATATGTTACTCCTGGCATCTATGATGCTATGTGTAATAATTTGTCCAATACAGGGCTAAATTCTCAAATTGGGATTGGTTATTATCCATTTGACCCAGAAACTCACTTGATTTTAAAGTTAACTCTTCAACTCTGTTACTAAAATACTCATGAACTTTAGCTTAGCCCCTAGTGTGTTATAAAAATAATTAAATAATCTGGAGGTTCCCTTTGGCCTTCTCTTCCCCCTCCATCCTTAAGATTTCCACTCAGTGTTTTCCAGGCCTACCTGCTTATACCCTCACCTCTGTTTTATTGTGGCAGTGTCCATTTCTCTGCATGCTGAATCATTGACTGATTCTTAAGGTAACCAACTCAGGCTAATATTCTACATGCTAATTGGAGAAACATAGGATTCTTCTGTTCTCTTGACCCCAGTGATCATGTCTGAGACCCTCATGGAGGTAATCTGTTAGTGTGTGTTTTCTTATTGCCTCACATTTTACAAGGGAAAAGGCAACTAGATTAAAAGTCTAAAGGAGTGTGCTTCCTGTCCTCTGTTAACACTTTTGAGTAGTGCTTGATTTTGTAAAATTCTTAAAAAATCTTTGATTATTGAATTTCATCATATTTTAAATGAGAAGAATCAAATGAGTAAGTGTATGTGTTGGTGCCATACAAACTGTGAATCCCGTTCCAAGTAAACCTCTATCTTGATTTATCTCTTCCTTTCTTCCTCTGTGATGTTCTCTCTCTTCTTTCCTTTCCTTTTTTTCCTTTTCTTCTTTTCCCTTCATTTTTAGCTTTTATCTCTCCCTCACTCTCTCCCAGGCCATGTCCTTCTTTCTTCTAGCTCTTCTGCCTGTCTTACCCCTCATTCTCTCTCTCATACTTCTGTCCTTAAAGAACATGCAGTTGTAGAATGACAATACAAAAAAAATCACAGAAAAGGGACAAAAATGAGAGAAGATATAGAATAAATAAAATGACAACAACAGGAAAACAATAGGATGACAACTCTAGGTGGGCAAATGGCAACTTCAGAAGTTAAGTTAGTTTTTCTTTGTACCATTACAGATATTTTGATTATGACTTGTGAAGAAAATTTCAGGCTAGGAAAGAGGAAAGGAAACTTTTTTCCTTGATAAACTCATGGATTGTGCACTTATTTCTGAAGGCCTATCCTGAAAGTCTTTCCCCTCATTCTCCCAATTATTTTAAATTTAATTTGCATTTTAAAATACTTCTCTGCTTAAATTAACTCAAGTGTTTTCTGGCTGAAATGTTACAGGTACAACTGTCTTTGTTACTTCAAACTCAATTTGCTTAAACCAAATAATATCATCTCTCTGAATCACTTCTTACTTCTGATGTCCTTCAGTATCATCACCCAGGGGTTTATATATATGTATGTATGCATTTTCTCCCTCATCTTTCTTTCATAGCTAATCAAGTCCTTCAAATTGCCTCTTTTTATTAGGATTTTTTTTTCTAGTCCTCATTCTTGCTTCAAGCTTAGATATAACCACTTAGGCCTGAAATGTTTAGTCACTTGCTACTCTCCTCAGATCTACTTTCCTCTATTTAACTAATCTATTATGAAGCATAATAGATTATGGAAGCACTATTTGGAAGCATCTATTATGCTTCCAAATGCCAAATTTATCATGAAATTACAAGTTAGTGCATATCTTAGTCTGCATGTGCTACTGTAACAAATTACCATCAACTGGGTAGCTTAGACAGCAAAGAATTATTTCTCACAGTTTTGGAGGCTAGGAAGTCCGAGATAAAGTTACCAGTTGATTTGATTCTTAGGGAGTCCCTCTTCCTGGTTTGCAGATGTGTATCTCTTCTTGTTGGATCATCATCACATGGAAGAGAAAGAGAGAAAGCTCTTTAATGTATCATATAAGGTTACTATGACCAACCTGAGGACTTCACCCTCATGACCTAATTAACTTCAAAAGAAATTTCTAGATGTTGTCACACTGGGGATTGAAGTTTCAAGTTAAGAATTTTGGAAGGATACATTCAGTTCTTAGCAATACAATAGATCCTAAGAGATTTTCTAAGCTCTTAAACTTGTGTCCTCTAGAATCTTGTCTCAATCCATATTTCCAAATGTATCTTACTCTGAGGAATGAAGTGGGTGATCTATTATGTGAGAGACTGTATTAAGTGCTTAACCAGTTTTATTAAGTCTTAACAGAAGCCCTTCAATGTGAATACAGTTATTCATGTTTTCTAGGTGAGCAAATGGCAACTTCAGAAGTTTTTCTAGTATAAGGCAGCACATTAATAGTAGCCTACAATGTAAACTTACAATCAGTATAATTTGTATATGTATAAACTCTTTCCCATAGCTGTGGTTGTCTAACGTGTGTTTCTGGAACATGCGCACATCCCAACTCTTGTATCTATTTTTGAGGGGGAGGGGTACCATTGATTGAACTCAGGGTCACTCAACCACGGAGCCACATCCCCAGGCTTAGTTTGTATTTTATTTAGAGACAGGGTCTCGCTGAGTTGCTTAGCACCTTGCTTTTGCTAAGGCTGGCTTTGAACTTACAATTCTCCTGCCTTACACTCTGAAGCCACTGGGATTACAGGCATGTACTACCATGCCCAGTACTCTGAATATTCTTTCTTCTTAACATTCTTTCTTCTTTATGTAGAATTACCATCCCTCACCCCCATTCACCTTCCCAAGTTTTAAGTCTCAATCAAGTTCTTGTCTATGAAGGCTAGTTTAAAATTTTTAGATAAAGACTAAACAATATGCTATCTCCAAGATACTCAACTTATAGGTAATAACATCCCCACACTGAAGATAAAAATATGGGAAAAACATATCACTCACATGGGTCATGTAAACAAGCAGGGGTTTCTATTCTCATATCAGATAGAATAGACTTCAAGCCAAAGTTAAAAAGAGCAGATCAAGAAGATCATATCATATTGCTTAAGGGAATCATACATCAATAAGACATAACAATCATAAATATTATGTCCCAAACAATGGAGTATCTATATACATCCATCAAACCCTTCTTAATTTCAAGAATCAAAGTGACTACAATATAATAATACTGGGTCACTTTAACATACCTCTCTTATCACTAGATAGATCCTTCAAACAAAAACTAAACAAAAAAACTACAGAACTAAATAACACAATCAATACTTTAGATTTAACAGATACATATACATACATATATATATAAAATATTTCATCCTTCAATGACCAAGTACACTTTCTTCTCAGCAGAACATGTATCCTTCTCGAAAATAGACCATACCATAGGCCACAAAGCAATTCTTAGAAAATAAAAAATAGAGATAATATTTTGCATTCTAATACCTCATAATGGAATGAGATAAGAAATAGATGATAAAATAAAAATAGAAGCTATTCTAACAACTGGAGACTAAATAATATGCTATTGAATGACCAATGGATAGTAGAAGAAATCAGGGATGAAATTAAAAAATACTTAGAGCTAAATGAGAATAGTGACACAACTTAACCAAAATCCTTAGGACAATATGAAGGAGGTTCTAAGAGGAAAGTTTGTTGCACTGAGCACATTCTTTAAGAGAATAGAAAGTCATCAAATAAATAACCAAACATTATATCTCAAAACCTTAGAAAAAGAAGAACAAGCCAACATCAAAATTAGTAGAACATAAGAAATAGTTAAAACCAAAGCCAAAATTGATAAAATTGAAAAAAAAACCCAAAAATTGACAAAATGAAAAGTTGGTTCTTTGAAAAAATACATAAAATCCATAAACTCTTAGCCAAAATAAGGAAGAAAAATAGAAAATTTGAATCACTGAAATTTGTGATGAAAAAGGAAATGTCATGATGGACACCATTGAAATATAGAAGACAATCAGAAACTATTTTAAAAAAATCTATACTCTAATAAAATAGAAAATCATGAGGATATTGACAAATTTCTAGAGACAATGACCAGATCAAATTGAATCAGGAGGACATAGAAAATTCAAACAGATCAATTTCAAGCAATGAAATTAAAGATGCCATCATAGCCCTAACAACAAAAAAAGCCCAGGAGATGCTTGTGCTATAGCTCAGTGGCAGAGCAATTGCCTCTCATGTGTGAGGCACTGGGTTCAATCCTTAGCACTGCATGAAAATAAATAAATAAATATATTCTTTCCATCCATAACTACAAAAACAAACAAACAAACAAAACTCAACAATTAATAAAAAAGCCCAGGACCAGATGAATTCTCAGCTGAGTTCTACCTGACCTTCAAAGAAGAACTTACACCAGTACTCCTTAAATTATTTCATGAAATTGAAAAGGATGGAACCCTTCAAAAGTCATCCTATGAAGGTAGTATAACCCTGATACCAAAATCAGACAAAGACACATCAAGGAAAGAAAATTTCAGGCCAAAATCCCTTATGAACATAGATGAAAATATCCTTAATAAAACACTGGCAAGTCGCATACAAAAACATAGTAAAAAGATAGTGCACCACGATCAAGTGGGGTTCATCTCAGGGATGTAAGTTTGGTTCAACATACGGAAATCAATAAACGTAATTCATCACATCAATAGATGTAATGACAAGAATCAAATGATTATTTCAATAGATGGAGAAAAGGCATTTGAAAAAATATAGCATCATTCATGTTAAAATCATGGATAGTAGAAACATACCTCAACATTGTAAAAGCTATCTATGCTAAGCCCAAGGCCTACATAATTCTAAATGGAAAAAAATTTAAAGTATTCTCTTTAAAAACTGGAACAAGACAGAGGTGCCTTCTTTTACCACTTCTCTTCAACATAGTTCTTGAAACTCTAGCCAGAGAAATTAGGCAAAATAAAGAAATTAAAGAGATATTCATAGGAAAAGAAGAACTCAAACTATCCTAATTTGCCAATGACATGATCCTATGCTTGGAAAACCCACCTTCCCCCAAGAAAATCCACCAGAAAACTTCTAGAACTCACAAATGAATTCAGCAAATTAGCAGGATATAAAATTAATGCCCATAAATCAATAGTGTTCCTACACACCAATGATGAATCAGCTGAAAGAGAAATTAGGAAAACTATACCATTCACAATCGCCTCAAAAATAATAAAATAATTGGGAGTCAATCTAACAAAAAAGGTGAAAGACCACTGTGATGAAAACTACAGAACACGAAAGAAAGAAATTTAAGAAGACCTCAGAAGTTGGGAAGATCTCCCATATTCTTGGATAGGCAGAATTAACATTGTCAAAATGGCTATACTACCAAAAGCACTATACAGATTTAATGCAATTCCTATTAAAATTACAAAGATGTTCTTCATAGAAATAGAAAAAGCATTCATGAAATTCATTTGGAAAAATAAGAGACCCAGAATAGCCAAAGCAATTTTTAGTGAGAAAAGTGAAGCAGGAGGTACCAAAATACCAGACTTTAAATTATACTACAGAGATATAGTAACAAAAATGGCATGATATTGACACTAAAAAAGACATGACTACCAATGGAATAGGTAGAAGATATAGAGAAAAACCCACATAAATACATACTCTCATACTAGACAAAGGTACCATAAACATATACTGGAGAAAAGATATTCTCTTCAACAAGTGATGCTGGGAAAACTGGAAATCCATATGTAGCCCAATGAAATTGAACACCTATCTCTCACCCTGCACAAAACTCAACTCAAAGTGCATCAAGGACCTAGCAATTAGACCAGAGACCCTATACCTACTTGAAGAAAAATTACACCCAACTCTCCAACATGTTGGCTTAAGAACTGACTTCCTCAACAATACTCCTAAGTGCAAGAAGTAAAATCAAGAATCAGTGAATGGGGTTTTATCAAACTAAAAGCTTCTACATAGAAAAGAAAACAATCAAAAGGGAGCCTACAGAATGGGAAAAAATCTTTTTCACGTACACCTCAGATAGAGCATTAATCTCCAGGATATATAAGTAACTCAAAAATCTTAATACCAAAAAAAAAAAAAAAATGAATAGCTTAATCAATAAATGGGCAAAGGAATTGAACAGGCACAGGCACCTCACAGAAGAACAAATACAAATGGCTAACAAATAGATAAAAAAATATTCAATATTTATAGCTATTAGAGAAATGCAAATTAAACTACAGAGAGATTTCACCTGACTCCAGTCATCTTCATTTCACTGGTAACAATGATCAAGAATACAAGTAACAATAAATGTTGGTGAGGATGTGGGAGGAAAGGTACACTTATATTACTACTGGTGGGACTGCAAATTGGTGTGACCACTCTGGAAATCAGTATGGAGATTTTTCAGAATACTTGGAATAAGTTGTTGAAATAGGTGACCATTTGACCCAGTTATCCCACTTCTTAGTATATATTCAAAGAAGTTAAAATCAGCATACTACACTGACCTAGCCATATCAGTGTTTATAGCAGCTCAATTTATTATAGCTAAGATATGGATCTGACCTAGGTGCTCTTCAACAAATGAATGGATAAAGAAAATGTGGTATATATACATAAGGGAATATTACTCCTCCATAAAATAATGACTTTATGACTTTTGTCAGTAAATGGATGGATCTGGAGACTATCATGTTAAGTGATTTAAGCCAATCTTAAAAACCAAAGGTCAAATGTTTTTTCTTACATGTGGATGCTAACACATAACAAGTGAGGAGGGGAGAATAGAAGTTCATTGAACAAAGGGGTATGAAGGGAAGGAAGCAGGGATAAGAATAAGAAAGACAGTAGAATTAATCCAACATATCTTTCCTAGGTTCATATATGAATATACCACCAGAGAAACTCCACATCATGTACAACCACAAGAATTGAATCCTAATTAGAATAAATTCTACTCCATATGTATGTATATATGTTAACATACACTCTACTATGATGTATATCTAAAAAGAACAAATAGAAACAATAAAAAAATCCTTTTGAAAGCTGTGGATTCATCTGATGAACAAATTGACTTATGCACAAATACAAATTATTTGTAGAACTGAAGGAATTCCTATGCGTTTTGAAGCTAATTATGGACTTAGATTAATAATCCCATTCATAGAGCTATCATAAAGAACAGATAAGATATTCTACAGAAAAGAAGTATCTGAATTTATAAATAACATATGAATTAAGATGGCACTCAACAAAGGGTTAAATGAATGAATGAAACATAGGCCTGGCATTCATCTTAAGAATTCATCTAGTTCATCCCTCCTGTTTTTAAGAACAGTTTCCTTAGAACATTTTTAAATGATTATAATAAATAACTCCAGAGAAAAGAATTCCTACAATTCAGACTTACCATAGTAGGTAACTGTCAAAATATTTTTCTTAAAATTAGCAGTTCATAAAAGAAGATATATAAATATCCAATGAACATTTGGGGGGAAAATTCCATTAGCTGATAGTTTAAAAATGAGAATTAAACCAAATTGAAATAAATAGAATGGTCATAGCCAGTGCTGGTGAAGTACAGTATAACCACATGAGGCTAGCGGGAATACTTTAGTTTAAGATTCCTTGGGGGAAATTTGACAGCCCTTGGGGGGGGGAACTAGCTTATAATTAAACATCTATTTACTAAGCAACTCTGTTTTTAAAATTTCTACCCTCAGCCCCAGTTATCAAAGAATGACAACATATTTTTATAGGGTTATTATTGAAGCATCTTTTATAAATATAAAAAATTGAAGGTACTGAAACTATGGCATTTGGTTTTTTTAAAATTTTTTATTTGTTTTAATTAGTTATACATGACAGTAGAATGCACTTATATCCTTTGATATATCATACATAGATGGGATATAATTTCTCATTTTTCTGAGTATACATATTGTAGAGTCACATTGGTCATACAGTCACATATATACATAAGGTAATAATGTCTGTTTCATTCTACTATCTTTCTTATACCCACATCCCCCTGCCTACCCCTCCTTTCACTTCCCTCTACCTAATCTAAGGTAAAGCTATTTTTTTTTTGCATTACAATTCTTAATACACATATACACCATAATTTTTGTATCTCTGTTTGTATATAAAGTATGTTGACACTGAATTCAAGTCTACATACATGTATTTTGTATAATGATGTACTTTGTATAATGATCCATCACATTCCACCATCCTTGCTAATCCCCTATCTTCTCCCTTTCCCTTCTACCCCTCTTCCTTATATGGAATTCATCTATTCCTCCTTTGCTCTCCCTCCCAATCCCACTATGAGTCAATCTCCTTATACCAGAGAAAACATTTGGTATTTGTTTTTTGGGGATTGGCTGACTTCACTTAGCATTGTCTTCTCCAACGCCATCCATTTACCTGCAAATGCCATGGTTTTGTTCTTTTTTAATGCTGCGTGTAATTCCATTGTGTATATATGCCACATTTTTTTATCCATTCATCCACTGAAGGACATCTAGGTTGGCTCCACAGTTTAGCAATTGTAAATTGTCCTGCTACAAACATTGATGTGGCTGTGTCCCTGTAGTATGCTGTTTTTAAGTCCTTTGGGTATAGTCCAGGAGAGGAATAGCTAGGTCAAATGGTGGTTCCATACCCAGTTTTCCAAGGAATCTCCATACTGCTTTCCAAATTGGCTGCACCAATTTGCAGTCCCACCAGCAATGTATGAGTGTACCTTTTCCCCCACATCCTCACCAACACTTATTGTTGTTTGTCTTCATAATAGCTGCCATTCTGACTGGAGTGAGATGATATCTTCGAGTGGTTTTGATTTGTATTTCTCTGATTGCTAGAGATGATGAGCATTGTTTCATATATTTATTGAGAAGTGTCTGTTCAGATCCTTAGCCATTTGTTGATTGGGTTATTTGGTTTTTTCAGTGTTTAGCTTTTTGAGTTCTTTATATACCCTAGAGATTAGTGCTCTATCTGATGTGTGAGGGGTAAAGATTTGTTCCCAGGATGTAGGCTCTCTCTTTACCTCACAGATTGTTTCTTTTGCTGAAAAGAAACTTTTTAGCTTGGATCCATCCCATTCATTGATTCTTGGTTTTAATTCCTGCACTATAGGAGTCTTATTAAGGAAGTTGGGGCCTAATCCCACATGATGAAGATTAGGGTCTACTTTTTCTTCTATTAGATGCAGAGCCTCTGGTTTAATTCCTAGGTCCTTGATCCATTTTGAGTTAAGTTTTATGCATGGAGAGAGATAGGGGTTTAATTTCATTTTGTTACATATGGATTTCCAGTTTTCCCAGCACCATTTGTTGAAAAAGCTATCTTTTCTCCAGTGCATGTTTTTGGCACCTTTGTCTAATATAATTGTAATTTTTGGGGTTAGTCTCTGTGTCCTCTATTCTGTACCATTGGTCTATTGGCCTGATTGGTACCAATACCATGCTGTTTTTGTTACTATTGCTCTGTAGTATAGTTTAAGGACGGGTATAGCGATACCACCTGTTTCACTCTTCCTGCTTACAATTGCTTTAGCTATTCTGGGTCTCTTATTTTTCCAGATGAATTTCATGATTGCTTTTTCTATTTCTATAAGGAATGCTATTGGTGTTTTGATTGGAATTGCATTAAATCTGTATAGTGCTTTTGGTAGTATGGTCATTTTGATAATATTAGTTCTGCCTATCCAAGAGCGAGGTAGATCCTTCCATCTTCTAAGGTCTTCTTTGATTTCTTTCTTTAGTATTCTGTAGTTGTCATTGTATACATCTTTCACCTCTTTTGTTAAGTTGATTCCAAAGTATCTTAATTTTTTTGAGGATATTGTGAATGGGGTAGTTTTCTTCATTTCCTTCTCAGAGGATTTGTCAGTGATATACAGAAATGCCTTTAATTTATGGGTGTTAATTTTATATCCTGCTACTTTACTGAATTCATTTACTAGTTCTAGAAGTTTTCTGGTGGAGTTTTTTGGGTCTTCTAGGTATAGAATAATATCATCAGCAAATAAATCTAATTTAAGTTCTTCTTTTCCTATACATATCCCTTTAATTTCTTTCATCTGTCTAATTTCTCTGGCCAGTGTTTCAAAAACTATGTTGAATAGAAGTGGTTAAAGAGGGCATTCCTGTCTTGTTCCAGTTTTTAGAGGGAATGCCTTCAGTTTTTCTCAGTTTAGAATGATGTTGACCTGAGGCTTAGTGTAGATAGCCTTTATGATGTTGAGATATGTTCCTGTTATCTCAAGTTTTTCTAGTGTTTTGAACATAAAGGGATGCTGTATTTTGTCAAATGCTTTTTCTGCATCTATCAAGATGTTCATATGATTATTATCTTTAAGTCTATTGAAGTGATTATCATTAATTTCTAATTTCATTTCATTGTGATCTGATAGAATGCAGGGTAGAATCTCTACTTTTTTGTATTTGTTAAGAGTTGCTTTTTGACATATTATACGGTCTATTTTAGAGAAGGATCCATGTGCTGCTGAGAAGAAAGTGTGTCCGCTTGATGCCAGTTGAAATATTCTATATATGTCAGTTAAGTCTAAGTTATTAATTGTGTTATTGAGCTCTATAGTTTCTTTATTCAACTTTTGTTTGGAAGATCTATCCAGTGGTAAGAGAGGTATGTTAAAGTCACCTATGATTATTGTGTTGTTGTAAGTTTGACTCTTGAACTTGAGAAGAGTTTGTTTGATGAACATAGCTGCACCATTGTTTAGGGTATATATATTTATGATTGTTATGTCTTGTTGGTGTATGGTTCCCTTGAGCAGTATGAAATGTCCATCTTTGTCCCTTTTTATTAACTTTGGCTTGAAGTCTACTTTATTTGATACGAGTATGGAAACCCCTGCTTGTTTCCATAGTCCATGTGAGTGGTTTGATTTTTCCCAACCTTTCACCTTCAGTGTGAGTATGTCTTTTCCTAACAGATGAGTCTCCTGTAGGCAGCATATTGTTGGATCTTTTTTTTTAACATCCAATCTGCTAACATATGTCTTTTGGTTGGTGAGTTTAAGCCATTAACATTTTGGGTTACTATTGAGACATGGTTTATATTTCCAGCCATATTTGTTTATTTTTGTTATTTAACTTGACTTGGTTTTCCTCTTTGATTAGTTTTTCCTTTAGTGTGATACCTCCCTCTGCTGATTTTCACTGTTGTTTTTTGTTTCCTCTTCATGAAATATTTAGTGCCAGTTTTCTAGCTATAAATTCTTTTAACTTTTGTTTATCATGGAAGATTTTTATTTCATCTTCAAATTTAAAGCTTAATTTTGTTGGATACAAGATTCTTGGTTGGTACCCATTGTCTTTCAGAGCTTGAAATATGTTGTTCCAGGATCTTCTAGCTTTCAGGGTTTGTGTTGAAAAATCTGCTGTTATCCTAATTGGTTTAGCCCTATATGTAGTCTGATTTCTTTCTCTTGTGTCTTTTAAAATTCCCTCCTTATTCTGTATGTTGGGCATTTTCATTATAATGTGTCTTGGTGTGGATTTGTTGTGATTTTGCACATTTGGCATCCTGTAGGCTTCTTGGATATGAATTTCTGTTTCATTCTTATATCTGGAAAGTTTTCTGATATTATTTCATTGAACAGATTGCTCATTCCTTTGGTTTGAGAACTCTATGCCTTCCTCTATCCCAATAACTCTTAAATTTTATCTTTTTATGTTATCCCATATTTCTTGGGTGTTCTGCTTGTGGTTTCTTATCATTTGTGCTGTGCTGTCTACATTCTTTTCAAGATGATATACTTTATCTTCATTGTTTGATGTCTTATCTTCTAAGTGGTCTACTCTGTTGGTGATGCTCTCATTTGAGTTTTTAATTTGGTTTATTATTTCTTTCATTTCACTGATTTCTGGTTTTTTTTTTTTGTATAACCTCTAGTTGATCTTTTGCTTCTTGGATTTGTTTATGTAGCTCTTTGTCAAAGTGATATTTTGCTGCCTGTATCTGTTGTCTAATGTCTTCTTTGAGATCCCAAAATATTTTAATCATGTATGTACTGAAATCTTTCTCTGTATTTTTTTCTGCTGTCAATTCTTCTAGTGATGTGCTGTCTTAAATTGTTTGTAGTACTTTCTTTCCTTGTCTTTTCATGTTTCTTTTGTTTCTTTTTTCCAGCTCTATGTGACTGGTGTGTTGTTGTTTTTACCCTATAGATCTGTAGTGCTCTTGTATGGTTCCAAGATCCCTCCTTTGTGGGGAAGGACAATGTTAATAGATCCTAATATCAACAGTACATCACTTATGAACAAATTATTATTATTAAGACATTTATAGTTAGTCTCAATGTCCAAAAATGTTGGATTCAATTCTTACTTAAAATGTAATCAGTAGTTTCATAAAAGGTGTACAGTTTCTGGTGGTGGACAGTGAACTGGGGGTCGGTCATAGGAGGATATGCTAAGGGGGAAAGATGTGAGGGTATGGAATTAATATAACTTAGGAAATTTGAAGGAGAACTCTAATGAAGAGGGTTAGGAGGTAATTTAGGGTAGACAAGTACGTGGGAGGACAGTAGAGTACATAAAAACAAACACACATATGTATTTAGAAAATTACAGGCTGTTAAAATAGTAAAATTTGGAGGGTGCAAAGAGAAGAAAGAAGAAAAAGGGAAAGAAAGAAGAAAAAAGAGAGAGAAGAAAGAGAAAAAAGAATAATTTTAAAAATGGGGGAGGAGCTTATGTAATTCCTTTATATTATATTATTCATGTGATACAGTTCTCATAGTTCTATTTCATGTAAACTTCTTGGTTTTGCATGTGTTGGGGTTGTGAAGGCTAGAGGATAGAAGGGTAGAGAAGGAAGAATAAGAATAAGAAGGCAACAACAACAATAAAACTCTTAGAATTCCATTTTCTTTATGCTTCTCTTCTCTTCCAGTAGGTGGAGTTGTCTTAACCAGGGTGAGAGGACTTGAGCTCTCTCGATCCCCAATCGTTTCCCTCTCCTGCCTGGAGCTTCCCAATCCTGATCTCTCTGATTTGCTTCAGGTTTTTCCACTCTTTTGTCACTAGATCCCTCCCCTCCTTTGCTTATCAGCTCCCAACAGCGGGAACTCTCACCCTTAGGCTCGTGCCAGGTGAGCAGGGCCTTGGTCTGACTGAGCTCCAGCTCCTGTTCAGCTGAGAGCGGTTTTTGTGCTGGGTAGTCACTGTGCGGAGCTGGGGAGGAGGTGACGGGGAGGAAGTTGGAAACCAGGTACCTGTTCAAATGGAGGTCCTGAGGTCCATGCTGATAGCCACGCCCACCCATAAATGGCGAGAGAGATTTGCTGGAGTGGTCTGCTTCCAGGACTGGGGTGTCCAGTGAAGTGGGGGGAGCTGGGATGGCCTTGTGCTGTGGCTAGATTGCAGCGTGTGGACTGCGTGGGAGTGGAGCGCAGCTGATTAGGTGACTCTGGTACTCTGCTTGAGAGCCGTGTGTGCTAGAACTTCGGGCTTTGGGTCCAGAGTCTTCCTGGAACACAGAGGCTGCGATTTCTGCACAGGTGGTCGCAGCTCTGATGGTTTCTGCAAAAATATGCTGTGTACGGGTCCTGTGGTATCCTCTGAGATGTTGTATTCCGTCTAGGTGAGACCTTGTGGAGACGCCACCTGACTGTTTTCTTGGTTTAATTCTACAGAGCAGCCAGAAACAGTACCTCCTCTATTCCACCATCTTGGATCCCAATCTATGGCATTTGTTAACAAAATGTTGGTATATTCACATACAGAGATACTATGAAGACTTTTAAATATCCAATCATATGGGAAATATGGAAATTGTGATTAAAAATTTAATAATATAAGAAAATTAACAGATTATAGAAAAATATATTAAATTGTCATGAAAAAATAAAATTTGTAAAATTATGTGTAGAATCAGAAAAATGAATATACTTTCATGACAACACAAAGTAAAGTCAGAAAAGACATAACATCAACATGAGAATAGTGGTTATTTTTGAGTGAAGAGATAATATGTTTGTAATTTTATTCTCCTAAATTTTAGATTGTTTTAAAATAAACACACATTAATTTTTATAAGAAATAAATTCTTAAATTTTGTTTACATCTGATCTCAGTTTTTCTTGCTTTTTCCTTAAAGTCTTAAGGAAATAGAGTACAGTTGATGGCCATCTTCCATAATTAAGAATGAGGATATTTTATGATCTTTTAAAAGTTCTCTCTTAACACGAAGCCACTTAGAATCAGTTCGTATTTCTTATCTTTTTCTAATTTGTATCTTGTGTGTCTTTCATTGATTTCTTTTACTATTATAATATAGAACCCAAAACTTACTTTTTGAAGTCACTGACCTTGCTCCTTCTTGTTTTATTTTATTTTTTTCTAAAATGAATCTAGTTAGGAGGTATGATTCTTTTCCTAAACTGAGATTTTGATGGTGCGATGAGGTTGGGGGTGATCGTAGTGTGGAATAAAAAGTCCATGGGATTTAGACTCTGAAAACTTGGTTGAGTTCCAGCTCAAGTTATACAAACTTGTTAGGAATCTTTAACTTTCCTCAAACTTGGTTTTCTAAGTTGTTGATGGTAATAATGAGACATGCACAGACACATCTAGTCACAGGCGTATGTTGTTGGCCAAATGGGACGACATTTGAGAGCGCTCCCTAAACCCCCAAGTAGTCTAAGGGTCTAGTTGTATTTTTCATGTTGAAGAGATTGGTAAAGTAATGGGGTGAATGAAGAGAAGGAAGCCTGTCTTTTTGAGGCCTCAGATTATGGATGAATGATATTAGTATACACCATAGTCTGGTCATTATGATGGCCTTCTAGTCACTTCTCCTGCCTTTGCCCTTTCTACCATCTAACTCCTTATTAAAAACTTCACTAACTATGCTAAAGAAAACCTGTCACTTTTCAAAAACCTACATTGGCATGGTTTTACTTTTTACCATCTCTGAAAACTGACATGTGACCAAATCATTTATTTTATCTCTCGTAGCAAAGATGTATGGGTTTATATATGCTCCTCCAGTGCCAGAAAGGCATAATACAATATAAGAGAGGCAAGGAAAGAAAGGAATGGTGATAAATTTCTACACAAATGGCTCATGTCGGCATGAGATCATCTACAATCTTTTTATTTGTCAAATAAGGAAATTGAGATTCGAAGGCTTGGAGTCACTTTCCACTCAAGTCTCAAGCCCAGATTTTCAGAACCAAGATCAGTGTATCACATCCTAATTGTCTCTGGGCCTACATATTTGAGACTTCAAAACCAGGGGATATAATTTGCCCTCTTATATTTTACTTAGGAAATGTCCAGAATCCTTTTGTGCGTGACTAAGTGGAAATGTAAAACGACTTTAAACTGGCAGATTTTCTCATATTCACACAGGATAAAGTCATCATTATACAATCAAAACATTCCTTGGGCCCTACTGGTTGATTTTAAGAATCAGTAACAAATTGCATGTGCTGGTTGTTTTGCTTTGTGGTGGCCAGATATATCTGATTCTGTTTACTCAGTCATTTTATCTTAGTGTAGGAAGATGAATCTGGGATTGCCATTTTGAATTTTTCTTCTTGGTTATGTTCCAACCCTCACTCCAGACTTTACAGTAATTAATGCAAAGGAGGTTTTCTTTCCTTTTTTTTGGACTGCAGATGTGAGTGTGTTAAAGTTTCTAGGGACAGAAAAGATAAGTGGTTGCTGTTTTGTTTTCTTTTGCTTCCTCTCTATATGAAACCATTCTGATAGATCTGCAGGAAGAGATTTAGTTGCAGATGGCAGAGGTCAGTGTCTTGTGTATTCAATGTAGTCAATAATAAAGTCAGGACTTATGCTAACTGAATGTTAATAAGGAAGCACAAGGACCTTGGAAAGTCATTATGTCTGGTCATTTGCTTCATAATATTACTCCAACAGGCTCAGGAGGCCAATGCAAGGAGATTTTTAAACAAGTATCAAGAAAAAGCCAGAAAAATAAGGAACCGATTGAAATGCAATAGAGATTGTAAGACTCATTTGATATACTATCTCTCAGCAGAAGAAGAATTTTAAAATGTAGTTTCTGTGTAGCAGAGGGAATAGTATTATTTCCTATTGAAGGAAATCTGGTCTTTATTCAAAGCCAAGTTATATTTTTCTTGTCTAAATACTATGATTCCTTCTAAATAGGAAATAGGCTTCTATAGGCATTAATTAGAGGTCCTTTGAATGAAATCAGTTATATGAAACTAGTATCATTTTTCATAGGAGAACATTCATGTGTCATTGCATTTTGATATATAGGTATAGAGAAGCTAAGGTTTGTAGAGAAAATGCATAGAACTATAAACAAGTGCCCATCTGCATTCTCCACATTTACCTCTTAAACTTCATTTCTTCATAGCATGAAGATTAATATTGTATCTATGCATTTATTCCAGGCTTGGGTTACCCCTTTGCATCTTTCTAATCTTTTATTCCTTATCCTCAATAGAAATTAATGCTTGTGAAGCAGGGAAGGAAACCACATGAGCAAGTTAGACTCACATATAAAAATAATAAACTTGTCATTATGCAATGATAAGGCCTGAGGGAAACACCATCAATTGCACTGTCTATAAGGAGAAAACATCAAATTTCTCTGGGGAGGTAGGAGCACAATGAAATTTTTTCTTCATATTAATTTCTAATATCTAGGAGTCCTTAGTTTATCCAAGCCTCTGGTATCAGCTAATGTTATAAAAAATCATATAAATTTAGAGTTTAAAATGAGTTCAGAATTTCTACTACTCGTCTTGTCATTTTATCTATCCATCCATTTATTCAACATTTATAGTTACTTTCTCCTAGAATTACAGATGTGAAGACGAACTCTTTGATAATCTGATGCTCTAATGAGGGTCTGATGAGGGTACAGATGTGAAAAAAACCCAAGAAATATGGTCTATCCCATATTAATAACCACATACAAAGTGGTCCAGAAGCTCAGAGGATAGAGTAACTTAAATGCCAACTCAGAGGTTCAAGAAATGATATTTGAAGATTACAAAGGTGAAGAGTTGAAGGCATTATGAGAATGAGGACAGTTAAGGAATTGCAGAGGGAAGGGCACAGAGACATATTTGAATAACAATGAATAGAAAGAAGTGAGAGGGTGGGCTGGTGTGATGGAGTGGAACTGGGGACTGAAGGGTTCTCTGAAGCCATGTGGCGCAGGCTGGTTTGCCTGGCTATCGTGAAAAGAATCTGAGACCCAGAGTGACTGCTTCACTGTATCTTTCAGAGGATAATGGTGGAACCGTGATGAGACCTGAGGTCTTGTTTCCCACAAAGTTCTTTCTACCAAAACGTTGTCCTGATTCCTCATCTTAGCAGGAAAGGTTGGACTAAGTAGTGCGTTCTGGCAAACGCACAGGGTGAAGGCTAATTTTACGTGCCAATTTGACTAAGGGACATCTGGATGGTAGGAACAGCATTATGGCTTGGATGTGTCTGTGAGGGTGTTTCTGCAGATTTGTGCATGTGTCAGTGGACGGAGAGGGGAACATCTGCCTTCAGTGAAGGGAGAACCATGTCCCTGGCTGGGAGCCTGGATAGAAGAAGAAGGCAGAGAAGAAGTGAAATCCAGCTGGTTCCTGAGGATGGGACATACTTTTCCTGCCCTTGCACATCAAAAGTCCTGTTAGCCTCTCCCCCAACTCCCTCTCCTCACAAGGTTCTCAGACCTTTGGCCTTCCACTAAGAGTTACAACATCAGCTTCCCTGGTTCTGTGTCTTTGGTTTTGAACTAAGCTACCTACTACCTTCTCTGGTTCTTCAATTTACAGACATGTCTTGGGTCAGCCTCTAGTTATGTAAGCCAGTTCCTAATAAATTCCTTCTCATTTCTCTCTCTCTCTCTGATATGTATGTGTATATATATATATATATATATATATATATATATATATATATATATATCACCGTAATGCACAGACCTAAAATCCACTGAAATTATGAATAACAGTAACTGTATGACCCTTTTTTACTATAACCCTTTTTTTTTACTTTTTTACTATAACCCTTCCCCACACACATACATACAGACACAACAAATAATCCCAAACCTATGTAAAACTTAGTAAATTGTTTTAAGGCAATCATCCTTGTAACTATCACTTAGATCAAGAAATAAGACATTATCAGTCACCCTAGAGTTCCTTTATGTGCCCCAACCTAACTTATCTTCTCTCACTGCACAATTAGCCCCTTAGAGTGATATCAACCTTTATAGTGATCTTGTACTTGAATTTCTTTATGGTTTATTACTCAAGCATGCATTCCTACATACTGTGGTTTGGTCTTGCCCATTCCTTATTAACTCAACATATCTCCCTAAGTCCCTTTTATTCTGTACATCTTCCCCATCCTTTTTATTTTCTTATCATTTACCTGTTGAAGGGACTGGATCATTTTACCTGGAGATTTCCTACAGTCTAGACTGTATTCATGGCATACTCAAGGGACAGTTTAACAAATGACTCTCTCTTTTCTATTTCTGGAAAACTGTCAGCTGGATCAGAGACTTGATCAGACTCAGGTTTGATCTCTTCGGTATTGTGTTGTTTCAACAAGAGGCTTATCTAGTCTGTTTTTTCTGTTTGTGCTGTTAGCAGAAGTTGAAGATCAATACTTAGATCTATTCATCCATTGGGGGTTTAAAAGAATATTATTCTTATTCTATCATCATATCTAATTGTATAACTTCCTTTTATTTGTTAGCTAAAAATTTCAAAGACAATGATTTTTCTTATTTATTGTTTATCTAGTATACAGTGTTGTCCTTTTATTTAATTCAAGATAAAATGGTTCTTAGGAACTCAAGGATTTTAAGCATAATTTAAATATATTTGATGGGTTTCAATCTGATGCAATGCTTACTTTATTGGAATTTAAATTGTTTCATTTTTTATCAATGGGTGTCTCAAACATGAATTTCTAAGTCCTTTTGACACGATCCTAGTAATATTAGTTTTTTGCTGTCCATTTTATATGTCAAGATGTTTCAAGATCATCATGTACATTTCCTGATCCTGACTGCAAACAGCCTTATCTTAAATAAACCTTGATTTCTTTGAGTGAATATGTTTTTTCAAGACCAGAGCTTGGTTGTTCTAGGGATCCTTATTTCTAATTGAATGGTCATTGTTTGTAGACCTTTTCACTGGATAGAACTAGGGCACACATACACACACTATACATGTAATATATATTCTGTATCTGTATATATGTAACATAATATATTATGTAACTTATAATATTAATATTATGTTTTATAAATATAAACATATAAATATTACCATAATAAATATATTAATTATATAGTATAAAATACTTATAAATTCCAATTTGTAATTTGGTTTAGAGTGATTTTACTTAACTGGACCTATAGTGCATCTCTATCTTCTTAATTCCATGCTAAGAACCCTTGTTCTAAACGCCATGGGGGAAAATAGAATCAGAAAGCCCCACCAACTGCTTTTTAATCTCTCTTTGTACATATAATAGTGTTGAAATAACAGTACTAATATTATCCCTGCTAATTATGAAAAATCTGAAAACAATTTATTACTTGTTTTACACATTAGTTCCGTACTCTCCATCGTTTTAATGGTTGAACTGAATCTACATATTATCAGATCACATAGCTGTTTTATAGTGTAATCTCTCCCTTTAAATCCTTGCTGCCTAATTTTTACAAGTAGTTATATATTTAATGCTTGCCACCAGTGTCTAGTTATCTTGGTTTTTTTGAAGCTTATTGCCTGGCAGATTCCTCAAGAGATGGTCATGACAACAAGAGTAACTAAATTATTGCTTTTATCTGTTTTCTGTATATTTAAAGGTCAGTTTTTCTGAGATTAAAATCTTTGTCTTTTTCTTTTCTTGAATATTTTAAATAAATCACTCTGTTTTATTTTTGTGTAAAATTCTATTAACAAATTAATAATCCAATATATTTTATAATTAATCTATCTACTCTTTTAGTCTAAATTACAAAACAATTTTTTCTTTAATTTTTTTTAACTAGAATATTTATTTCTTGGCTCTGGTTATTTTGAGTTTAGATTTTTAGGCATATGGTATGCATTTTGAAGATGTACCTTCAAATTTTTTATTTTAGGAACATGTTCTTGCATTCTTGAAGATGCATTTTGGAGCTTATGAACTTTGGTTTTCTTCTTCAGGTATTCCTATTATCTGTATGTTGGGTCTTCTTAGCCATTCTTCAGTCTTTTTTTCCTTGTAGCAAATCACTGTCATCTATTTGTTTTTGATGTTTAATTTTTCTCTCCTCTAATTCTCTATTTTTTAAGAATAATTTCTTATTTTAAGTCTTCACTTCTAAAATATTTTTTTAAAATTTTCAATTGTTTGTTAAGTGTTATCTCAATCTAATTTTGATTTATTTTACTTTTTATATTGCATGAATTACTCAATGACATTAAATCATTTTGAAATATTTTAAAAATATGATTTTTTAAATATTTGTACATTTCTATGGGGTACATCTGGGTGATTCAATACATGTATACAGAGTGTAATAACTGAATCAGGGTGGTAAGTGTATCTATTTCTTCAACCTCTAATCATTTTTTTATGTGTTGGAAATTTTGAATTCTTTTCTAGTCACTATGAAATATGATAGATTGTTTTGCCCAGTAGTTACCTACTGTGCTGAAGAAGAACTAGATATTATTCCCCTTATTGAATTTCTTTCTTGTTTTGAAATATTTTGTAACCATTTTGATTTCTGTTTGAGTAAGTATTATTGACATATTTTTATTTTCTAGAGTTTTGCTGTCTGACATAATGACTTTAGTCTCACATAGCTAGTTAAATTTTTAAAAAATTAAAATTTAATAAAATTAAGCATTTGGCACATTAGTCTATAACTACATGTGTTGGATGCTGCACATATACAACATTTCCATAACTGGAGAGAGTTCTGTTGAGTAGCCCTGCACTAAGGGGATGCCACTCTGCTTCTTGTTTTTTTCTTTTATTGCAATTATTTGAGACATAGACCTTAGTGCTTTTCTGCTGCTTGTTCTTATGTTAATTTAATTTTTTTTGAAATGTTGGAGGAGACTTTATTAAGATAGTGCTTCAACTTTATAGAACTCCCTCTTTTGGTTTGTTTGTTTATTTTTATGACACCATGACGGCTCTATTTTTGAGATTTCTTGTCATTTTCCCCTAGATTCACTTTTTTTAAAAAATGTTCTTTTTAGATATACATGACAGTAGGATGTATTTTAACAGATTATACATAAATGGAATATAACTTATTCTAATTAAGATTCCACTCTTGTCATTTTACATGATGTGGAGTTTGATCTGTACATTTTGTTTCTTCATCTTTATTGTTCCTGCACTTCTTAATTTAACAGTTTCTTCCCCATAAGATACTCTGTTCTGGAAAAGACCCCTGGATGGTCAATTTCAATGTACAGTCTTGGGTCTTTCCTTATGATCTTTGTGCTTATACATATCAGATTGAGCAGAATTCCCAGTGTCACCCCTGATCCTTAAATTGGTCTGCTGTTATTTCCAAGAATATCTTCTGGCTTTGAGGTTCTCCTGTTCTCAGTCCATAGACTTCTAACGTTTCTTTCTGCTTCTTTCTGCACTAATGCACATCTTGTAGCTATTGGTGGTCTGCCCCACCTGCCTATATTTTGGTATTCATAATTACCTGGATACTTGGTAATTTGTTATTGTTATAGACATAGTCTATGAATTTTAAAGTAGACTATCTGGTTTTTGTATTTTAATGGGAGAGTTGGGAGCATTCTAAACCTCTGTTGCTACTGCCATAGTCATCTCCTCAGATCCATTGACCAATTCCTTTGAATAATAAATTATTTGAAAATCTTTGCAAACTTCTTTGATAGAAGGGCTAGCTCTTCATAACTATTTCAGTTCAGTTTGAACAAAGTACTGGAGATTCCATCAGAATTTGGTTTGAAGAAAAATGTTGCTATGGACCATACAGGTCTTTGAACTATTCTCTAACACGGTGACTCTGAGTGGATGTCTGAATGACTGATTTTTTAATTTCATTTCAAACTATGTCTTAAGATTTTTTTCCCATCCGAGTGCTCTATATGTGCTGTGGACACATAATTCACTTTGCTTAATTGATGACTGAGTACTTGCATTTCCTTTTTCATTATTTAGAACTTCAACACAAATATGAGACTTTTTAAAGATGTAAGTTTGGTTTTAATGCAGATTCAAGGTGAATATCTATCTGTATCATAACCATATCTATCTACACACATTCATATATGTGGAAAAACTGTCATATAATATACCTATTTATTTCATAAAATTTTGAATGTTGAAGCATATTTACAAATCCTCTAAGAAAGTTTTTTCCTTGGCACTATAGAAACTTGGGCTATATGATTCTTTGGTTTGGGAGGCTGTCCTGTTCATTGTAGGATGTTTAGCATTATACCTGCCCTCTACTCATTAGGTATCAATAGCACATCCTAGTTATGACACCCCAAATGTGTCTGACATTGACAAATGACCAAGGTGGGAACAGGAGGGAAGGTGTATGGTGATAGAGTGATGGGTGGAGGCTGTACCATTTAGAATCACTGGTCTATTAGTTTCTTCACTTTACAGTTGAAGAATGGGCAGAGAGAAGAACAGCATTTTTATACATAAGTTCACATGATTTTATCAAAACTCTTTTCTAGACTTTCTTAAAGGGCATAATCACAAGACATAGATAATTATGTCTAATTATACTTCATGTTTTGAAACTAAAAGCTTAAAATATTTCGGAAATCAAGATATGGACCTATTTGGACCAAATTATCATTGAGATGATCTCTCCTGTGGACATTTATTGTACGAGGAATGCTAACTAAAACACTCCACAGGCATGACTTTGGACTTCAAAGAAAATTGGAAAAATAGTTGTTTAGATAATAGGATCCTGTGGATTTGTTGACTTCTAGAAAGAGAATTATTTTGATATTGCCTTCTCTTTTGGAATTTTCTTTGACAGAGTTGGACAAGACGAAGGGGAAAAATATCTGTTAAATATTCACAATCACTAAAGACTGCTGGGAAAGCAGCCAAACTGGCAAAAGCATGAGGGCTACTAGAATCTGTTTAACTAGTGGGGAGAATCCCAAGTCCAGTTTGGTCATGCCTTTCTCTATTATTGTCTGGTGGAAATTTATGACAACATAATGTTCCAAATCCTGTTACAACTTAAGATAAATGGCAGAAATGAGAGAGAGAAAGAATATAAAAGTACAGTGTATATTAATAAGTTTTGCAATGGTTTATTGCATAATATTTCTTAATGGTAGCATTACTGACTCTTTCTGGTGTTTTATCAAATATTACTATTTTTCATTCTCATATTTTCTCTAAAACTGTAAGTTTTAAATATACTAGAAGAAGAATGTGGGACAGACCTTCATCATTTTGCTACAATAAAGTGGCTCTGTACTTTTATAGATGTTTTTAGATTATCGAGTGGTATAGATGCATAAAATATACTTTTTTAGATTCAGCAAAACTTCTCTCTAATGCTGTTCATGGATGTCAGCCAATGTGATTATCTTATAGGTAAGACCCCTTAAAATGATATCTTTTCATTACATGAGAAATTACTCACTCTTCCCTTGTGGAAATCCAATATAAATGCTCCTTATTTTTTATTTCACTTAGTGTTAGATGGTGTTTGAGTAATATGGATATAGAAAATGGAATAGAAGGGCAAATAACACTCATCAAGCCCATGACAAATTCATATTTGTTATCTCATGTAAACTTTAATATAACTCCAAACTGCAGGTATTCATATCCTCATTTGACAGATTATGAGATATTCTAATATATCAATAATGTCTTATAAAGCAAACCCTCATATTTGTTTTATAGTTGATAAAGAGCTTCAAAGTTATTCATTTGGTAGTCTTTTATTAATATTTATGCATAAATACTTTATAGATTTACAGCCCATTCAAACATATTATCTAATGAAAGTCCACAAGGGAGAGGACTTCATTGTCTAGTTTACTTATAAACAATATGGAGTGAGTAATAGATGCTCACAAAAAAGTTTGTTTATTATATCAATTGATTTGTAAAGAGAGGGTGATAATGTTCACCTCAAGGATGTATAAGAATCAAATTAGATAATGTAGACAATATAGTTTGGATCTGAAATGTCCCCCAAAGATTCATGTGTTAAAGGCTTGCTTCCCAGCTTGGTGCCACTGGGGAGATGGTGGAAACTTTAAAAGGTAGGGCCTAGAAGGAGGTTTTAGGTCATTGGGGTATGCCCTTGAAGGGGATTGTGGGAGCCTGTCTCTTCCTCTTCCTTTCTGTTTCACCTACTGGCCAATAGGTAAATGGTTTTGCAATGAGTTCTTTTCATGAGGTGCTACTCTGCCACAAGCAATGGAGTCTACCCAGTCATGGACTGAAGCTTCTAAAACTAGGAGTCAAAAATAACCCTTTTTAAAAATAAGCTGATTACCTCATGTATATATTATAGTAACAGAAAGCTGACTAATATAGCAGTGAAGTACCAGAACCCACTCAGATACTGCATAAGTGTTTATCCCTACTCTCTACTGGAAACCTCTTTTCTGAAAAAATCTTGTTGTTTATGCCCCATCCTTGAGCCACATTAGTGACTGACATTTGCTTTGAATGGCATCTTCAGCAGCCATTCTTGGTATGCCTGGACCCTATCTCAGGCATGGAGATAGTCTACAACCTCAGAGTAGTGCTAAAGACATTTATATAAGATTAGTTTAGCAAGTATAGTTCCAAGCACAGGACACAAAGCACAAGACATTAGCTTGTATTTTTCAGGAGGCATTTAAAGAGAATTTTTTTTTTTTTGCTGGGGGTGGGGGGGCGGGAGGAAGGAGGTGAAAATTAGAGAACGATTTGCACCTTGGTGTGGTTACCCTTCATTAATATTCATAGGATCTGCATCAGTGCCTTGGAGCTATGAAACTAAGTCTTACCAAATATCAATGACAAAAATATGTGTTCAGGTGCTCTTCCAGAATTCCCATTGAGTTATAAAAACTAATTTTATTTCATTGAATTTATTGTGCAATGCTATCCTGATGAATATATGTCATAGGGAAAAGTAGAACAATTTTCTGCACTTTCCTTTTTTAACTTTAATTTCAAGCCTCGTTCCCTTATGCATTTGGGAGACAGAAGAATCTTAGATTTTTAATATGTACAGTTATGTGCATTGTAACTAACTTTAAACTTCAGAGACTAACTATGCCTCCTCTTCTGCAGTATGCTAACTGCTGCATGCATAATAATGAAGAATTGAGAGTAAGGAGGGAGAGAAGCTCTTTTTTTGGCAGCTAGGCCTGGGAAAGAGAATTTAGTTTTCATCAAGTTTACTGGTAATACTGAATCTTTATGTGGACATGTGACTCATTTCTCTGAGCTGCCTATCACACATATTTAGAAAGTTTAAAAGAAGAGAGGGGGAGATATACATTTTCTCTCCTATGACCCCTGCCTCTGATAGAACCAGCTTAATGTGAAATAATTCATGTTGACAAACTTAATAGGATGAGTTAATGAAGGTTGATTTTGTACAGAGAAGAAAAGTGAAGCAAGAGAACAGAATTTATGTATCTTCATTTTCTGAATGGAGAATTATCTAGGTTTCTTGGTAAGTCATAAAGTTTTTACTTGAAAGGGACAATCTGTCTGAGGAAATGTTTTGGGACCCATAAAGTGTTAATCAAATGTTAGTATACATAGCCCAAGATTGATTACCTGGGTTCCCTCAAGCCTTATATAATGTACCTGTGGGATGACCTTCACAGGGATAAGACAAGATTTACTTGCTTGGGTTCACTAAAAATATCAATGTTCTTTCACACATATTGAAAACAACAACTACCAAAAAGAAAGCTATCGTGTTATGTGCCTGGACTGTCTCTCTTGTGCTCAGAAGCAAGTTGGTCCAGGATGGTCTATAGGTGCCCTCAAGGTCTTTGTCCTTTCCTGAGTCTGTCTATCCCACTAGTTTGGTGCATCTCTAGGGAAGGAAACACGTGATTGGAGTTTGGGCCTCTACAGTCACTTAGCATGTTACCTGGTCCATCCAATGTCACCAGTAAACAATTATGAAATTAAATACACAGATTCTGCTTTGTCATCTGATATGCCAGCTATTTCATCTGGGAATATTGTCAGTAACCTGTCTACTATGCCCTTGTCTTGGTTATTAATGATGCAAAGATTTTTCACAGAGTGTGTTTCTATTTGGAGTAGAAGGTTATAAATGAATGAGCTCCAATGATCCTTACAGCTTCCAGAGACTTTTATCATTTTTGTTAAGATGGACAGTGGGTTCAGACAGACCTGGATATGAATCCTAGTTTTGCTGCCTGGTAGAGTAACCTTGGGAAAATACCTTCACTTTTAGTGCCTGAATTGGATATGCTCAATAAACAAATGTTGAATGAATGAAGATCTCTAAGCCTCATTTTATTTCTCTTCAAATGGAAAAGATAATATATACCGAATAGTACTGTTAAAGAACCCATCTGGCAAACTTTCAAAGAAGGAAAATTATTTTAGTGTATTACAAGCATACTTTTGAATATTCACTTGCCATTTTTCCTTCCCTTTCAACATACTTGTAATTACTTCTGAATTGTCTTTTTATGTATAATTTTTAATTTCAGAGAAGTTTAATAACTGATATTATTTTGTGTTACTATGACTCCTTTGTTTCCATACATATTGTTGAATTTTATCATCACATTGACCATCTGAGTTGTTGAAATTATTATCCACATTTTACAGACCAGAAAGAAACCTGAGCCTCAGAAAGAAGTTACAGAGTCACCAAAGTGTGACCAGAACCTGGATTTTCCAAACCTAAAATCTGTTAGGCTTTGCCCTCTGCCCTGTCATTTTCTGAGTGATCAGGATTTCTAAAATGAACTGAATATTTATTCATCTCTGCACGCCAGTTCCTTTTGGTGACACACAAAGTAAAGGAGGCTGGAGTACCAATTTATTGTGTGGCTTTTATACTAGTACATTTAAGTTACCCTTTTGATCTCTACAGTTTGTTTGTGGGGGGAATGGGGGAAAAGAGAAACAGAGAAATAGTCCATTAAGCCAGACAGCTGTGTTTGTGTTTGTAGCTGTTCATGTGTACAAGGGGCCACAGGGAGACCCTGTTCATTGGCAGAATAGCTGGTCTCCTAGCCAGTAGGTAGGTTAGCTCTTAAAGAACAACACAGCCTTCTTTGTGGGCATTTTGCAGACTTGCCGAAGCATGAGATAAGTATAGAAGAAACACAAAAGTCCTGCTCAAACTAGGCTTCTTCAATCTGGAGCATTATTATCTCCTCTTTTTAAAAATATTAGACATGTTCATGCCTGACAGACTCAAGTAAGCAGTTTAGCTCTGGTGAGGCTGTCTGAAGGTGGAGTGGCTGAAAATACTGAGAGTTAGAAGTGTGGATTCTGAAGCTAATTGAGCACTTACTATGTAAAGGTACGTGGGGATATAGCAGTGGGCAAAATTTTCTACCATCATAGAGCTCACATTTTAGGGAAAAGAGACAAATAAGAAATAAATCAGTGAGTAAATGATATAATTCAGTAGATGGTTATAAGTGCTCTGGGGAAAAATGGTCAGGGAGAGTGACAGGTGTGCTATAAATGTTTTCCCCTCTTCTCTGGTCAATGTAAAATTTTCATTTTTTAATTGAACGTCTAATTCTTGGGCTGCCTTGATTCTCATCTACAAACTCTATCCTATTTTTTTTTCTTTTTAAAAAATTTTTAATATTAGTTGTTCAAAACATTACAGAGCTCTTGATATATCATATTTCATACATTTGATTCAAGTGGGTTATGAACTGCCATTTTTACCCCGTATACAGATTGCAGAATCACATCGGTTACACATCCACTTTTTTACATACTGCCATACTAGTGTCTGTTGTGTTCTGTTGCTTTTCCTATTTTTTTTTTTTCAAGAATGAAGTTGCTTCTGGTGGGAGCAAGTTTGTTGCCACCAACATGGCATGAATTTAGGAGTGAGAAAGGGAAAGAAAAGAAAATCATTATTAAGAAGTAAGTAGGCATTAAAAGTCCACATTCAGATTAAGCGTTCCTTCTTTTCTGCTTGCTTTTTCTTTATTTTGTATTTCAGTAATATTGATTCAGTTCTGTCTTGTTCAAGACCCAGTTTTAGCCACAGAAAATCTTACTGCCCAGTGACATCATAGTTATATAATTCATCTACAGCCCTTCTCTATTTTAAAGAGATTTGGGCACCTGTCACCAAAGTGGAATAAACAAACCAACACAGGAAAGAAAGCCAGGACTAAGGAAAGGAGGAGGCTGCAGCCACAGGAGTCAATACCCCAGAAGCTGCAGAGCCTTCCAGCAGCATGACAAGGGAGGACGTGCACCCATTGATCAGAGGAGACCAAGATTTTCTTTCATCTAATTGTTTAAAGGTTTTTTCATGTTGGTCAATGTGGGAATGGGAACTAAGATAATGGACAATATTTCTCACAACTTCAGAGCAAATGCAGATCTGTTGTTGTTGGGTGTGTGTAGTGGGACAGAAATGTTCTTGTATTAGTCTCCTTCCATCTTCCTATGTTTCTGAGGGAGAGGTCAATGGACAGGGCTTTGGAAACTGTGTTGGAACCATGTAGCGCTGCAGCGTATCCACTGCAAGAGGAGGGGAAAGCTCAGGGCCTTTGCAGAGACAAGAGAAATGGTTTTCTTGGCCATTCCCTGAGCCTACCATCTAGTCTTGACACTCTGTGTCAGCGGCTTGCAGTCATTTTTTACTACACATCACAGTTAGAAATATATTTTTCTTTGCCACTAAACATACATGTCCGCGCGCGCGCGCACACACACACACACACACACTCACACAAAAAAACAGCCTAAAAATTTTCCACTTTCCCATATCACAAGTGAGGTACTCTACTATTTTTATTCTATTAAATTCTATTTTTAAGTTTTTACTTGTTACTAACTAAAACATTATATCTTTATATCACAACTATTACTGAAAATAATTTTCTTACATAAAGGAAGAATAGTTTATAAACTATTCTTTCTGGGCATCGAATATGAGAGGTTCTGAATCCAAGTGACCATCTAAACCCTGAATGTGGAACCGAGGTCTTATGGGTCATGACCAATTAACGTGCCATTTAATTAATGTTTTAGTTAGTAGAGTCCCATCTATCTTTGTTCATAGTTGATTGAAGAATATTTTTTATTAATTTGCAATTTAAAACATTTGCTTTTCATGGAGTGACAGATAATCAAAAATAAGAAAAGGCTTGAACATAACAATAGATTTGTCATAAATTCAATGTCAATACAGTCCATTTTGTTTGTCTTTTAGGATCAATTTAAGAAACTTGTAAAGTTCTCTGTAGTTCAAAATTTTCCACTAAAAACCTTCAATGGAAAACTTTATTATTATTTTTATTTATTTATTCTCATTTGTTATATATAACAGCAGCATGCATTTTAATTCATATTATACATATAGATCACATTTTTTCACGTCTTTGGTTGTACACAAAGTAGAATCACACCATTCGTGTCTTTGTGTGTGTACTTAGGGTAATGATGTTCATCTCATTCCACCATCTTTCCTACCCCCATGCCCGCTCCCTTCCCCTCCGTCCTCTTTGCCCTATCTAAAGTTCCTCCATTCCTCCCAATGCTCCCCCTCTCCCCGATTATGGATCAGCATCCTCATATGAGAGAAAACATTCAGCATTTGTTTTTTTGGGATTGACTAACTTCACTTAGCATAATATTCTCCAACTCCATCCATTCACCTGCAAATACCATGATTTATTTTATTTTATTTATTCTGTTATATATGACAGCAGAATGCATTACAATTCATATTACACAAATAGAGCTTGATTTTTCATGTCTCTGTACATAAAGTAGAGTCACACCATTCATGTCTTCACACATGTACTTAGGGTAATGTTGTTCATCTCAATCCACTGTCTTTCTTACCCCCATACCCCCTCACTTCCCCTCCCTCCCCTTTGCCCTATCTAAAGTTCATCTTTTCCTCATATGCTGACCCCCATCCCTATTATGAATCAGCATCCTCATATATGAGAAAACATTTGGCATTTGGTTTTGGGGGATTGGCTTACTTCACTTGGCATAATATTCTCTAACTCCATCTAACTCCTGCAAATACCATGACTTTATTCTCTTTTAATGCTGAATAATATTCCATTGTGTATATAAACCAGATTTTCTTTATCCATTCATCTACTGGAGATCATCTAGGTTGGTTCCACAATTTTGCTAATGTGAATTATGAATTTGCTATTGTGAATTGTGCTTTATTATTAGTTTCTATCATATTGTGTAAAATCTTCTGAGGTCTTTCCTCTGTAAAAAATCAGAGACTGGCTGAATGATAGTGAAATTTGCATTATTTAATCTGTTGCCTTAGAATGAGATACATAATTAAAGTAAGTCAAGTTCTATTTCTTTGTTTCTGTATCCACAGTGCTATTATTGTTTATTAATAAACTGCTGTTTAAAGATATATGTACATATAATACCACAGAGGATGAAGATCCAAACTGGGGCCAAAGCAAGCCTGTGCTGGCTATATCATTGGAATTTCTCTTATTTTCCATGTAGAATGTTTACCAAAGGATAAGCATCACAGATGTATGATTTGAAACTTATATAGTGCATTGTTAAATTTTATTCTGTATTTAGCAACTGTCTTCAACTTAGATCAACAAAACATTTCTGGGAAGAATATCATTTCACAGTGTTTGGAGTTGTTGATGCACCATGATGTTAAAAAGCAGGCTGGGGCTTATTTGACAATATATTGTTTTTAAGTTCTGTATAGACTCCCTTCTTTGTCTACACTGGTGTGGACTGTCAGCCTGGTCCCATTGCTGGTATGTCACTGGGAAAACAGGTTTTTAGGGAATATTTGAAGATTTGAGTCCTGCCGTGGTGCTCACTCACTATGGTCCTCCCCAGCTCCTCAGCTTACAGAGCTTCTTACGTTAGTGGTGAGTTTCTGATGTGGGACTCCCTACCAGTTATTTTCTGAGAAGAAAAAGAGAGGGATATAGAGAGAAAGAACAAGTTTAATCTCCCATAGAACATTCTGCTACAAAGGAAACACAAATCCTCACCTTTTATAACATTCATGATCTCCAGTGACCTAGCTCAGCAGCAACTCTTCCCTGGAATAGATCTAGAGAAAAACCTTGTACCTCCCCTGGATCCCACATTTTAGATGGGCAGCATATGGTCAGATGTGAGAAAAAAGTGCCATGTATTCACATCCCAGCATTGGATTCTCAGATCTACCATTGATTTGTCATGCAAAAATAGGCCAATTAGTCCCTCTGTGCAGAGTATCCTCCTCCATGGAGTGGGGATCATAATAGTCCCCACCTTATGGAGATTTGGTAATAATTAAATGAGATAGTGCATGTACAGTGCCCTAGTCATTGCCTGGCCCATAAAAAACACTCAATAAACATTAGTTAATACTTCTACTCTTTTATATGATTATTAAAGGCATGAAAGAAATATGCAAGCCAATAAAGGCAGTTCTTTCATGGGTTTAGCTAAAATCCTACATTTTTTTTTAAATTTCTGAGACCAGTTAGATTCCAATTTAAATGAAAACTTGTTTATCTCATTTATAGTATTTTTTAAAAGAGGGTTACACCATCCAGATATCATTAAGCTCTAGATACCTGGAAGTCTAGATTGGATCTCAGTCCTAAAGGGAATTCTCTAAAAGGAATCTGGGTCCTGAAGTATACCTTCAATTGTACAATAACTCAGATTCCCAAGAAAACCTATGGAAGCAGCCCAACGATCTTTTACTTTCTCTCTTTACCTCTAATACCTTTTCTCTGTAGCTTACTTATTTGTTAGGTGTCCATGGACTGATTCCAAGATCCTCTGCAGATACAAAAAATTCCTTGGATGCTTAAAAGATGCTTAGGTCTCTTTTATAAAATATCTTAATATTTGTATATAACTTTTATGTATCCTCCCAAATCATCACTAGATTACTTATAATACTTAGTACAGTATAAATGCTGTGTAAATAGTTGTTAGACGGTATTGTTTAGGTAATACAACAAGAAAAGTCTACACGTGGTTAGAACAGACAGCACTTTTTTTTTCTTCAGTTTTGAGCATTGAACCCAGGGTCTCACATGAGCTAGGCAAGCATTCTACCACTGAACTACACCTCTAACTCCAGATGTAATAAAAAAAATATTTTCAATCCATAGTTGGTTGAATTCACAGATGCATATTCTGCAGATACAAAGGAGGGTCTGCTGTTCAGGGGAATAAACTGAGCCTCAAAAAGCAAAATGACTTGCCTAGGTCAGTTTTGTGGCAGAGCTGATGCTAGAATTCTGTCAAGTCTGGTGCTGTAATTTGAGTAGTAATTGCAGTTAAGTTTCAGAACTCAGATGTAGCTCATTTCCCTTCTTTCTCAGGATTTTCTGTCTTGAGGACCTGCTTTTTACTGTCCTACTGATAGCCAAGAAGACCCTGAGAACTCTCAGGAGTAAGTTTCAGTGAGATTCAAAATGGGGTATGTGTGTGTGTGTGTGTGTGTGTGTGTGTGTGTGTACGTGAGAGCAAGTGGGCTAGGGGAGCCAGGGTGGAGAATAAGGCTAAGGAACCGGGATATTTTAATTGACGGGTCATTTTGTTTCAAATGAGAATTTGAAGCTGTAACATTTCAATAAGTCTTTCCTTTTGACCTGTTTTCTTCAGTCCACAGACTTGCACGCCAGGATCCTTCATCACTTTTGGCCAGTGGCCACAGAGTTTGGAATGTTGATTTTATTACTTCTGCTTGGCCTTTTTAAGGACAAAGGCCTCGTCCTCTCCTTCACCTGGATTGGAAGCTGGTGTGTTTGCTCATATCCATTTTGAGTCCAAAATGAAAAATGTATATAAGCATGTTTCAGTGGAATTTTGATAGGCATCATATTTAATATTTGTACAGAGGATGAGGTCATTTAAAAATAATTTTTATCAACTGATGTAATAGAGCCTCTAGTCCATTCTGAATCTAAAATACTTATAATACTTTAATATTTATTACAAATGAATATCATAGTTTCAGATGATGTGGACAAAAAGAATGCTTTAGAAGACATAATTGTAAAAATTTTTTTTCAGGGAAACTTTCATAAAACAAATTCTATTTTCATGTTAAAATTATGGGAAATTCAACCACCTGTACACATGTATTAATATCATGAATAGGAACATACACATATACAATAATTACAGGAAAAGCTCAAAGCTAAGCTGACTGGTGACCCTGCTAAGTTTCAAACCTACAATTCCTAAAAATAAAAGCTGGGTTCTGTGATTTGGTTCACCTTATATCTGTTTGGCAAAGGTGTAGGCAAATTGATGTTATATATTCTCTTTGCTTCACTGCATTTATTTCCTCCTATTATCATAGTGATCAGTTCCTCAATGTAATTCTGGAAGCTTTTTAAGTACCTACTGTGTACCAGATTCTGTGCCAGATACTCTAGATGATTCAAAATTAAATAAGATGCCCTTAAAACTGGAGACCAAGACAGGCCTGATATAACTAACTGTGATATTGTTTTTACACTAGTGCTATGAACAGTGGGAGCTCCCTTGACAGCAGATTTTTCTGGTAATAGCAAAGGAAGAAGTGTGAACCTGGGCACACCTTGGAAGGTTTTGAGTACACAGGGGATAGGCAGGAGATGAGGCTAGAAGGACAGGGCAGGTTTCTACAGGCCTTCCCTGCATGCTAACTGGTGTAGACTCTCTTGCATGAGCAATAGAGGAACAATAATGTTTGTAGAAGAGTGAGAAGCATGAAAAGAAGAGCCAATGGTGTTGTTTCCTCATGGCACTGAGGCTGCTGTGATAGTAAATGTCAGGATTTCTGCTGAGTCTGAGGATTTGGCATTGAGGTTGGAAAATGGAAAGGTGTAGTCAAGTGTTCAATAGTTGCTTGGAGGATAACAAAGAGGACCAACCAGTAATGAGCAAGAAGATTAGCAAATAGTTAAAAATAAAAATTAAAAAGAACTTACAAATTGATCATACAGCTAATTAGCTCCACTATATTAACTTTCTGTGATAACAGTCAAAGTGAAGATAGTAACTGTTAATTTCACAGACACATGTTTCTGAGGTCCTCCTAGTTCCCCCAAATGCCTGTGGTCACTCTCTTTCATCAAAATCTGAGAGGAAGGCCAAAAATGTGCTGATGTATCCTGAGAGGTGGGGGTGGAAATATTTTACCAAGAAAAGACACGACGCCTTTTTGACAAGAGACAAATGTCTCATTCAAATGCTGCATTTCGCATATTGGAAACTGTAATGAATTCCTGTGCACTTCTCTACCTAGTTCACAATGTCAGGCCCAGGCATTGAAGCACCTCAGGCTTCCCTTACAAAATTAAATTTAATGTTACACCCTCCAGTAGAATGGTGCATAAATCAAGCATTTGATTTGCATGGACTGTAGCAAGCAGCCCCGTTCTGGACAAATATAAACCTAACTCTGAATATTATGTCAGGGACAGGAACAAAGCAATCTAGGACTTCCAATAAAAGTCTGGTACTGAGTGTAATTCATGTTGGTATTACACTGCTCTGTGTCAAGCCTGTTATTAAAACTCTTGTTTTAACCTCCTTTTTTCATTTCAAACGAAAATGTTTTTCTTGACCTTCCTGTATTCAGAAAACCAGTGCACAGTCAAATCAGTACTGTTTATAAACTGGTGTCTACCAGTGACAACCATGGGAATATTTATTTTTACCCCTTCATCTACCCCCCAAGTACAGGAAGGGGCACATATGAGTAATCAACTGAAAAGAAGGGAAACAAAGGGCACGGGGTAAAATACACCACAGGAAATTAGGTAGCGTGGATATTTACTAACGTTCTACCTCTGGCCATCGACCCAAGAGAATGCCAAGAAGCGTTTCAGAGCAGACAAGTTTAAAAAAAGACTCAATCACCAAAGTTAATGCATATTTGGATGCTGAACATGCATGCAATTCAGGAAAAGCGAGGCTAAATATGCAGCCTGTGGTCTTATTTCTGGCCTCCAGCCTATGTTGAGTTATATACATTTTCCTCACTCATATTTTCCCCATCACAGATTACCTGAACTATTTTGAACTAAAAGTAAAACCACTGTGATCTGAAATTGAGTGAGGCCTTGAGATAAGAAACATTTTTACAAATGCAAAACGAGTCTGCCTTAAATCCCCTAAGAACATAAATAGATCACGGATTTGCACATATTCTACTCCACATCAAGGCCTGTCGTGTTTATTCTGGATTGCTGCAGGGGTATTACAAACAGAGCTCGCTCCTGAAGCCAAGTGCATTTCCAAGAAGGCACAGCTGTCCAAAACACAAAACCAGGTGAAGATGTGATCCTGAGAGCTGTGCTGATGATTTGGTATCTGCAATGTAATTTCTCCCAGCTGTCCATGAACATCTGTTAGAATTTGGAATGCTTCAAGATCTGAATAGGTGAAAGTAGGTGTCTGAACAAATAAATTTACGATGTTTTAAGGATAGTAAATTAGAATTCATTCATTCATTTGCAAATGGAATATGTCCATAAATATTTATTAAATGGATACAGTATGTCAGTCAGTGTGCTAGGTGATGTGGAGAATGTGAGAATCAATCAGATCTATGTTCTATGTGCAAGGAATTTATTTTTAAAAATCAAGGTATATGAGGTATAAAAAACTATTGTACAAGATGAAAGTGTCACAGGATACGTAAGTATAGAAGAGAAATATATTATTTCTGATTGGAGGAATTTAGGGAATGCTGAGTGGGCAGGGATTTGCCATATTAAATGGGAACAGGAAAGGAGAATCCAGTGAGGGGCAGAGGCATGGGGAAATGCTTGGATCAAAAATTCTATGTGCAGGACATAAATAATGAGTAGTGACTAAGTCCAAACAGTGAACTAGTGAGTGAATAAATGTAAGTAGAGAGAAATAAGAAATGAAAGGTGGATGGGAGGAGGGGGACAGCCACTCAGTACTGGAATAAGCAGTTTAGATTATGAATACTAAGCAATATGGAATCATTAAGGATTTGGGGGCAAGGAGACCACATGATTTAATGTATTTTTGGAAGATTAATATGGCCATAGAATATATAATATATTCAAGAACAGAGACTAATATTAAAGAAGACTGGTTAGTTCTGTAGAGAAGAAATGATTGGCCAAAAGAGGAGAGTGGCAGTGGGAATAGCGAAGAAGGAAGAATATTATACAAGCAGAATCTACAGAACGAGGAAAAATAAAATAATTGTCAATGGTTGCTATGGTTATAAGATCAGCTTACAAGTCTTTGGCATTTATCATTCTGATTATCCTATTAATATTTTTCAAAATCATTAGAGAGCCAGTCCCAACTGGAGCAAATGGATAATTTCAGGTATATTGACTTTGTTGATCATGATTTAAAGATTCGTATTGGAACAGAACAGCATCTAGTCCAATCCAAGTTTATTTTGAATGTACAGTCAGTGCACTTCATGGATAAGGTATTTTCTAATTGACTGAAACACTGAGCAGGCTGATCTCTAAGTCAGCCTGTCAATACCCATGCAGAGAAAACAAGTGCATTCCCCAGCACCATCTCTCAGGCCAGTGATTAACTATGCATTGGTCATTTAGCATAATAAATGTGAAGTCAGAATCTTTGAGTATTGCCACAGTCTTTCTGCTGTGGAAATAAATGCCCTTGCATCTTGGGAGCTTAGAGCAGACCCAGAGAATTTGCCTTAAGTGTCAAGGAGCAACAAGCATTCCTACAGATTTGAAATAGAGCCTACAAGTAGTTAATCCGACCTGCCAGGCAAAGTGGAATGTGCAATTATTACTACCCTCTGAGTTTGAAATAAATCTATTTTAACTCATTAACTTCTATCATCTGATGTGAAACACCTATAAAAACTTAAATTGAGCAACAAATATACCACTTTATGGTAATTTTTGAAATGAATATTATATTTAGTTTTATTCTTTTAAGAAAAATAAGTGATTAGAGAATTTTCATGTTTGTATGTTTCATATGTGTTTTATAGACATATGGAAATATACATAAAGGTTACATAGATTCTAGATTATGATTGCTAGCCTATTTTAATTCACCTGTATCAATTTTGTTAAAATATTTACTGGATTGAAAACTCTGAACTTAATGGGTTAATGGAAACAAAAATCCACCCTTTAGTGACCATTAGGATCTCATTTTCTAAAATTTGACATGTGTCAGCTTTAAAAACTGTTGCTTCTAATTTGGAAGAAATCATATGAACCTCAGAGATGGCAATTATGGAGGGAATGAAGACTATTTTGAAAATCTCTTCCTTCCTCTCAGAGGAAGAAGAAAAGTAGATGCTATAATGTCAGAATCTATCATCAAACAACTGCACAAATGGCTTTGTTTCTTCTTAAAATTCCTCGGCCAATTAAGAAAACAGGCTATGTTTAATGTGCTGAGTTTCTGACTGTGTCAATTTAGTAAACCAACAAATGGCTAGTATAATCTGGTTACTAATTCTAGTTAGTATCTGTCTAGATTACTTGATACAGGTTATTGTTACTGGAAGAGACATGGTATTATGTAAAATGCAGCAATTGTTTGATCAACTTAAGTGATATCATTTGAAGCAAGGCATATTGGAATCAATGTCCTCACATCTCCACTGTCCATTGCCAGAAATTCGCCTGTGACCTGAAAGAAATACTTGTGGTTCCTGAGCTATTTAAGCCTGATTAAAGTATTTGTTATGCATTTGATGGTACAAGATAGTGCAGAGTGTCAATTCTCAACTGTCATCATCATGATTAAAAAGGGTAGAAGAGAGTGACCCCTCTGAGGAACAAGTTGTAATAAATAATGAGGATGCCATGAACCTCTACTCCAATCACAGGGTGGAGCCAATGTGAATTAAAACCCTAGTAGGATCTCTAACCAAAGAAGTTGCTAAGCAAATGATGAGGATTTTCTTATTAATAAAAATTAGTTTCTGTTGTCCAGCTATTGTTAGGGGATTTTGTTATGAATACAAATGAGAAGCATACAATTGACTTCAGAGAAGCACCCCACATGACCTCCCTGGTAAGGGTTGGCTTATTGGAAGTTTTTTAATTTGAAAAATAATTTAGGTTAAGGGAGGCAGCCCCATCAAAATTCCAGGAAAGAGATGACTTTGGCATGCCTAAACCAGGAGCACAGCTAGGTTGAAAAAAAAAAAAAAAAAAGAATAACTTGCAAGTGCTTGGGGAAAAAAAAAAAAAAAAGGTCTACAAGTGTTCAAAATGTTCATTTGCTCTTTCCTTCCCAGTCCTAAGAATGGGCCAAGTGACAGCAATTAAAGGCAGTTTCTCATCTTGAGAGCCTCAAAGAACAGCAGTATAATGTCAAACAACCAGTTCAGATGACTTATTCACTGAATTGTCTGAAAAACTCTCCCTCAGCTAGAGCCCACTGTTTAGCAATGATGAATTGAATAATAAAAACAAGGATAACAATAGTGGTAAAAACATTAATCACAATTATTATTAAAAATATATCATGATTCATGCATGTGTTAAACACTGCACGGATTACCTTTTGTACTCCTAACTCAACACCCGAGGTTCATATTATTATTACCTCTGTTTTTTTTTTTTTTTAAAAAAAGGAAAAAGGTTCAGAAACATGTCTTGGCTTCTCAGTGGTGGATATGGACTCAAATTTAGGCAGTCGAATTCTCATTCCTCTCTTCCTTCCCTTATGTTATAAACCTATCCTAAATGCAAATGCATTTGTATAGACTTCCAAAAACTGATTCTTGCTTAATTGTGCCAGAAACTATTTTTTGATTTAAAAGATTCTTCAAGTTATTAGTTTATAAAATGATTATCACCCATTCATTTAAGGATCTGCTATGTGCTTGGCACTGCTGATGCTAAGGAAATGTGAAGCCTAAGATATAGTCCTTGATTTTAGAAAATCCTCTGTGTCAACTAAGTTAATTTAAAGAGGGTACAATATATGCATACATGTATCTTCTGGGCATAGCCATAATGTTCATGATTTTTTTTCCCTTTCTTTTTTCTCTTGTGGTACTAGGGATTGAACCTAGGGCTGCTTTACGACCGACCGAGCTATGTCCCTAGCCCTTTAATTTTTTTTTTTTTTAATTTTGGGACAGAGCTCACTAAGTTGCCAAGGCTGACCTTGAATTTGTGATCCTCCTGCCTCAACTTTCTGAGTTGCTGGGATTGCAGGTGTGTGTGACCACGACCAGTTATTTTCATGTTTTTAATATGCTTACCCATCACATATTTAGATTTTCATGACACAAACGCTTGAGTTCAGGTTATTACTGTTCCAAAGTGGAAGAAACTTCTATTTTGTGGTTAATTGTAAAAAACATAAAAATAAAAAAATAAGGCAATACATAATAACATGAAGAAAATAAAATCCTCTATAATTTTTATCCACTGACAACCACTATTAATATTTTTTTTTACATTTCTAATTTCCTTCAATAACTTTCCATTTTTCCTTTATATGGATATGGAGATAATACTATCCTTGGTGTTTCATAGCCTGCTCAGTGTACCTAGCCACAATACCAGGCAAAGTGGACCTTTCATTGAGTCAAAAAATATAAATTTAGAAAATCAGTTCTAATTCTGCATAGCATTTTATTTAACCACACTTTATTTTACCAGTTTCCTTCTGATGAACATTTAAATTGTGTCTAGTGTTGTCATTTTTGTAAAACAACTTCAGATAGATTCTTATACATAATTCTCTTTACTCTTATTAGTCCTATAAGAGTTATTTCTAGTAATAGAACTGTCAAGCTGGAGGCCATTTTCCTCTTTTAAAAGGCCTTCTACAAAAATTCGCAAATTACATTCTAGATGGTTTGTAATAAGTCTTCTGTCTTAAAAATATGATACAAAATTGCTTATTTTCTAAGCTTATGATGGTCAATAAAATTATAAAAGTGCCTACCAATTAAATGGGACTTGATCACAATAAAATGTTTTTAATATGTTATTTTATCTGTGCTTTATCATTCTCTGTGAGGTCAGCAGGTCTAGGTTATTTTCCTCAATTTATGGTTGAGGAAGTCAATATTTTGCAAGGTGAAATTCTTTTTCTGGCTTTAGCTCCAGAAAGAAGCTCCTAGGAATGAGCGCACTCCAGTTCATCCTGGTGACATGTGTAGAGATCATTCATATTTTGTTTCTGATGCTACATATCAAAAAAAGTATTTAAAAAGTGTGAATAGTCCTTGCCTTAAAGAGTCATATTATATATTTTTTGCTTCCAGATAGGACTGACAGAAGTCAGTTTGGCCCTTCCAGTCCCCCTTAATCCACAGTAGCAGGCCCATCTCCTCTTACTACTTGGACTGCTTCTTGAACTGCAGTGTGAGCAAGGAGATGAGTAGGAAATATTCCTACACTGCTGGCTCTGCACTCTCCTCATATTCAATCACAAAGACTAATGAATCAGAGATGATTATGGTGGTAAAAATCTAAATGCAGATTTTTGCTGTCTTTATTAATGAGAGAAAAATATAGTAGACCATTGGCCTAAAGGCTCCAGATGCGATTCCTTTGTAACTTAGAGTGCATTAAAAAAGCTTCAGTCAGCAAGATAAGTTAATTTTTTTATGACCTTTATAAACTCTTTTAGCCTGTATCTCGGGAGCTTCTCTTAAAGATTAAATTTTTAAAAATCCTTTTAGCTCTGGCCGACACAGCATCAGAATCTTTTTTGCTTCAAAGGCTACATCCAAAATCTATAAAGAAATTCTGTTCGTGACAATTATTGTCAAAGTAATGATTAGCTAACATGTCATTTTTGGTTTTTACTGTTCTTGCCTCTGAGATACTAATCCAATAGAGGTCACTTCTTCTTAATGTAAAAGTTGCCTGAAGAATGCATCATTCCTGGTTAACTTTGCCTACATTTGCAAATTCTTGAAAAAGCAAATTGAATTGTCACTGGAGTCACCTCTTTCACGTGACTGTTGGGTCAAAGTGAGAGTTTGGGGGCACAGATATCATGGTTTTATTTAAAAAAATCCCCATCGTAAGGACTGATGAGTTGCATTAACATGTGATTGAGGCCATGGGATTGAATAGACTATATGGCACAATTGGCTAAGGTGATGGGTGTAATTTTGCAGGTAGGAAGAATGTTGGAGGAATATGAACAGTTCTTCATTGATGGCATCACAAATTAAATTATCCTATGAAGCACTTTTTTTTTTAATCCTTTTCTTCTCACCTCTTTGGTTTTAGGGCATCAGTTTCTTTTAAACACTGGGTTTTGACTGGCTTGATTGGTGACTACAAGAGCCATCATCCTAGGCATCTGTCACTACTTCTATTACATGCAACCTACTGACCCAGAAAATCTGTGGTTGACACAATTGATTTCTCTATAAGATTCATTCAGCATTTATTTTATTTTTGACATCTACCTACAAAGTCTCATAGAAACTCAGTCCGTATATCTCTGTGTAGGAGAAACATAGCACTTTATAATAGGTGCAGACCCTGAAATGAGGGGCTGGATGGGAACAGTAGTCTAGCTTAGAATGATTCACTGAAGAAATTGCATTTATGAAGATGTATGTGAGTGTTGGCAACTGCCACTGAGGACAATGTACCAACCCCAGGAGAGCCGTTTGGGAAAAACGATAGCAACTGGCAATACTAACAACACCGATAAGAGAAAAACAAGAAAAGGTTCAGGTTAGACTTAATTTTGCACTATTGAACTTTGCTCTGGATAAACTTATAAACTTCGCTTCATGTTATGTTCCCTCCTTCCTTCTTGAAATCCCTTCCCCCCAGGATCCCAGGTAGCAGCTGGGTTTTACACTAAGATACAAAGACCTCGGGCTTTAAATAGATGCTTGACAGTTATCTATTACTTCTCATATATACCTCCCCACTACCTCATTATATAAAAAGGTTACATGATTTTTTTTCAAGGCATATAGATAATTAGCTGCCAGATTCAGAATTCAACCTCAATTGTTTATCTTATAAATATATTGACATCTTCCTCTGTGCTCTAAAATCTAATGATCTTGCTTTATCATGAATCATCTTAGGAGTTTTTGCTGAGAAAAGAGCAATGGGAAGGAACATGAGAGCCTATATGAAATTGCAGTAGTGGTCTCTGCTTACTGAATTCACATATCTAAGCAGATGATTTCCCTTTTAATTTTATAAACTGAGAAATTTCAGCTTTGGGCTGAGCATCCAGTCTAATCAGATAAGTAAATATTTTAGATTTTTCATTGTTTTTCTAGTCATCAATGTCAATGTTTTATTTTCAATCTTATTAACTTCATAATAATATACATGGATCACATTCTCTAGATAAATCCTCTTTATGTTTTGAAGTAGAACAATAAAAAACAAAGGTCTTACTGACCATATACGTGACTGAACTGAGGGTTTTTTTTAAAAAATATTTATTCTTTAGTTTTTGGTGCACACAACGTCTTTGTTTGTATGTGGTGCTGAGGATCGAACCTGGGCCTCACGCATGCCAAGCGAGCTCGCTACTGCTTGAGCCACATCCCCAGCCCCTGAACTGAGGGTTTGTAAAGTCAACATGGTTCACACATTTCTTCAGTTTCTTGGTTGTTTCCACTCCACAGCAACAAAGAAACGAGGGCTATCATTTTCGAGTGAAGGGAGCATAGCTGGCTATCAAAGATACAATGCTTTCAGGATTCCTGGGAGCTGACTTTCACTGTAGTACCACCATGAAAGATCTGAAGATCATTATTTACTAGAAATAAAGGAACAAGGCAGAAATTGATTACTATGGCACTAGATTTATGTTTCTTCTGCTTTCTCTATACATTTCTTTTTGTCCCAACTTCATGGGGAGGATATTTAATACATAATGGAAGGAGCCTGTTGCTTTTGATTTATTTTTTGTTTATTATTTTTGGCATTCCATAGTGAAGTTCTGGAAATCAATACTGTCTCTGTGTGTGTTTGAGTGCCCTGGGTATAGACAGTGTAGGCTTAAAGGTTCTGAAGGGACCAGGAACATCCTCTACTTGCTGAGTTCTCTTTTAATAATTGATTTATATCATTTGACCATGGAATGAGCTGCCTTTCTCTCTTTGTATGTTTTACATTGTATTATGAGGACAGATAATTACAACAAAACAATGCTTTGCAGTATTTAATTTTTTAGGCTATCTCCCTCTTGTAGGACCCCAAATAATGGCTCTCACCAATCCTAGATAACTCTTTCTGGCAAGTTATTAGAGAATTAGGTTCATGTGATTCATAAAAGCAAAAATATAGAGAGGTAAACCAAAGATACTTTTCCTGTGATGTACATATATGAAAATACCTAAGTGAATCCCACCATCGTGTACACTCATAAGAATGGGGTCCTAATTAGAATCAGATATAATTCATGCTTGTATAATTTTATCAAAATGTATTCTAATGTCATGTATAACTAAAAAGAACCGATAAAAAAGAGATTGTATTAAAATTAAAAAGAAATACAGAGAGGTTATGAAATAAAATTTATTATGGGTGAATAAGAAGATGATTGCTGATGTAGACAGGATGGAATCTGTTTTTAAATGCTTTATAATTAAGTATTTAGGTAGAAAATAAAAGGCAGGCAGAGAGTCAGTCAACACCCATTTCCATGACCAGTGAACAGAAAGTTGTGTTGAAAGGAAGGGATGCATTCTGCTATTACATGAATCCATGACAGTTAGAGGGAAAGCATGCAGACAGAATGAAAATAGCAAGGCTACTCAGTGTTAATGGTACAACACCCTGGGCAGCTGGAACAGAAAAGCATTTAGGAACCCTTGAAAAATCCAATATCTACTTGAGCCAGATTTTTACTTTTGAAAACTTTGGAAGGACATGTTCATAGTACAGATTAAGGTCCAGATTGTGCATGATAAATTCTGATAAGTACTTAGGTCAACAATTGACTTGGCAGTTTTACAAATGAGGAAACAAATTCAGAGAAACCTCTTCATATTAACAGAGATATGAAACATAGATTTGGAGGTGGGAATTAGCAATGGGCAGTAATAAATAAATTTCCTTTTGAATTCGTTAAATTTTGCATATAACAGTTTCTTTGTAAAACCCCAACCCAGAACCCTCTAACGGTTTTAGCAGTTATAAGACAGAAAAAACAAAAAAACAATTTCAGGCACAGTGTGGCTATTTACCAAATGGACATGATTGATCCTGAATTTGACCTTCTCATGGTGTTGGTCTTTTCCCAGACTTGACCTTCTCATGGAGTTCTCTTGTACTGAACCACTCACTGTCTCCAGGCTGAGGACCCTAATTAATCTACCACCCAAGCATGAAGAAATTATTTTCTTGGTTATGTTTAACCAAGATGAAACAGTATTGTTTTAAAAATTAGGGTTACTACATACTAAAGACAAAGGGAAACTGAAGAAGATATAAGAAGTCAACACTAAAAATAATGGGGTTTTGATTCTATCACAGCAAACGTGTTCCCAGACTTAGATTTTACCTCAATATGCAAGTTGTCTTCCAAGACAAGTACCTCTGTAGCAGAAGAGTCAAACTTTACTTAAAATTTTGTCATCTCCCTTTCTAGCTACTAACTTACTTTACCTTCTGGGCTCCATAGGAATTTCCACCACCTAAGAACCGGCCCTTGGTCATTTTTTTTTTTGTACAGAAATAAACTTATTCTAAATAATAACAGGATAATACTTCTCTCACATAGAATCAGTGTTCTAGATTTATAGGTCCAAAGAAAATGGAGAATATGTATTTGGAGGCCTGCAATTATGGCTCAGTGCTAGAGTGCTTGCCTAATACATGTAAGGCACTGGGTTCAATCCTCAGCACCACATAAAAGTAAATGAATAAACAAAGTAAATGTATTGTGTCCACGTACAACTAAAATATTTTTAAAAAGAAGAATATGTATTTGGAAATCAGGAAAAGTATCTATTTGGGACTCTTCTACATATTAATACAAGCTGAAGTGACTGGATTGGTCAAGCTTTCCTGAGAGTATAAGTTATGAAATGCAGGCAGAAGGGACAGCAATTCCTAGAAGACCAAGAAAGCAGAGTTGGAGCCAGAAGCAGTGTCATAGAAGCAGTGAGTAACTAATGCCACTAGGAGGTGAGGCAGAGTCACTGGGCTGGCCCCAGGAGGTACAGTTACCCCTCAGTGTCTCTGGGGGACCGGTTCCAGGGTGCTGTGCAGACACAGAGATCTGTAGATCCTCATGTCCCGAACATAAAATGCTACACACAGTATTTGCATACAACCTATGCAGTTCTCTATATATTTTAAATAATCTCTAGATTACTTATAATACCCAATACAATGTAAATCCTATGTGAATAGTTGTTATGCTATATTGTGCGGGGAATAATGACAAGAAAAATCTGTACATGTTTGATACAAATGTAGCTTTTTCTTCTGAATATTTTTGGTTCTCAGTTGGTTGAATCCACCAACAGAAGGGAGGACTATAATTGTTAACCTTTGCATGAACAGTTTGTGTAGCTATTTAATAACTTTCAGTTTCTTTGGATATGCTTAAACTGTGATGCCTGTTTACATTTGTGATTTCTTTATCAAGGCCACTCCTATTTCGATATTAGCCAACATTTTTAGCTAAACGTTTCTTATTTAACCTCATGTTTTTTTCAACATCACCCAAAGTTAGTGTACTCTTAGGGAAGGGGCAGTGGAGTTATGTTCCCTCTGTTTAAATTAAGAAAAGGATTTATTAAGGAATATTGATATGTTTTATTTCCGCAATAGCAATGAAAACAAATGGAAATTTTGAAAAAGTTTGCTTCCCATTAAAATCAAAGGGGTTTGAGAAGGAAACTCTTGGAGCATGAATGGGGTGCTCCTCAGATTGATAGTTTAGTCACAAGCCTTCTACATTTCCAGTTTGTGCATTCCACTCTGTAGTTGGCCATTCCTCACTCTGTGGCTTCCACTAATTCAGGGCAAGCTGTTTATTTGCTTTACCATCCACCAGTCCTTGAAGTCTGTTTAATCTGTTTGCTTAGAGATATTTTCTTTATATGTTGTTTCTAAATCCATGAGTATTATTAAAAATTAATGACTACCAAATACCAAGTATTTACTATGTGCTGTCCACTGCAGTTAGCATATTAAATTGGTTATTTTGATTCTTACACATACACAAAAACAACCTGTGGGAAATGTTATTATATCCATTTTATGGATTAGAAAATTAAGACTCCAGTTCCTGCAGCCTGTCAGTGCCTGAATAGGTTCTTAAATCCAAGCACCTCTGTTGTTGAAAGTCTTGATCTTAACCTCTGCTATGTGATCAACTGTTAACACATTTTTCCCTGCGCTTTAAAGTTGTGGTGTTTGTGATTATTCTGCCTTCAAATTTAGTGCAATCATAAATTTAGGTATGATAAGTAATTGCAAAGCTGTGCATCTCTCTCCATTAATCTTAATAAATGCGATGCATATTAAGAAGATGCATATTAGATAATAAAAGAGATGCCTATTAGATTCTCTATTACTTTTTGAAATGTCAAACTAAGCTAAGAGTAACAGAACATTATATATCAGAACATTCTAGAAGTCAAATTCCAAATTTAAAACAGTCTCATTTTTAAGGAAAAAAAGAATGTTTTTTCAGCAAATAGAAAATATCAAATCTTTCCTTCTGTTGGTATATATACTACCGTGTATAAGATTTAATCCAATATAAAGCTACTTTTTTTATAACAAATACACTTCAATACACATTGAATATATTGGGTGTACACCATACCCCATTCTAAGCACAAAAATAGCTCAACTGTGAATATATTACATAATGCCAGCATTTCATGATCCCTGATTTAGATTTTTTTGGGGGGCAGGGTGCTGGGGATTGAACGCAGGGCCTTGTGCTTGCTAGACAACCACTCTAGCAACAGAACTATATCCCCAGTCCCCTGATTTAGATTTTTAACAGAGAAACTAAAAATTTTAGAGAAGAATGATTCCGAACATCATATAAATGGGGAATTCTGGAATTTACTTAGTTTGTTTTTTTAAAATATGTTCCTCAAGTAGATTTGAAAGGGAAGAAGGGTTTTTTTGATGGAAAATAGTGTTATATAGGCCAAATGCCCAAATCACAACTGAAGCCTCAGTAGGTAAGGAAAAATCATTAAATAAAGATGTTTAGCAGAGCCATGCTAAAGACACACTTCACATACGTGCAGATCTTCTGCTGCCCTGTGCATCCCTCTGGTGCATCAAGTTCCACTTAGGGAGCACACTGATTCCCCTGAGAACTATGCAATCATACTTTTAATAAATTAAAAGATATATATATATATATATATATATATATACATATATATATATATATATATATATGTATATATATATATATATATATATATATATATATATATATATAAAAAATCTTAGTCACAACAATGAAAGAAAAAGTTGTCCTGACTTTATACAGAATCAAGAGACAATGTCCCCTGAATAGAAACAATCTTCTAAGAAATATTATTTTCTATTCCATATTCTCCCTTGTCACATTTCCTTCCTCAAACTCTAGAACTCCAGTCATCATAGATATTTCTGTCTACAGTACAATTGTTATTTAGAAAATCTCTTTTCAGGTGAGATTCACCAGCAGTAGGACTCTGATAAGAATAAAGTGACTGGGTTTCGAACCCTCCAAAACTCTGAAATTCACCCAAGACAACTAACCAACAAAGCCTGGACTCCACTGTAGAGCATGTTGTTACCAGGAGACAAACGCGGCCCAGTGGAGTAAGCGGCCACTATTCTGGGACTGAAATCCCCTATTGCTTGTCAGATTACCAGTAGACGGGAACAAACCTATCATTATGGCTGTCCCTTCTCAGTCTGTGCCTCTTGTGGGTGTTTTCAGGCTGCACATGCTCTGCAAACATCGGAGCTTGGTTCCAACATTTATCAATAACAATTTATAGCTGATAGATAGCTTTCAGGAAAAGAGTAGGAATCCACTGAAGCCTAACAATGCAGCTCCCACGAAGCCTGGCTCCAGGCCTGGGATCAATGTCATCTGAGAGATTTATGGGACTCCACGAACCCCCGAGATGCAGTGGTGTTCTCTGTGGCCTTTCTTGGATGCCATCAATTCTTGTTTCATAAGGTCTTTCTTGCCATAGGAGAAGTCTATGTCATTAAGGCTCTCATTCCATCACTGCCTCGCTCAGGTGTGCATGCACAGATAAAAGCAATTGTTTCTTTTTCACAAGTGTGTTCCCCAGAGAGAGGTCTCCAGGGGCTTTGTCACCTATCTGTGTTCTGGTAAGTCCTGGTGACTTCTCTTGTGTCTCTTTGGGAAATAGATTTGAACAGCCAGATGCCACCTTCTGAGATCTCATCTCTCTGAGGTAAAAATCTCCATAAAACATTTTATATTCTCTGCATGTATAAAAACTACAAAATGAAAACATATGTGACTATTACAGCAGCAAAACTTGTTTGTGGAGACCGTCTAAAACTTGCTATGGGGATAGACTAACGTGTTGGATATGGGTTTGCTTTAATTCCTGGTTGCCCCACAGGTTGGGTACACAACTGTGGGCCCAGGTGTACTCTAGATCATGTAGCCACTGGCCTGTGGCTTACTCTAGGGGTGTCATTCATGGGATTTCAGCTTCTCCGAAAGAACTCCTGATCACTCAGAGGAAATGGATTTCATTGCCACCATGTACCCATACAATGCACAGTCATGACTCACTTCACAACAGTGACACATTCTGAGAAATGGATCATTGAGTTTGTCAGTGTGGGAAAGAACATCGTAAAGTACCTACACAAACCAAGTTCCAATGTCACTGCACGGTGTAATCTTCTGGAGCCACCACTGTACCTGTGGTTCATCATGGGCCAAACCACCCTGAGGCAGCACGTCTGTGTACACTGATTCATGTCCACATTTACACACTCATGCATGCTCGTATGTCTACACATAACATCCATACACGTATGTGTGTATGTATTTCCATGAGTTTTAGGAATGCTGTTTTAGGAATGTTACATTTTAGAAATGATATGTCATTACTTGTCATTCTTTTTCTCTGGATGAATAATGTTTTATTTTCTTAATGTGATCATGGAAGCCTTAGGTCAGCAATGGGCTGCAGACAGAAGTCAGGCATCCTTTGGAGTCTTAAGTCAAATCTTTGATTTAGAAAGAGAACAGCATTCTGCAAAGCAGGCTTCTGAGGTGAAGTCTGGTTAGAGAAAATCTAGGAAGAAATGAGAAGCTCTAACTGTACCAAGGAACCATCTGTCCTTTTCTCTTTGAATTTTCTTTATTGCTAGGTACTTTATTTTTGGTAGGGTTCACTTTTCACAGCTATTAGTTTTGGGAACAAATTTAAGACCCTAAAACCCTCATGACAAGATAAGTATAAAGATGTAGGTGAAGTCAACATAAATGCTGTACCAGTTTTGTAGGGCTAACTTGACAAATTACCATAAAATGGTGGCTTAAAACAATAAAAATAGTTGTTCCAGAGGCTGAAAGTCTGAAATACAGGTGCCAGCTGAGCCATGGACTCTCTGCAGACTCTAGGGGAGAATATGGCCCATACCTTTATTTTAGCTTTGGGTGCTGGTATTCCTCAGCTTGTAGATACATCATTCCAGCCTCAGCTTCTGTTGCTACCTATTGTTCTCTCTGTCTGTCTTCTTCTCTTTTTATAAGAACACAAGCTCTGTTGGATTAGGGCTAATCCTACTCTAGTAGAACTTCAATTTAGCTAATTAATCTATTAATTAATTAATTTAGGTAACTAATCAATTAAACCAATTAATCGTCAGGGACCCTATTTCCAAATAAGTTCACAGTCTGAGGTTCTGGGACAGGCATGCATTTTGAGGGGATGCTATCTAACCCAGTATAGTACCTAAGGAAACACTACATCTCTTCATTAAAATAATCCTTACTGTATTGGGTGACTATATTAATTCGTTGCTACTTAGAAAAAAAATAGACAAGGTAAGTAATGGGGAGCAAGGATACAAAAATAGAAAATGTCCAGAACATTGATATACAACTAATTGGTCACTCGCCACCTGTGTTATGCCTGCTAACGAAATCTCTGTATTTAAATTTGTGTTTAAATTACATAAAATTCACGAGTCCCTTTTCACTTGCACTACCTTTCAAATGCTCAGAGGCTATCTATGACTAATAACCACTCTGTTGGACCGCACAGAAACAGAACATTTCCATCACTGTAGGATGTTCTTCTGCACAGTGCCAGAATGCATCATGTGTAGGAGCTATGGTGCAGGTCTTCAGGAGAGGTGAGGCCTAGGAAGGAGTGCTGTGGCAGAAGAGGGGATCCCTCAGGGGGGTGCTCAAGGCAAGGGAAAAGCATGTGTATTATTATGGTGTTTCTTGGAGCCACCCAGCTGCTGGGGTGGCCCTCATTTCTTGACTGTGATATTGTGCCTTCCACGAAGCAGTTGCCACTAAATTTCCATTGAGCTATTGAAGGAAAGATGAGTACTTCACATGGAATGGAGCGTTGTGGACACTGGTAATAGTGTTGACAGCAAGGTACAAGTTCCCTGCAAATTTCTGGAAGTCAGCACATCTTCACACACTTATCTTTGGTAGATCCATCAGGACAACTGCTTCACACACCTTCCTCCTTGACCAGCACTATCTGCACTCTGCCCCATGATACTAGGTCCCCAGGAACTTGAGTGGAGTCCTCTGTCTTTCAAGGAGGTATAGGGAGGGATTATGGTACCCATACCTTTGCTCTTGTGTTTCCTCAACAATTTCCCTGTCAACTGCCATTATATTGCCCTAATATAAAGCTACCAGCCACTGTGCAAACCCAGGGTACTGGGACAACCCTTCCCAAAAATTTTTTTCCTCCTCCCACAAGAGGGAAAAAGCAACCGTTACTGGGTTTGAAAGTGAAGGACAGCTTATATGGTTTGGGGGGCCTCAACATTCTCCTGTTGCTGTGCTTACTGACCGGAGGCCTGACCCAGCTAATTGTCTAAGCCTGAATTTACTGTGATCCATTGCCACAGCTCTGTGATGAAGAGGAGAGAAGGGAATTTTCTTCAATGCCATGATTACCTGTAGCAGTTCCCTGTAGAGACTTCCCAACACATGCACATGCACACAATCTCATGTGTTGATATGTCTGTATTTACTGTCATCAATATACAGAGCAATACTTCTGTAAGTCCCAAAGTAAATTTGGAAGACCTGTGCCTCATTGCCCTGTCTTTTTCAGCTTGATGGTGTTTTAGACCCAAAGAGGAAGGGATACTCCTATTGTACATGGTGGCATATTTGAAGTCAACAAGCACATTGGCTCAGTGATAGAGTTCTTGCCTAGCATGTGCAATGTCCTAGATTAGATCACTAACACCACACACACACACACACACACACACACACACACATACACACAGGTCACCTTCTTGGGGATTTTGGATTTTGAGAAACACACTTTTCATATGTGCTATTGACAAAAGAGTCATTTGAATGATGACTTTCTTGCTAATTTCTGCTTGAGAAGAGAGAAATGGGGCAATAAAGACCTGATCAGATATTCCAGCTATGTTCTCAATTATCTGGGCATTCTGGGATGTTGTGAGGTTATCTACTGATACCTTCATCAGAAGCAGAATTCACCTGAAAATCTTTGACCCGCAATTACAATAAATAACTGTGAGCATAGCGTTTCCCCTAACAACACAGGTCATATAAGACAGAGCAGGGAATTTATTAACTGGCCAAGCATTTGAGTTGAAGCTTTTTTGTTTGCCCTTTTCTTACAGTTTGTGCATCCCATTAATCTTACTGCTACTATTGCTTTGTTACCTTTGACCGGTTTTACATGATATCTTTAACACATAGTGTTACTTACCAAAGAAAGGAACTTATTGTCTTGGCCCCGCTGATACCATCACTTCATCTTTTACTTGAGCAGCTCTAGTTGTGCCTGCTAACGAAATCTCTGTAGAACGATTCAAATCCCACATTAATATTAGTAAATATTTAAATATTTTAAAAGAAATCATTTTGGAAGAGGCACTGGCCTTTTTTGGAATGTCACTTGAGAACAGGTTCAGTACATCATTTGTAGTAGTAGCTCTTAGTAAACCTAATGAAAGAACGTATTGATCAGAGAGCTATATGAAGAAGTATGTAGTGAGTTTCCCTGAAAATAAAAATGGAAAAAGATAAAGCCAAAGGCAGTCAAATGCACTTATTATTACTTCCTAATAAGTGAGAAGACAGTTTTTTGTAAGTTCATGCTGCAGATAGAAATGCTATGTGATTGTAACCATTCTAGCTTGTGTGTGTGTGTGTGTGTGTGTGTGTGTGTGTGTGTATGAAGAAGCAGGAAAGGGAATGGAGGGGTTCCTGCATATTTTTTGTGGAAGCCTTTCAATTTGGGGTGAGATGCTGAGCACTACTTATTGTCTAAGAAACCCCATGGAACAAGACTTCATCTTGTTGCAAAAGTTGAAGGCCTTAGCCAGAACAAGAGAAAGATTAAAAGACAGGAAGTGCTTGTTATTTCCCCCTTTACTCTTGTTTTCCATCTCTAACCCAGAAGAGAAGTACATGAAATCCCAGTGTATGTGTATTTATTTCTATATTCTTTCTTCTTCCGATGCAGGATTTTGATATAAGGACTGCATTATTGTTGCTGGACCTCTGGAGTCCCTCATTTCACTCACTCTTATGGTTGTGTTCGCTATTCAAGTGGTCACATTCATTCCAGGCCCAAAACACAATTACAACAATCATTCAGTCAAATCATTCTCTTTTCTCTCTTTGCCACATGCCACAGCAAGTACACTGGTTTTTTTCATTTTAGGGTTTTACTTTAAGTCACCATGAAGAAATAAATAGAGGTATAAATGTAAGATATATGGACTAAGCACATTATTACCACATCTTATACCATCCTCTTAGTGCTTGTTTGTGGTCTGTAGTTCTATAGGTTGATTTCTCTAATGTGATCGCAGAACATCTGGTGCTGGGATTCCACTGGTGTCCTTCAAAGTCTGCCCACCTCCTTTGAATGTGAGGTCACGCTGCTCACACTGTAGCTCTCCATGGATGTGGATTGGCATAATTCTAAGAACCCAGTAATAGTTTTACTTCTTTTCAGAATCTGCGTCCTAGTTTTTCTACTCATTTAGATCATCTCTCTGCTCTGTGAAAAAGGCCCTTGTAGATTGGCTTCTAATGATCTTGTCGTTCTTGTAGCCCTTGCCAGTGCCTCCTTGCTCCCCTGGGAGGGTCCCCTAGCTGACAGCAAAGGAAAATCCTTATTCTTTTGCATGTTTCTCTTACACTTAGGAATTCTTCTTCTGAGTTTCAAACCATCCTGTGCTGATCTGAAAGTTTCTTTTCTAAGCTCCTATAGCGACCTTTTCTTTTGCCTGTCCCTACCTGAGCATCTTCACCACATAACATACTGAACACATGGTGTAAGCCAGGCATTGTGCTAAGCACGTCACATAAGCTATTGATGTTCTTTTTATTTTGTTGCTTCATACCCAGCACCTGTTGATAAGGCTGATGTGTCCTTAGCATTATCAGATTTTTCCATCTGCTATTGCAAGCACACATGTGAGTGCTGTCTTTGGAATGGCTTTGTGATCCTAAAACAAATTTCTTAACCTTCATTCTTGCCTCATGTCCCCCTCGCCCCTCCTCATACTGCTAACAGATTTGCTCCTTTCTTATTTTCAAAGAGTTCAAACTCTTTCTTGGGCTATTTAATGAGTTTTGTTTCCAATTAAAGGTAAACTACAATTTATAGAATCTTCAGGTGAATGCCCTGAATACATTGGATAACTCTCCATGGTTTTTAAACTTTAGCATGAGTAGGAACCATTGTTAAATATACAAGATTCTTGGGCTTTACCTTGGTGATTGTAATTGCATAAGACCCAGGAATTCATTTATGACTATCATCCTTGGTGATCCTGATGCCTGAGATATGGGGCTACATTCTTTGGGAAGTGACTTGACATTGGTCTTGTTCTCACCTCTGACCTCCACCTCAGGCTCTTCCATGATTATTCATTTTGAGGACTCCATTCTCTTCTGTTAGACATATGAGCTTTACCAAAGGTGGTGCACACATGTAAAAACCAATCTAGGCATAATTTCTGCCAAGGGAAAGAAGGATCCCTTCCTTCCCTCCATGGTTATTTTCCAACTCATGATTGAAAAAAGAGATGAAATAATTTGATTTATGATATGCAAACTGAAGCTCAAGTCCAAAATTATTTATTTTAAAATATCGAATGTGTATTCTTATCAAATTATTTATTTATACATGTTGTGTATTTCACATATACAAAAGTAGACTATTTATAGAGTATATACCATTTATGTAAAAATAAATAGTATTATAATGAATAGTACTGTTATTTACAGATAGAAACATATATGGTAAATGTGTTTAAATATGAACATTGAATATTTTTTAAAAATTTGACAACATGTTAATATGTTAAGACAGTGTAGTAAGTCCATGTGTAGTTGTTATATTATTTTCTTCACTTTTCATGCATGTGAAATATGACATATATAAACAACTTAATATACTATTTATATATCGCTTTATATTTTTTAAATAGGCATGTTTTTCAGTATTATTCATGTTTTACAATGTGAACGTAGTCCAGTTACTTTACCTGATGTGTAGAATTCAATTTTATAGGTTACAGTTTATTCTTTTATTGATGATTATTTAGGTGGTTACAAAATTTTTAGCTATTAAATATATGGATGAATTGTATTGGTGCTAGAGTTTCTTAGATTATATCAGCTGGATGTATCTTTTTTATCATAAATTCTATGCATTTATAATTTAAATTTTTACATTAAAAATAAAAGGCAAGGATAATAATCAGATAACCACATGTTTTGATCATATTTTATTAAAGATTAACATTAACGTAGCCTACTTTTTGACAGTATCTTTGGTTTCTTTCATTCTTTACTCTGACAAAAATATTTCAGAGTTGTAATCATGGGTACATATATTTTTTAATTCTACTTTCATTTAACATAATTGCACACAAATATTTTATTCATTCAATAAATGCTCAATTAGTGCCTCCTGGAGATAGAAATCCTGTCTTCTTGGACTTGACATGACAGGTCATATAATCACTGTAATTTTACTTAAATAGCAATTAATAGTATATGATCTCCACATAGTTTGCTTTTCTGTTTCCCCAGGGAGTTGTGAATGCTTTATGCTCTATTTTATTTTAGAAATATATTCATACATAGTATTCATGTTAGAATTAAGAATTATATTTGACATGTATAATATTATTGTGGGGGGAGCATGTCTGATTAATCCTCAGATTGACTTAAAATGGGCCAGATCTCAGCTATTGCCATCATCAGTAGTCATGGCTTCCCCTCTCTCCCCACTTACTCTGCAGCTCAGCCCACTTTCCAGGCTAGCCCAGTGGTCAGGGATCTGGTCTTTAGAGTAGGTTGGAATACTGGATCCTTTGCTTACTGGACAAATAAACTTAGGCAAATAATTAACAACCAATGCTTCAGTTTTCTCTTCTGTAAAATGAGACCTTAATACATCTGATCAATACTTGGAAAAATCCTCAAAACAGCAAGTGTTCCCTCTGTTTAAGCATGGACTGCTGTAAGCCTGGGTTTTTAGAAGTCAGGCTTTGCTGCCTAATTCCTAAAGCAAGCTCTCTAAAGGGTATGTTGGGAAAGTGAAAAATAGGGGAAAAGGCCCTGCATAGGAACAAGTCTTTGTTTTCTTTGTAAGGAGCTGGGCTCTGTGTATCTGCATGAAGCCAATAGTCTGTGGCTTACTGGAAGCTTTTGACCTTAGGTCCTGTCTATTGATGGCTATCTGCAGCTGTGACTTCTGTGACTAGGAGAAAAGGATTCTGATAGGTTTGTACTCGTGCACACACATACACTCTCGCACATCACACAAAGACACACTCAGACATACTACACACAACACATACACTGTGCATACATAGACACACAACTAACTATACACCACACATTCAGACATCCAGGACACATGGCCACACTGTACACACACATACACACAGTCATACCCAGGAGAGAAAGGTGGCTAAAGAAAGAACCACAGTTAAAAAGTTGTTCCTGAGAACAAACTCATTCATCTTACTATGTCACCTGACAGTTCAGCGTTAACTTCTAAAATGTAAAAGTTAATCAATTAAGCCCTTAGCCTGCTCTCATTTCACGTAAATATGTAGATCATTTTCCCACACCCAGGGCAACTAATATAAAGTAGAGGAAAGCATAGAGTAACAAAGGGTCTTGACAAAAATGTCCTATTTTACTTCTGTCTGAAAATGCTCTTTTTTTGCCTATTGCTTCCTTCTCCCCTCCTTTTCCTTCTTTTTCTTGTTCTCCTTAGTCTTTCTTGCCAGAAAAACTAGTCTTGGGGGAAGTGAACTCCTTAAGTCTATTTGCCCCTTTTGCTTCAGGTTGAGATTTTTGTTCTGCTCAGAAATGAATCAGAAACACAGAGCTGGCAGAGTTAAGGAGTGAATTCTGTATGCAGTGGGCTCCTATGAAGTCACTGATTAATATAATTAAAAGCCTGAGTTAATTGCATTACTTTCCATTAGCTTTCATTGTAGACCTACCTTCCAAGGACCGGACTAGCTATCCCCATGGGGCTCTGGTCCCACGTTTACTCAAGTGAGATGGCTGCTTTCAAAACCGAACCTTTCATCAATCCCCTATTAATTAGCTAAATGCCGCATCGGATTATGCATCAGAGCTTGCCAGCTGGGAGGGAGTATGGGGAGAGCAGGGCTCACGGTCCTCCTGGCTCATCCTCCAGCCCGGTCATTGGTATTCCAGGACAAGTCAGCTTACTGTAATTTGAAATTGGTCTGCCATCCCATTAGGAATCTGCCCGATCAATACCAAGTGAATTAGAGTTTCAGTGATCTGATTAACTCCCCATTATTTTCTACCCTGGCTGATTTAGAATGCATGATGAGACAATATTCCAGTTTCTTTGCTTTATCCCAGTTTAAGTGAAATATAGACATCTAAGGAAGCAGTGCCTGTGCATTTGATTTGGCTCGGCTGTAATAAAGTCAAACACCATGAGTATCTCTCTCATCACGACAGTCTTAAGTGACTGAGGGCTGCCTCCCGCACAGGGAGGAGCTGTGAGTGGCAAGGGAAAGATGTCGGTGGAGCTCCCACTGCTCATCTCTCTTCTTTTTTGGCTCTATCTTCTGAATAGACTCCTCGAAGGCTTTTAACAGGATGGTTTCATTGTTTGTCATATGATCAACATTAGCAGCTTTGTGACTGAAGCTCTGGGTCATGTGGTTGGAAGGCAGACTATAATTCTCCCCAAAGGTCCATCACAATAGAGCAACTAAATGTTCTCTCTCATGACTGAAAACAAGCACTGTAGCCAGGGGGGCCAAATGCTGTCCTTGGGGAAAATGCTTGGTGCCCTCGGGGAGTGAATTTGGCCTCCTATGCAGCAAGCGTGTTTTCATGCCCTGGTCTGGGCTTCAGAGGACTCTAAATGGACCTCAGTGAGACAGAGGGTGGCTTTCTGAGGCTTCAAATTCTATTGAGTCGAAATCAGAGCACTCTAAAATAACACAAGCAATGGAGCTGAATCTCCGAAAAAAGCAGTTATATTATTTCCTCATATATTTGAATGTGTTGGCCAAGGATTGTCAGGTCTAGTTCCTCAAATAACTTATTGTTATTTATTTAAGATGTGATACTTACAATGGGTTTATTAATTGCTTTGATGTTGTGTGAATACAAAAAAAAAAGCCACATATTTTTCAAATATGTCTGAGCTATTTTAATACAATACATGTTTAACCAATGATCCTAAAAAAAATTCAGCAGGTCTTATTTATGAGCATAAATGATAACTCATTCAGATGGCTTACAGTAAATATCTCTCATCTTAGAAATTATTTAGCAATTCAGAATATTCTGTGTGCATAAATGAAAACACCTGTGTAGAGATGGTGTAATATGATTTGCTAGCTAGTGACATAAATGCCTGGATTGAAAATATAAATGTATAGAAATAGACTAATTTGGCACCGACAAATGCCAGTTTGGGGAGAACTTTGGCCAGCTCCACATTTCTCCACTATTGACTGTTTTATCTCTTGATGATAGTTCATGCAACAAAATTAAAGCAAAAATTACAATGGCATTTTACAAAGATAAATAAAGTTTGAATTATCCTGATACAAATACAAAAATTTGTTCAGTCTGGTTTTGAACGCTGCTGTTTGCAGCTAGGTTAACTCATTGACCTCATTAAGTCAAATTTTTTTTTACACCAATAAAGTGGGAATAGTACTATTAACATCATTTTATTTAAATATAGTAATGTATGTGTTTAGTGCATGATAAATGCTTGAAGCTTACTAGCTTTCTCTTCTTTTCCTCCACATGTTCACCAAACCTGATAATACGTATCATGTTAATCTCCACTTAACAATCTTAAATTGAAGAGAAAAAGAAGTCTAAGAACAAATGAATTGTGTCAGATATTTTTATGCATGTGGTTTAAATGAAAAGTTACCAGGATATTACAAATCTTCTGAAGTACTTCAAACTTTTCACCTTGGAAAAATTAAAGGTGCATAAAGAAATGATTCAAACTACATCTAGAAGCAGTGGGATGGTATCAAACTAAAAAGCTTTTTCACTTCAAAGAAAACAATCAAGAACATGCAGAGAGATCCCAAAGAATGGGAGAAAATCTTTACCACCTGTACCTCAGATAGAGCATCAATCTTCAGGTTGTACAAAGAATTCAAAAAACTTAACACCAAAACCTCCCGAATAACCCAATCAATAAATGGGCAAAGGAACTGAACTAGCACTTCACAGAAGAAGAAATATCAATGGTCAACAAATATATAAAAAATGTTCAACATCTCTAGCAATTAGAGAAATGCAAATTAAAACTACACTGAGATTCCATCTCACTCCAGTCAGAATGACAATTATAAAGAATACAAGTAATAGTAAATATTGGCAGGGATGTGGGGAGGAAGGTACTCTCATATATTGCTGGTGGGACTGCAAACTGGTACAACTACTATGGAAAGCAGTATGGAAATTCCTTAGAAAACTTGGAATGGAACCACCATTTGACCAAGTTTCCTACTTCTTGGTATGTACCCAAATGACTTAAAATCAGCATGCTACAGTGATACAGCCACATCAATGTTTATAGCAGCTCAATTCACAGTAGCCACACTATGTAACCAACCTAGGTGTCCTTTAATAGACGAATGCACAAAGAAAATGTGGTATACATTGGAATATTACTCAGCCATAAAGAAAAATGAATGAAATTATAGCATTTGCAGATAAATGGATCGAACTGAAGAATATCATGCTAAGTGAAATAAGCCAATCCCCCAAAACCAAAGGTCAAATGTCCTCTGATATGTGGATGCTAACCCATAACAAGGGAGAGTGGGAAGGGGAAGAATAGAAGTCCTTGGATTAGACAAAGGGGAATGAAGGGAAGGGAGAGGGGAGGGGAATAGAAAGGCCAGGAGAATTAATCGAACATAACTTTCCTTGTTTTGTGTTTGAATACATGACCAGGGTAACTCTGCATAATGCACTACCAAGAGAATAGGATCCTAATTAGAATAAGTTATACTCCATGTATGTATAATATGCCAAAATACATTCTACTGTCATGTATATCTAAAGAGAACAAATAAAATTTTAAAAATTAATTAAAAAAAGAATACCTCTATTTGACTATTAATATAAAGCTACCCTGCCTCTGGTGGAGGCAAGGACCTGCACAGGGTTCAGAGGCAATGAGCTCAGCAAGATTGCTTTGGGGGATGACACAGTTTCTAATCCTCACCATGTTTATCAGTCCTCATTTTCTGAATGCAGTTTTTTCTATCCTGACAATAGATCTAGTTCCTTCTTCAGATTTCATAGAATGTTTCTCTTCAGAGGTTGAGGTCGAGCAGTCTTCCACTGCAAGTGTATTCAACTAAAATTTTCAAGTTGTTATTATATCTACTTCTATTCTTTTGTGACAGATTTCTCCATAACATTTAAAATGTGGCATTTACCCCATGTCAGTGTTATGTTGATTGCAGCCCTTCATTCCAATTAACTATCTTTTTTTTATTTTGGTATTTTATATATTGCACACATAACTAGTTGTCCTCCTAAGCTTAGAGTTCTTGGAAACTGTTTTATTTAAGATTTTTATGGCTGAAGAGCAATGGAAGATCTGACAAGAACAAATTTAGAGGAAGAAAAACTTATCACTCAGGGTTTCAAAAGTCTCAGTCTTTAGAAAGCCGACTCCATTGCTCTGTGCTGGAGGTGAGGCAGGACATCATGGTGGAAGGGGGTGGCAGAGGAAAGCAGCAGGAAACATGGCCCCAGGAAGCAGAGTGAGAGAGAGCTCTGATCAATAGGACAAAATGAGTACCAGAAAGGCACAGCCCTAATGATCTACCTCCTGCAGCATACCCTCCCTGCCTGCCATGTCCACCCAGTTAATCCCCATTAGGGGTTTAATGCATGGATTAGTTTAAAACTCTCAGAACCCAATCATTTCACCTCAAAACTTTCTTGCATTGTCTCACACATGAGCTTTTGGGGGACATCTCATATCTAAACTATCATAGTAATGAATAAAATGGCACTAACACCCATTCTAGTTTCAGTCTTGAAATCCACACCGTTGGGCACAGGGTAAAGAAACTCTAAACACTGACTTATGCTGGCATACAGCTCACATTGCCTTACACACTTACTGCTACTGTGCAGGAGACACACACTTGCTCACCTGCCCCTTTCCCACCCCACCATGTGTCTGGGAGGTTCGGTTTGGGAGACTGGCCTGCATGGACTGTATTGAAGTCTCCCTGGTTCTCTGGCTCGTGGTAGGGTTCAGCCAATGGGGATCTGGCTGGATATAGGAGGGAGGAAGTGAGTGAAGTCAGTGTTCCTTTTCCTAACTGCCCCCTGATAAATTGCCATGAGTTGGCTTCTTCCCTACTCAAGTCCATGGTTCCCCTGGGGAGACTTTATGGATCTCATGATTATTACACATTTTGTAGACTATGAGACAAAGTGGACAGTTACCTTAAATTTAAGCTATTATATTAATATCAATTTATGTCTATTACAAATTACTGTTACAGATTTGCTGACTTGTACATAGGCGATGCATAAAAACATACATAAAATTTTATCATCTTTGGATCACTATATTTGATGATACGGTACTGTTGCATTTTAGTGATAGTTTGAATGTTGCTTGAAGCTCGACATATAACCCAAATGTCACAATTAAGTTATTAACTGGATGGTGAAAATACTACACTTAGCACTTATGTGTTGCTTTTCATCATTAATGTATATGACAAATAGGAGCTAATCAATAGCATAGCAGTGTATTCAGTAATGATCTTTTACTGTTGCTTGGTTCATTTCAGTTCAGAGGCCTTTTACTAGTAAGCCCATAAAACTGGTGACAAGTTTCAAGTTAATAGACAAGATTTATTTCAGTATGTCTCTCTACAGCCACTGTCTCTTCACCTGCATGTCTTCCCACTGGATGGCAAGCCTCTAAGGCAGAGATCATCTTTGTATCCCCAGTGCCTCATATAGGACCTGATAGACATTCAAAATTGTGCTTGTAGAATGGATAAATGAATGAGCAATATAGCAAAACTATCAAGGTGATCACTAATGTAGTTTCTAAGACCAACTGTAACAAGTGTCAGTGATATGTGTGTGTGGGGTGTGTGTGTGTGTGTGTGTGTTGTACTTTTAATGCCAGGCATTTTCCATTTTCCTTTCAGTTGAAAAGGAGGTCCACAGTTTGAAACTTTTTGAAATGCATGCCAGTATTTATTGAAAGATAGAAAGGAGCCTATACTAACAAAATGGATACACCTCATCATGAAGAGGAAGATCAAAGCCTGTGTCTGTGAATTCAGCACTTGCAGCTCCCTTTGATCCATGAATCACCACTAAATGCACTTAGGCCAGGATGCAGAGTGGGTCTTAGTGTGTTTCACCAGCAAAGTATAAGGTTTGCAGAGCTTCATCCTTGTCTGCTGGAGTCTTGGACAAGTCTTTGGGGAAAGTGTTGTGTCTGTCCTGAGTCCTGAAGAGAGAGTCTGTGGCTTTCTGAGGAGGTGAGCTGGTTACCAACTCATGGCATTGGGGTGAACAGCTTTGACAAGAAAGGTCTGACATGCTGGGCATGTGCATCATTGCTTGGCAACACTCACATCAAAGAACAAGAGAAATGTTTTGGAATGAAGAAAAATAAGACTATAATAAAGGACAAAACCCAGTGTGGAAAATAGATAATTGCATAAATTTTATGTTACAAAAAAGACATCTTAACTTCATGGGTGAAACAAGCAAGAAGGAAATGACTAAAATCAGTCCAAGTTAGTGTTGAAAAAGAATCAGATTTTTTTTAAAAAAATGTTTATTTATTAAAAAAATAATCGATGCATAATAATTATATATATTGATGGAATACCAATGACTCAGATTTAGATGTTGGTGAGGAAGGAGGGAAAAAGGTTCACTCATACATTGCTGGTGGGACTGTGAATTGGAGCAACCACTATGGAAAGCAGTATGGAGATTCCTCAGAAAAATTAGAATGGAACCACTATTTAGCCCAGTTATCCCACTCCTTGGTGCATACCTACAGGACTTAAAATCAGCAGACTATGGGGACATAGCCACATCAATGTTTGTAGAAGCTCAATTCACAATAGCTAATGTATGAAACCAACCAAGGTGTCCTTCAACAGATAAATGGATAAAGAAAACGTGAGATATATATATATATATATATATTTTTTTTCCAAAGGAATATTACTCAGCCATAAAGAATAATGAAATTATGGCATTTGCTGGTAAATGGATGGAACTAGAGAATATCATGCTAAGTGAAATAAGCAAGTCTCAAAAAATCAAAGGTCAAATGTTTTCTCTGCTATGTGGATGCTAACCCATTACAAGGGAGAGTAGGGGGGTGAAGTATAGAAGTTCATTGGACTAAACAAAGGGAAATGAAGGGAAGGGAGGGGATAAGGGAATAGGAAAGACAGTAGAATGAATCAGACACAACTTTTCTCTGTTCATATATGAATACACGACCAGTGTAACTCCACATCATGTTCAACCACAAGAATGGAATCAGAATTGTAATTGGTTGCACCCCATGCATATATAATATGTCAAAATGCTTCCTACTACCTGTATACCTAAAAACAACAAATAATTAAAATGAATAAAGAAAGAAATTGGAGCCACAATAGTAAACAAAAGTAAAAAATGATCTTTGGAACAATTTAGTCTGATCCCTTCCTTTCACAGGCTAGGAAATTCTGACCCAAGAAGATAAAGAACTTGCTCTAGGTCTTACAACCAGGGCTCATTCCACTGTTTCCTTTGATGTCCCCTTAATTTCCATAGGACTCCATGCTCAAAACTCCACTTTTACTTTATTAGATATCTTATAATCTAAAAATTGAATCAGAACATTGTCCTTTAAAACATTTGGTGAAGGCTGATTTGGGTTTAACATAGGCAATGTTCCGACACAGTATTCCTACTCTTGGCTAGCTCTAGTGACTGATCAAGCCTGATCTACAGAAGGAAGGAGGCAAGAATATTCCTGTGATAAAAAGTGAAATGAGTCAGCATCCACATATCATACAGAACATTCAGCCTTTGGTTTTTGGGGGTTGTCTTATTTCATTTAGCATGACATTCTCCAGTTCCATCTATTTACTGGCAAATGGAGGGGAAGTATAAAAGTTCACTGGATTAGACAAAGGGAAATGAAGAGACAGGAATAGGAAAGACAGTAGAATGAGTCAGACATAACTTTCCTATGTTCACATATGAATATATGACCAGTGTAACTCCATATCATGTACAACTACAATAAGATCAAAATCGTAATGGGTTGCATCCTGTGTATGATAGTATTCCAAAATATACCCTACTGTCATGTATATCTAAAAACAACAAATGAATAAAAAGTGAGATGAAGCTTCTTTAGTTCTGATTCTACTGTTTAGACTTTGGAGTAGTCACATTCTCTGTGATTAAAAAATAACTTTATAAAGAGTTCATTCCTAACACTCTAATGTTGTTTTGGTTTAAAACATGTAGCTTAAAAAAATCAAAGAATCTAGTATGAAGAATTCTGTCAAAATTTCTTTAACTACTGATCATCATTCTCTGATTACTAAGCTTTCATTTTTACATTTTAATGTAATAGAGACCTATTTTAACTTTTGTTAAATGAGCACAAGAAGACTCATAAACTGATGTACTACAGATAAGATAGGGCTGGAGGTCTTGGAGGCAGAGCAACCAGCAAGTGTCATAGGTGATCCTCTGGGTGCAAAGCAGAGAAGCAATGTGTTCCTCCCACTGCCAGAGGAGAGGGCTTCAGGGAAGTGTTTTTCTGGAGTATAAAACCAAAATAAACCACAGACAGCATAGTCACAATGCAGCATACAGCTTTCTGGAAAGTATAGAAAGGATCAAGACAGCCAGGACCAGTGGGAAGAAGATTGCCACTTGATGTGGCATTTCTTAGGGGAAATGCCTGTCCATTTCTAAAGAGTACCGAGATAAGTAGGGCCCTTAGCAAAGCCACAGGGTTCACCCATTGCCTAGCAAACCCTGGAAGGAAGAGGAAAGCTCAAATGGCTAGAGTTTGGATTATAAAGAGGTATGGTAAGTGATCAGGTTGGAGAGTTTATCAGGGTCCTGGCATAGGGTCTGGCATATAGAAGATCCTTGTTTAAAAATGAATAAGTGAATGGGTTTATCAGCCAAGGATGAGGAGCCTGAATTTCATCCCAGGCCAATGGATTTTAAGCAGAGGTTGATATGATCAAATTTGTACTTCAGAAACAGTGTGTGGAATGGATTCAAGCTGGAAATTGGGAAACAGATTTGAAGGGTTTTGCTGGTGGCCTGAGTAATGGTAGCAGCTACTCAGTGAATGGTGAGAATTTGGATAATTAGCATTTTTTAATCAATTAAAGTGACTGTTTTAGTTAGCTTTTTGTTGCTGCTGTGACTAAAAGAATCTGATCAGAACAATTATAGAGAAGAAAAAGTTTATTCAGAGGCTCATGGTTTCAGAGGTCTCAATCCATAGACAGTTGGTTCCATTCCTTGGGGCTCGAGGTGAGGCAGAATATCATGGCGGAGGAGTGTGGTGGAAGGAAGCAACTCACATGATGATCAGGAAGTAGGGAGACTCCACTCACCAGATACAAAATATATACCTCAAAGCCATGCCCCCAATACCCGAGTCCTCCAGCCACAACCTACACCTTCAGTTATCACTCAGTTAATCCCCATTAAGGGATTAATTCACTCATTGGGTTAAGGTTCTCATAACCCAATCATTGCTCCACTAAACCTTCTTTCATTGTCTCATATATGAACTTTTGGGGAATACCCTATATCTAAACCATAACAGCAACTAATACAACTATGTGGCAATAATGTATCCCAAATATATCAGATAATTTCAGGTGTGCTTTTACCTGCTACCTGGCAATATTCTATGAAGTTAACAATTTGGGGAAAATACAATAAAAGTTAATTTATAATATAATTTGCACCATTAGGAAAACTTGGATAAGGGGAGGAATGATCAAATATGACACACACGTATCTTTTTATCTAACTTAAAAATTCAACTACATATACATTTATCAGTCTTTCAATATAGAGCCAGAACTTTATCCTTTGAGTATGAAATCTCTGAGTTATTCGTAGCCTTTTTGCATCACCACAAATGTAGTGCATTTCTATGATATCCAAACTCATTTTAGTTCCAGTAGGATGAGAAATTAGAGCCCTTTATAGAACAATTTGAAAATTTTTATAATTATTTTCCTGACCTTTTACAGTTGTTTTTCCCACATCTAATTTAATAGAAATATTTTATTACTTCTTTGTCTTTATCATTTTCTAAAGTGGTCAACTTATTATTATTATTTTTAGTGTGTTGATATCTCACATCTCCTTGGCCCACCTTTATTTTAGCTATAGTTGTAGCCACAAGCATTTGCAATGTTGTTTCAGCCAGAGTACCCACCAAGGCTTTCCAAGGTCATGGTGTGAAATATCGTGTGCTTTAGGGAAGCACCCTGCACACGTGGGTTAGGAATCTCACAAATGTGCCAGAGAATTATTCCCCATAGAAAACCTTCCATTGTTGGGGGATGAGACCATACAGAAGAAGACTTCATTCTTATGTCCATTTTACATAACTCTATACAAGTTTCCAGGGGGACATTCAGCTCCAGTTGCTAAGAGCAATGAGCAGGTCAAAAACACACTTTAATTTTGTTTTTTTTGCTCTTTCTGTCTCTTCATTCTTGGATCCCATTAATGGCCTGCATGCAGATCCCTGCCCGAGACCCAGCTTTCTGGGAGGCAAGTCAAACAAAGACACAAAGAAGTGATGTCCTCTTTAAAACTCACATTATTTTACTAATTGGTTTTTATTTTATTACAAATTTGTAACAAGTATGCAACTAGCATAAACAGGCATGTGAACCTAAACCTAGAGGATCCTGGAGATATATACTACAACTTTTGGGAAGGGACATAGCAGAGTAGCTTACCAGTTCCCATTTCTCAGTCTGCCCTGTTTGATATGGAAAGTTCATTTTGCCATGAGCAGATTCTGATGTTTTGTTATATGGAGGTCTATGTCTTCATAATTTATAAGATGTCTTTGTTAGTCCATGGCAAGTGGGTGGAAGAAAATGAAGTTTGTCTTCAGAGGCTTTAAACTACTCTTTCTGCTCTGTATCTCTCTCTGAATTATCCTGTGCCTGGTTGGATGCATCAAAATTGGCTTTAGGAAATATTCAGTTGTGATGGCTTGGATCTGGAATGTCTCCAAAGGCCCATTGTTAATGGATTAGTCCCCAGCCTTTGATGCTATTGGGAGTGGACAAAACTTGAAGAGGTGGGGCCTAGCTGGAGTTTTTAGGTAATTAGTGGTGTGCCCTTGAGGGGGACAGTGGGACAACAGTCTCTTCCTCTCTGTCTCTGCTTCCTAGTTGCCATGAGGTGAGTAGCTTGCTTCCTCATGTGCTCCCTGCCAGGATGTTCCACCTCACTATAGGCCCAAAGGCAAAGGGGCCAAGATGTCATAAACTAAACCATGGAAACTACCAATGTAAACTTTTCTTCATACATTGGTTGTCTCAGGTATCTTGTCACAGTGGTGAAAAACTGGCTAGCATAGTGGTAAATTTAATCTAAGAAATATTGTAGCAATGAGGCTTGATGTGGGACTGCCTATACTGTATGATACTGAATAGTTGCATTTTTGAATAAAAATATTCTATCACTAATTTAAAGTGTAAATGAATCTGATAGAAGGGTAATGTTTTGAAGTTGGGAAGAGGAATAAAAGTAGGCAAATGAAAACTTCTTGATGTCTTTCAAGGTCACCTTAGTTGTTTGTTTATACCCATTGAAATTATAAAGTGGTTTTGCCTACGTGGACTCCCCTATCAATTATCACTGTCCTCATAGCAATTTCCTTACATAGATATCCTTACCTGGAAATTGTTCCATTTCTTATTATATAAAATTCTCTAACAGTTACTTCTTTTTCTGTTATCTGGCTCAGGACTGTTTGGAATAGATTTGATTTCGGAATGTCTAATATAATAACACATGCCTGATCATGTGTTCTACCTATGAGGTATATTATTATTGTCAGCCTGTAGTTGGGGAAATGGGAGCACAGAGAAGTTGAGATACTTGTCCAGAGTCATAGCATGTTGTGTCAGAAGTGGTATCTGTAGGTGCCAGACAATTTTCCTTCTGAAATCTCACTCAAGCAATCAGATGGTGCACATTTTCCAGATTTTAGTGATCACAAGAGGCATAACTCTGCAGCACCTTCTATAATCCCAACTTTTACTTTATACGATGTTCTCCTATTGCTCCATCATCCATCAAATGTTTAGTGTGCTTTATTTTGATCTGTTTTCTATTAAATGTAATAAATGTATGCCCCACTTTTTTTTCCTTAGAAGGACATTTAGAATCTTGGAAATTTTGTAGTGACAAGTTTTGGCATTGATTTTTATCATAGTATATTCCCTGAGGATTATAGTAGATTCATTTTTATAAGAGGATTAACAAACAGTGCATTCACAATGACATTGTAGGCTTATTTTTGTTTTGGTTCATTTAATTCCCATAGTTTTTAAAGGCTAGTATGAAAAGTGTGAGGCTTGAGTTATTTCTGACAATCTTTGTGAGAATGTTCATACAGCATTCATATATTTCTTGTTAAATTAGGAGAGCAGATATCATTGCTGTCAACACCATAGATAGCCAACTAGATTTTAAACACCACTGGCAAAAATTATCTTCACCAAGTTTTATACAAACTACAATTTATTTATGTTTTATAATCATTTCTAAGAAACCTTGGTAGAATTCTCTTAATTAAGACCCTCTTGGACATATGGACTCAAATATTCAGGAATTACTGAGATTTTATCTCACTTGTGCATTTACAGCCATATTTGTGCTGCCAATTAACTCTTATGCATCTGAAAGATAAGTTTTCATCTGGACAATTCATCTGAACTATCTCCTTTCCTTGTCTGAAACACATCACAGAATGACAGCTGCTTGAAAGAGATCTTTAATGAAGGAGGCTTCCATTCCCAATGTTCTGTCTTTAGTAATTTGGTTTTCTTGTTGCTAAATCCTGGATCTTTTTAAACTAAACGTGGGTGATTTTCAATTTTTCAGATTCCATTTTGGTAAATAGATATTATCCCTGTGAACTCTTTTAGAGACTAAATGTAGGAAAGATTCGCCTAAACTTGCTGAAGCAATGAAACATCAGCAGTTCATGCCTCCCTGAGGGTCTATATGATGATGTCTAAATCGATAAGGAATGACACCATGTCCCATTGACATTGTAGCCAATGAAATTGTATCCTGGTATGCGGTTCTCTCTCTCTCTCTCTCTCTCTCTCTCTCTCTCTCTCTCTCTCTCTCTCTCGATGTTATACAAAGAAATTTTATTTCTTTTCTTTGTACATTTTTTGACTGTGCATTATAGTTGTGCATAATGATGGGATTTGTTGTTACATATTTGTATGTGCACACAGCATAACAATATAACTTGGCCAATATCACTCCCTAGCTCTTTCCCCCTCACTATCTTCCTCCCACCACCTGGTCCCTTTCCTGGTAGAGATGGGTTTTGCTCTTTGTTTTTAAAAATAGAAACATGAATGAAGAAAGAGGAACTGAACTAGTTAACAATTATTAAAAGCAGTATTTTGTTGATTTATTTGACTTCAGAATACTCATTAATAATAATATGTTACATTCTTCTCATTAGTAAGCATTTGTTTGGGGCTTCTGTGTACCAGGAGCTTGGTAACTTAAAGATCTAAGAAACAGGAACCCTGTCTTCATAGAGCTCTCAGTCTAATCATTCTCTTATGGGTGCTTCTCATCTCTACTCCAAGGTTTTCTTGTTTCCAGATAATCTGACTTGGAGATGAGTCTGATAATTTTGAGCTAAGTGGTTTATTGGCTAATTGCTAATTAATGAAGGGAATGTCAATAACTATTTTGAGAATCATGAACAGTATTTGATTTAGGAGAAAGTTCTAAAAACCAGCAATCGTTGCTGGCCTGTAGTATTTTATTTGGCAGTCATGATGGTTTTTAAGGTCTATTTGTCGGGAAATATCCTGTTAGCCTTCACCTTTTCCATCAGATTCTGGAAGATTGAGGACATTTTTTTTTTTCATTCTTTTCTTCTGGGACTCAAACCCATGTTCATGTGTATTGAACCATGTGATATTTCCAACAGGCCCCATGTCTGGCTTTCTGAATCTTTGGTAGGTCCCTCATCCTTTCTGATCTAATCCTACTTTCGAAGACCTGCTTCTGAGCACCAGTAAAGGCTTGGAAGGGACTTTGCCTAACTTTCTCCTCCTTCCCCTGTCTTCAGTGGTGTGCCCACTGCATTTCGAACAGGCATCTCACTTCCTTCTCTTTTTCCACCCCAGGCTTCACTGTCCTCCTGGCATGCACTTAGTAAAAGTCCCGCTGGTGGTTGCAGACTTGTTCTGTGGCTGAGCTCCTCAGGAATCTAGTCCACAATCCCAGAAATATCCAGCCATTAGGAGTTTGTTAAAAGTCTGGCTGGTTTCTCCTTCCTTCTCTTGTTTCAGCCTTCATCAGGGATGAAAGTAGATAAGCATATGTTCTGTCCCAGAAAAAGCTCATCATATATATATATATATATATATATATATATATATATATATATATTCTCAATTCGCTAGTGGATTTTCTTTAACCTATGATTTTGAATTTTAGCTAGGTCATTTTAGTTAGTAGAGTATCTTATGAATTTCTATTATCCCAATCAGAGGTCAAAATCTTCCAGAATGTATAAAAAACTTTAACAACTGCTGACACTAAAAAATGTTAAGAGGTTTACATAACAATCTTGTTTCTGGATCCTATTGAAAAATGAGAAATTCTGTCAAGAGTGAGCCTAAACTTCCTTGCAATGTTAAATGGAACAAAGTAGTGGCTGCCCCAACCTATGAAAGAGATATGGCATTTATTCCTTCCTTTATAGGAGAATGTTTCATAGTATTATTGGATATGTGGGCAGGTAAAGAAGAAGAAAGATACGGTATAAATTCTCCTTCATTTGTGTTCAGAGAGCATTCTAAGCCAGGTCATTTAAGAAGCTGTTAGTGTGGTTTCTCAAAGTGAAAATGTTCCTCTTAGTCCCTTGCTGGTACAAAGCATTCCTGAGTCCTTCTTAAGAGCTCGTTAACATTAAGATCAATCTGTGAAAGTAAACTATCCCTTTCAAATCATCCTCAACAGGTGGTAAGATTTGTGGAAATGTATTATTTTCCCAGAGCTGTGAAATTTTCTAACAGGCCTAAAATAAAAGACTTGTTTAAGGCCCCTGTGTACCTGACTATGTGTTTCTCGTCAATAAAAGGTATTGTGATTGAGACTTCTTTTTTTATTTGAAGGGTATAGGATAGGACTGATCAAGAGAAAAGAAAGTAATGAAATATATATTCAATAATGTCAGTAAAACACTTAAAATTTATGGAAATATGGATAAAGAAATTCTACTGCTAGTAAATGTTCACTGCACTGTGTCAACGCCCACTCTGCATAGAATCCAAGTCACCACCAGCACCTTCCTTTCTTTCTTTCATTCCTGCATTCCATCATATATCCACTATCTGCCAAGCACCTTGCTAGGCCCTGGAGATTTAATGGAAAGGCCTGGTTTACACACTAAGGGAACTTGGGGATGTTAAACAGGTAATTGCGCAATGTATATGAGGTCTGTATATTTTTGCTTTTGTTTAGTGAGACCACAAGTATGATGATGGACTATCTAGAAATTAATGATAATTCATTTCATATCTAATTTGAAAATGACTTTAGGATGATTCTTTTTCTTCTCACTCTGGTCACTTTAGGAAGATAAGTTTGAACTGCATAAATTTCATTAGCTAAAATCTTTTAGAATATCATGAGATGTGGAAAGAAAGCAATATGAATTATTGTTTAAAAAGTATTTTATATACTCCTTTCCTTACATGTAGTCACATTCAGAAAGATCCATTATTCCAATGAATGTATAAAATTTTCTGACTATTCTGAATGGTAGCACACTTTTTTATGGGGGTGGGAGGGATACATTAATTTTTGAAATGAGCCAAAAGTATTTTGGCTATCACATGTTTTTTTCAGATATTCTGAATGGTTGACATTTTCATTTGTGGAAGATAAATTTACATCTTGAAATAAGCCCAAAGTATTTAAAATCTATGCCTATTGAATAAGATGGGGCATATTTGGAGGGTTGTTGGGGTCCCAGAGAAGTTATGACTAAGCAGTAAAGAAGGCGGATCTGTAGTTAACCAGCTCTGAAGATGATTATTAAAGTGGAGTTCCACAAACCATTTGCTATACAAAAATATACATGAATAGTCCTCTATAATTATGAATGAATATTAATGATCATTTGAATAAATAACTTCTGTATGTTTTTGAAAATTTGTCTTAGAGGGAGTTGCAATGACAACAAAAATAATTAAATCTCCAAAAAATATGCATAGTCTAATAGTTTCTTTGGTAGCACAATATGTTATTAAGCATGTGCAACAGCTTATAAAGTAGGCCATCTGTATTTCTTTGTATGTTTTTGTATTTGTAATGTAAACAGCTTATCTGAATATGTGGCTTTCTGATAAAGAATGTGTTATTCTAAAACAGCTTTTTCTTGAGCCACTTATGTCTACATTTTTTAAACTGTTTATGTAGTATACAGTTTTGAAACTCTATATGTATAATTATTTATTAAAAAATATGTCAAGATTTTGTACAAAATTTTGAGAAGACACTAATGAACTACACATCATAAGCTATTAAACCAGGTTTAAATAGCTATCTTGGGTGGAACTAACGTTTGATTCATCATAAGCAAATGACAAATCAAAATAATACGAATCTTGAAGCTAAAGAAACCTAATTTTACTATAAACTAACTGTCCATGACTTTCTATAACTTCCATTCCTGTTTTCCATACATAAGGAAACTATGTATGATGGCAGACTACATAAATGTACACATGTACATATGTATGTATATAGATAGATAATGCCTGCATTATTTGATTAGACTATTGACATGACTGGAGTCTAATGGACTTCACAACAGTGGTTATTATCAAGATATGATACAAAATAGCTGGGTGCAGTGGTGCATGCCTGTAATCCCAGTGGCTCTGGAGGCTGAGGCAGGAAGAGTCCTGATTTCAAAGCCAGCCTCAGCAAAAGCAAGGTGCTAAGCAACTCAGTGAGACCTGTCTCTAAATAGAATACAAAATAGGGCTGGGGATGTGGCTCAGTGGTCGAGTGCCCCTGAGTTCAATTCCTAGTACCAAAAAAAAAAAAAAAGATATGATACAAAATAGCAATTACCTTTTATATATTTGCCACTTCCTTGTAATTAATTTAAAAAACTAGTTAATGCTAATAAACATATTTTTAAATAACATTCTTAACATCATTTTCATCACTATCTACTACAGTGCTGGTAGGGAGTTGATAATCCAGGAGTTTCCCAAGATTTTCCAAATTATAGCATATGATTATCTAGGCTCAAACATGGCAGTTGTTAGTCATAAGGGCAAAAGTGCTTTTCTTGGAGAAGGTACATTTAGCACTTTGCTTTGAGAATTAAAATGGTACTACAATGAAATCTTGTTAAGGACAATTCTACTTTTTTTAATATCATGTGTTTCTGTTTATATGGGCACTATAAAATTTTCTTACCCTCTGACATCTGAATCAGTAATTTGATTGCTATGTTCTGGAAGCTCGGTATGATGATTTTTCTTTTGTAATATATCCATGAGTAAGAGCCAGATGTTCAAATTCACCTTTTGTTGTTGTTATTGTTAAAGAGATTATCATCCCTGAATATAATCTCAAGGAAAGTTCCTGGGCTCTGCTCCAATAAGAGAAAGTCTTGTTTCTCTTTACAAAATCAAAGGAAAGGGCTTTTTGTTATATAAGAAATTTAACATTGCATTCCAGTAGAGGAAACAGGCAATCACCTTTTGATCTCTAATGTGGATGCCCAAGTTTGTAAATTTAATAAAAAGATAAAAAATATGGCAGTGTTCTTATCTGAAGCAATAAACTCTGATTAAATCTTACCAGTTTGATGCTAACGGTCTCTCTGGGCAGTATGAAGGTGAGTGAGAGCTTTGGACAAGATAATAGCAACAGACAAATGTGAAAGAATATGAAGTTTTAAAGAGCCTTTCAGAACACTAAAGAGTTTAGGAAATTAAAATAATCAGCGCGGCGCTTCATGTTCCTGACTGGTCTTAACTGCCTGTGTTCATTCACTTCTCTGTCATTGAGTATATCTATCTCCTCTATTGTAATGACTGTTTCTTAGACTGTAATGATTATCTTTCATGTTCCTTTTTATTAATATTTAAAAATAAAGATGGGCCAGAAAGTAATATGCATATTATCTGTTGAGCCTGACAGGATGTCAGTCAGCTAAGCCTCATTGCTCTTATAACTAAAGAGATAAATTTGGAAACAGAGGATGTAGACAGGTATTCATAATAACATATTAGAAATTGTTTTTGTCATCATGTTGAGCAGAAGTTACAGCATATAGGAAGCAACAATAATTGCTATAAGGTATGTTATAATGCTTGGCTGTGTGGACACATATTTGAAACATTAATGTCTAACGATCATCTGAAAAGCCAGAAACTTTAGGTGGCATGGTTTTATTAATAGATATTGAATTTCATTCAGTCTAGTATCCATGTTTATATAAATTGTAGGGTCTTCAGTTAGAATAAATTGCAATTAATGTTGAGATTAATTATATAGTCTGTCAATCATGCTTCTTAGTTCATCTTTATCATGTATTCGTGAGGATACCATTTTGATAGGAGAAATGAAGATTTGGGTTATAGATATGGATAGAAAGCAGAGTTTGCCATTTTCGTTTTTCTTTAAATGTTTGCTCCAGTTAGTGTTAATAGTGATCAAAGAATTCTAACACTACCTAATTTAGGGATATAGCTTATATTTTTGTTACCTAGATTACAAAAATAAATTGAGCTGGCGTGTTTTACTGTTTCACAGTGGTGGTTGTACTAAAACATATTAGCTTGGCACAGCTTTCAAAAGTGCACCCTCTGTGAGATAAAGGGTGCCATAATGGCTTCTGGAATGATCTATTATTTTTGGCATATAAAAAGAAGTTATAATGCTGTTCTTTAAAATTTATGTTTCATAATAAAATGAATAATTCATTCACTCATCCACTGACAAGCAGAATACTTAAATTAATGTCTCAAAGTAAAAAATCAGCACCAAACCAAAAAGCTAGGGTTGGAGGTAGGGAAAGAAGCTTGGCTATTAGGATATAATACATTTTCAGAAGATAACCATAATGTGAAATGAGTCTGAAAGTCATTTATAAAGAACAGGATATTAAAAGCTATAGGGAAAAAAAAGAGACCATTTATCTATTTGTGTACTATTTTGAAGACTTGAGCCAAAAGTTTCATCAGAGATCTGGGAGGCTTCCAATAAATTGGGCAGGGTGCTGCGTGTGTTTGTGTGTGTGTGTGTTTGTGAGTGTGTGCAAGGAGTGCACATAGGGTTGGGGACAGGAAGGCGAGCAGCAGTCTCTTTCCTTTAAGCTTGGTTTATCTAAACTTTCATTCATCAATCTAATGAATGCCCACTAAATAGCTGATGGAGTAAACAAGTTACTGGGCATTATAATTTATATATGAAGATACTGAAGGCACCACACCTGAGGAGTTCAGAATTTATACGTGGAGATGGCATACTTGGATGGATTTAAGACAAGATTAATTTGGGGGGTACAGGGGATTGAACTCAGGACACTTGATCACTGAGCCACATCCCCAGCCCTATTTTGTATTTTATTAGAGACAGGGTATCACTGAGTTGCTTAGCGCCTCGCTTTTGCTGAGGCTGTCTTTGAACTTCTGATCTCCTGCCTCAGCCTCCCAAGCCACTAGGATTATAGGCATGTGCCACCCTGCCCCGCTAGACAAGATTAATTTTTAAAATAATTCTGAAGTAACTTTTGAACTGAAATTAATTTATTAATGACTTAAGGATGGGTAAATAAATCTTATTCACTCTCCTTTTTATAAGTGCAGTAAAACATCTTTAGCAGCAGCAGCATCTTGTCACCCACATAATGATCATAACCAACACGTGTGTTCCAGGCATGGCTCTATGTGTTTTATATATATTTACATGTTTAAAATAACCCAATTGGGCAGGTGCTAATTATTGTCTCCATCAAACAGATGGGGAAACTGAGGGCAGGATCACAGAGATATAAGGGCAGTCAGTGCTCAGTGCCAGCGCCCAGGTTTTTAGCTCTCAGAAATGACATAAATGCAGGCATTGCTGTCAACTTAGAATTGAGTTTCCATCATTCTCTGACAATATCTTGTGGGCATTCTAGGATGTCAGGATTGTGAGGACACTTGCAGTTTGGTTTCCTGTGTTCTTCAAAGTTGTCAGTAGTCATTTCCAGACAGTTAGAAATAAGTCAAGGAGCTTAAAACTTGGGTTTAAAAAGGAAACGACCTGAATACGACAAGTATTCTTTTGTTTGTATTTGAACACTTGCCTTTATGGAGAATCTGGACTTCTTACAACCGGTGTTCATCAGGGTTGGTCAAGATAGTCACAGATCAAAGAGGGATCTTTGATTTCTGGATTGGTTTGTTTCCTTGGTTAGGTTTGTCTTTAAGGATCTTCGGATTGGGAACTCTGTGCCCTTGACCTTATCACTTTTTAGGACTTCAGGATTTTTTTTTCCCCCTATATATAAAATGAGAAAATTAGATGAGGTGGTCTCCCATGTTTATTTCAAGTCTATGTTCTGTCTGAATTAGTTAGATTATGAAGCTGTAGGTTTACTAATAAAGGAAATCATCCAAAATTAGACAGGTAGAAGAGAGTTTTACATAAGCAGTTGTCTTTGTTCCAATGACACATAGCTTTGAAGTCGACCAGCTTACATTGTATATGTGAATTTATTACATGCCCTTTCCTAGTGATTTAAAATAATTGTTCTTCAGAAATTGGTACTATTTTAGTTTAATTCAAGGGGTTCATCGTCATCATATTTCAAAATTTGGCTATATCTTTTCATATGTTTGCCATGACACAAAGTAAAATAAGTTTTGTACAAAGGAAATGTGTAAGTTCCAATAAGAAAACACTAAAAATAGAAAACACTAAAAATGGGTACAGTGTCAGAGTGGTAATATGTTCATCTTATGCATCTTGTACAATTTTTTTAAAACACCCTTAATACTTTTCTGTATCATAGATTTGCAGATGTTTTTGCCTCTAGAGACCTTCAATATCACTTTCCTGAGCTGCAAGTCCTGCTAGGTGATCCACAATGGCTGAGAATTTCCACATGCTGCAGCGTGTGACCACAGAGTTTCACTTGGTGATTACAATCTCCTATTTAGATGGTTGATTGTCTGCAGTGGCTCACAGGTGAATTTACCTACTCTCAGGGAAATAAAGCCGAGACCTTAATAACTTGATGCTCTATTTGTCACATGTCATAGATGAGCCACCACTCCATGGTGTGTGCACAACCCACTTTCACAGAGAAACGGTACATGACAAAAAAACGACCTCTGTTCCCTTGACTTCTTTTTACTTATGTCACCTCGGGCAAATCAGTAACCTCTCAATCACTATTCTTTTTTTCCCAACTGCAAAGTGGAAATTGTAATCTTTAATCTATTCTAATTTTTTTGAAAACCAACTTTGATTCTTTTTTTTTCTAAACAATAACAAACTTCTTGTGACCTGTTTTCTATCTGATAACATGTGAGTATGCAGGGATTTTTTGAAGGGAGAACTGATATTCTACATTAGAATCAAAGACTGGAAGGGTCATAAGTCTATAGCCAAATTTTTGGACATCAGGATCAAAAAAAAAATGGAAGGCAGGAAATTGGGAGCTATTTTCTTAACCATTTTGGGTGGTATACCAAAGTTGTTTAGAAAAGAAATTGAAGAAGTAGCAAAGCAAAGCGTAGATTTTTTTAAAAAAGTTTATTATGACTTTTTTGGGGGAGGGGTACTAGGTGTTGAATCAGAGGAGCTTTACCACTGAGCTATATTCTAGATCCTTTTATCTTTCATTTTGAGACAGGATCTTGGTAAGTTGTACAGACTGGTCTTGAACTTGCCATCTTCTGTCTCAGCCTCCCAAGTAGCTGGGATTATAGGCATGTGCCACTGTGCTTGGCTTTTATTATTACTATTAGAAATGATAAATGCAAGTGTCATTTTTCTTGAATCTAAAGTTTCAAGAGAGTAGAGTCACTGCTTCTTCTGTCATTGGGGCATTTAATTTTTTGTTTTGGAGAATAGGAGGGGAGAGCTATAGGCCTAGGTCCTAATGTAGCCCAATACACTTCAGTTTGCAGGAAGATAGAACGGACTTAATCTAACTGCTAGTCCCCCTGGTCAGATGCTTCCATTACTGCAAGTGTGCTGCTCTCTTGGTGTAATCACACACATCTACCTCAACTTATTCTGACCTGTATTATCTACCTCAGTTTTCCCTTTTAACTCACAACTTTGAAGTCTGATTTATATGAGGAGAAAGTCCTACTCCATTTGAGAAGGTAAATTTGTCCAAGGAACAATATGTCCATCTATGGCAGAAACACAATTTATTATTGGTCTTTCAAACTGAGGATTTCTAATTTACATTCAGGGAAATGCTTTTAATTCACTAAGTCTGGAGAATAAAAACTGTGATATCAATAGAATACAATCTCATTCTGTTTTCTGGAAGTCATAAATTTCCAGTTCTTTTCCCCTTACCTATTTCTCCCAACCCAGAGGTAACACCATCCTGTCCATTACCATCACAAATTTGTTTTTCAGGTTTTAAAGAGAATTTATGTATAATTGATTCATAATAATTTTACATGGTTTAGGGTACACAATGGGATGTTTCAAAATGTACACATTGAATATGATCAAATCATTTGTGTATTCTTTTTGATTTTTTTGAATTTCTTATACATGAATCATACAATATGCATTTTTTTTTCATTTTGAGCTTCTTCTCTGCTCCATGTTATTTAAGGAGGATTTTATTCACATAGTGCAGAGCTATAGCTTCTTTTTTTTTTACTGATGTGAGTTATTTCATTGCATGAATTACTACCATTTAATAATTCATTGATTCTTTTTAAATTAATTTTTGTACTTATATATGACAATGGAATGCATTACAATTCATATTATTAATATTGAGCTCAAATTTTTCATATCTCTGGTTGTGTACAAAGTATATTCACACTAATTCATGTCTCCATACATGTACTTTGGATAATGATATTCATCACATTCCACCATCATTTCTAACTTCATGCCCCCTCCATTCCCCTCCCACCCTTCTGCCCTATTTAGAGCTCCTCTCTTCTTTCCATGCTCCCCCTCCCTACACTACTACTAATGAGCTTTATTATACCAGAGAAAACATTTAGCACTTGGTTTGGGGGGATTGGCTAACTTCACCTAGCATTATCTTCTCTAACTCCATCCATTTACCTGCAAATGCCATGATTTTATTCTCTTTTATTGCTGAGTAATATTCCATTGTGTATATATGCCACATTTTTTTTATCCATTCATCTATTGAAGGGCATCTAGGTGGATTCCACAGTTTAGCTATAAACATTGATGTGGCTGTTTCCCTGTAATATGATGTTTTTAAGTTCTTTGGGTATAGACCGAGGAGAGGGATAGCTGGGTCAATCGGTGGTTCCATTCCGAATTTTCCAAGAAATCTCCATACTGCTTTCCATATTGGCTGCACCAATTCGCAGTCCTGCCAGCAGTGTATGAATGTACCTTTATCCCCACATCCTGGCCAAAACTGTTGTTTGTATTCATAATAACTGCCATTCTTACTGGAGTGAGATGAAATCTTAGAGTGGTGTATATATATATATGTATATATATGTATATGTATACATAGTAGGTGAACACACAATATCTTTATTTATTTTTATGTGTTGCTGAGGATTGAACCCAGTGCCTCACACAAGCAAGGCAAGTGCTTTACCACTGAGCTACAGGCCCAGCCCTTAGAGTAGTTTTGATGTGCATTTCTCTAATTGCTAGCAATGATGAATATTTTTTTATATATTGTATTTTCATGATTGTATATCATCTTCTGAGAAGTGTCTGTTCAGGTCCTTGGCCCATTTATTGATTGGGCTATTTGTTTATTTGGTGTTTAGCTTTTTGAGTTCTTTATATATCCTAGAGATTAGTGCTCTATCTGATGTGTGAAGGGTAAAAATTTGCTCCCAGGATGTAGGCTCTCTGTTCACCTCACAGATTGTTTCTTTTGCTGAGAAGAAGCTTTTTAGTTTGAATCCATCTCATTTATTGATTCTTGATTTTAATTCTTGTGCTATAGGAGTCTAATTAAGGAAGTTGGGGCCTAATCCCACATGATGGAGATTAGGGCCTACTTTTTCTTCTATTAGAGTCTCTGGTTTAATTCCTAGGTCCTTGATCCATTTTGAGTTGAGTTTTGTGCATGGTGAGAGATAAGGGTTTAATTTCATTTTGTTGCATATGGATTTCCTGTTTTCCCAGCACCATTTGTTGAAGAGGCTGTCTTTTCTCCAATGCATGCTTTTGGCACCTTTTTCTAATATAAGATAATTGTAATTTTGTGAGTTAGTTTCTGTGTCCTCTATTCTGTACCATTGGACTACTAGTGTGCTTTGTGCCAATAGCATGCTGTTTTTGTTACTATTGCTCTGTAGTATAGTTTAAGGTCTGGTATAGTGATGCCACCTACTTCACTCTTCCTGCTAAGAATTGCTTTAGGTATTCTGAGTCTCTTATTTTTCCAGATGAATTTCATGACTGCTTTTTTTTATTTCTTTGAGGAATGTCATTGGGATTTCGACTAGAATTTCATTAAATCTGTATAGTGCTTTTGGTAGTATATTTATTTTGATAATATTATTCTGCCTATCCAAAATCAAGGTAGATCTTGCCATCTTCTAAGGTCTTCTTTAATTTCTTTCTTTAGAATTCTGTAGTTTTCATCATAGAGGTCTTTCAACTCTTTCGTTAAGTTGATTCCCAAGTATTTTATTTACTCTTTTTTTTTGAGGCTATTATTAATGGGGTAGTTTTCCTCATTTCCCTTTCTGAGAATTTGTCACCATATACAGAAATGCCTTTGATTTATCAGTATTGATTTTATATCTTGCTACTTTGCTGAATTCATTTACTAATTCTAGAAGTTTTTTTGGTGGAACTTTTAGGGTCTTCTAGGTATAGAATCATATCATCAGCAAATAGTGCCAATTTGAGTTCTTCTTTTCCTTTGTATATCCCTTTAATTTCTTTTGTCTGTTTAATTGCTCTGGTCAGTGTTTCAAGAAATATGTTAAATAGAAGTGATGAAAGAGGGTATCTCTGTCTTGTTCCAGTTTTTAGAGGGAATGCCTTAAAATTTTCTCCGTTTAGAATGATGTTAACCTGAGGCTTAGCATAGATAGCCTTTATGATATTGAGATAGGTTCCTGTTATCCCAACTTTTGTAGTGTTTTGACCATGAATGGGTGCTGTATTTTGTCAAATTCTTTTTCTGTGTCTATTGAGATGATCACATGATTCTTATCTTTAAGTCTATTTATGTGATGCATTACATTTATTGATTTCTGTACATTGAACCAACCTTGCATTCCTGTGATGGATCACACTTGATCGTGGTGCACTTCTTTTTGATATGTTTTTGTATTCAGTTTGCCAAAATTTTATTGAGAAATTTTTCATCAGTCTTTCTTCCAAGTGATCTAGTTTGTTGGTTATGCTTTTTTTAAAAAAAAAATTAAATTTGGTTTATTGTGTACTTTGTTTCAAGAATTTCTGGCAGCTTTTTTTTTTTTTTTTTCCCAGAGTCTCTATCTCTTTCTTGAAGTAATCTTTTGCTACCTGTATTTGCTCTCTAATCTCTTTGTTGGAGTGATAAATTTTTGCCTGTGGTTGCTCATTTAGGTCATTCTTTAATTCACAGATCATTTTAATTATGAACCTTCTGAACTCCTTCTCCTATGTTTCATCAACTTTGCTGTCCATGGGTTCTGTTATTGTAGTATCTTGATTTGTTTGCTGCACTTTCCTCCCTCATTTTTTCATGTTGTCTATGTGTCATCCTTTCTTTCAGTGTGGATCTGAGATATTATAATTTCTACCCTATATTGTTGTAGTACATGTGCAGATTGTCTGTACCTCACCTTGATGTTGGGTTTCCAGACCCTGCCGGTATTCTCAATGTATGCTCCTGCATCTAAGGTTGGTGGTGGCAATAGCAGAGGTAACTAGAGATAATAGTTATGGTGCCCCAAGATGGAAGCAATGTCTTACAGAGATGGAGCTGAAAGGGTGGGCCATATAATGTCTTTGGGATGCCTGCTCTGAGATGTAGATTCTAGGCCCTGTCTATTGTCAAAAAGGTAGGGTCTACTGCATGGGGAAGGCTAAGGTGATGGCTGTAGGTCCCAAGATGAAAGTGGGTTAGGTTTGGGCTCCCAGGTGGTGGGGAGGACAAATTTGGACCTACCCTGAACCTGAATTTTGCGCAAGTCATTGAGGGCTGATCTGTCTGGACCTGACCTCCCATGGTAGTCTGCTGGTCAGAAGGGATGGTCCTGTGCTAGAAGCTGGGCTCTGGCAGGTGTCTCCAGGAGCATTCTTAGAAAGGTTTTAGGAGAACATAGCATCAATAGTGGGATTACTGCGTCATAGAACAAACTAGTATTTAAATTTAGTAGATAAGTCAAAAGTTTCCCTAAGAGCTTATGCCAGTTTACATTCCCATCAACAATACATGGATGTTCCAGAAATATATGAAACTTCCACACCTACACAAACATTTGATATTACAGATCTAGAACATCATATTCTTCATCATTTTGGATGGCGTATGGTGATGTTTCATTGTAGTTTTAATTTGCAATTTTCAGTCAACTGTGCATGCCGAGCTTCTCATATATTTATCAGCCATATGCTTCACTTTTGTTGAAGTGTCTGATAAAGGCTTTCTCTATTTAAGAAAAAACAGTGTTGTCTTTCTCTTGTTGATGTGAGGTTTTTTAAAAATATATATATTGGGGCTGGGATTGTGGCTCAGAGGTATGGCACTTTCCTAGCATGCGTGAGGCACTGGGTTCAATCCCCAGAACCATGTAAAAATAAAAAATAAAGGTATTATGTTCATCTACAACTAAAAAATATTATATATATAATATTTATATATCAATATATATAAATATATATAAATTGTTTCCATTCTGTTTCTTGACTTTGCATTTAAAAAAATTTGTTTTTAAATTATATTTATTTTAACTGATATATAAAATGTTTACATATTAGTGGGGTACAATGTAATGATTTAATACGTGAATACATTGCAGAATCTTAAATCCAGTTAAACATATCCATCTGCCTTTTTCGTTTTTGTCTTTTAAAGTAAAATTTTAAATTTCCTGCAAAGAAATTTAAGTATCCTTTTCTCTTATGGATAATCTATTTGCTTTTTCCAGTTTAAGAAACATTTGCCTATCTCAAGGTCTTCAAGATATCCTTATCTTCTCTTCCAAAAGTTTATTGTATAACTTTCATATTTAAGTCTCTGATTCACCTCAGATTAACTTTGTGCATGGTATGAGATGAAGGTCAAATTTCATTTTTTCCCCAACTATTGAGAAGATGATCCTGTCCCCACCAGACTGCAGTGGTTCATTCCTTTATTGTAAATCTAATGACTGTACCTATTTGGGTCTCTCTCTTGGCTTTTCATCCTGTCTCTTTGATTTACTTGTATATCCTTGAGCTGGATCCTCACTGTCCTAGTTACTTTGCTGTATAATAAGCCTTGAATTCTGGTAGCAAGTCCTGCAGCTTTGTACTTTATCTTTAGATTTTTCTGATAATTCTAGGCTTCATATATTCCAATAGAGAGATATTTGCAAACTTTGCCTTTGAAGGATTAAAAAAATGTGGAATTACTAAGAAATTTTCAAAGAGACTGATTCCTAATTCAGTTTTTACAGTCTATACAGTTTTTGGATTTTGAGATCTTAATTGCTATGGTGATAGAATAGGCCTCAACAATATTCATCCACCTCCCTGGATTGTTTATGGCCAGGACACAAATTATTGTAAATCCTTTAAATTTGATACTAATGAGTTAGTGTCTCTTAGGGAAGAGAACTACCTTGAAGATTGTCTGGCTCAAGCCTTACTGACCCAAAGGACAAACTGCAAGTTTAGGTGATTTTCCTGACATATTCCTCCTGATCTGTAAGTCACTTTGCTTTCTGCTTAAGCTTGCCATCTTTTAATTAAGTCCACAGCATTTCAGAAAGCATTCATCTTGATACGAATTCTCTTGCACTTACTGGAGGAAAGAGATATGTGACCTTAAAAAGGTTCAACTTCAGTAAGGAGAAAAACAGTTTATATCAACTGTTCCTTTGTGATGTAGAGAGATGCTTAATGAACTAGAACTTCATTTAAAACTGTAGTGTAAATCTTTAAAAAATTAATCCAAGTCCCCATGAATTATATCTCCTCCAATTGTGCAGTCCAAAAGATTTTAAACCAGTAAGGCACCATTTGATCTGCGAACAATGTTAGTGTTTGTACACTTTCTGCATTCTCATTTGTTTCAAGAGACAAAGTCTCCATCTCCACCTTAATTCCATTTGCAACAGCTGGATGTTGGAGGTCAAACATTAGCAATCTACAATTAAAAAACATTTCAGTTAGAATGAACCTATACATGAGGCACACAATTGACAGTGGAGAACCGTCCCTGCCCCACTCCTTACACTCTTCCCCTAAACACTGTTTGTTTCCTTCCCCTTTTATTTTATTTCTATCACTCTTCTGAGACATGGTTAGGACTGACTCTTCATCAAGGTGTCCAGCTGAAAAATGGTTATCAGATCTTGCTGAGGCAGGGACAGGGGAACAGCAGCCCACGTTGGCTGCAGATGTGCGGAGTGGTAACTCTGGGAGGCAATGATAATTAAAGAGCATATGGTCTGTAATAAATCTGTACAGTAGTGCTAGCTTGTATTAATGGAGGGATTAAGAATAATAGCACATCCTTATGAATAGTGTGTTAAATCTCAAGTTACATTTCCTAGGCTTAATATAGCTCTGTGTGAATTTGGTGGTTTTTCATATTTGATGTAATACATGAAGTGTGAGAAGATTTATGATTTAATTTGTGTACATGTGCCCTGATCAAAATGTCTGAGAAGGGCCTGATAAAACATGAACATCTGGAGATACAGATGTCATTTCCACAAAGACGAAGACTGTTTGACAGGGAGCAGGAACATATGATTGTGAGAGGAGCAGGGCTCCAGAGTGTCGACTTTCACATGAGTTTGATGGAAATGTGCTATGAATGCTTAATATCATGATGGATAGTTTCTGATGAAGAAAACTATCCTCTAAGCCTGTGATTACCTTTTGTTTTGTTTTGTATTTGTTTTTACTTTTATTCTTTTTACAATGATGAAATGGAAAAAGGCAGTGGGCTTCCAGACTTGGAAGACAGACTGGCACTTTTGGAGCAGGGAAAGCTGTGTTGGAGAAAGCAAATCATATCCATGTTGTGCCTCGTTAGTGAAAGGAAGGGAGACGTGCTGAGTTCCTCAATTATTTTAATGTACTTGGTGTCTCTATAGTAATGCCCTCAAACTGCTACTAATACTAATCTATGTCTTTATACATATCTATTTATATTCCTCTGTATATGATTTGATCTGTTTATCTCTCTCTCTCTCTCTCTCTCTCTCTCTCTCTCTCTCTATATATATATATATATATATATATATATATATATAAAACCTAACTTTCATAACACTTACCTCTATTTACAGAAGAGAAATATTACATGGATTATTTTTCTTGAAATAAGTCTTCACCAGACTGCTGGGTTTCCATCCATCTCTTTTTAATGGACTCTAGTGGCATCCTTCTAGTGTCAAAAAATGACCATTACTTCAAATGCAAAGGGCTGGACTTTGGGAATTCCTGAAGAATCCTTCCCAACTGGAGATGTAACATCTCAATGTCAAGTCACTCAGATCTCTTTCTGGTAGATCAATGTTCTACTGGCTGAAGATTTGGGGAAATAGTTTTTAAAGTTCATGCCTCTTGCTTCCACTGGAATGGTCAGAGTCGATAGCAAGAGTCATGGTTTACTCTTGTGTCTTAGAGACAATGACAAACTCAAGTCAACTCCCATAAACATCTTTACAGGATCACAGTATAGGTGGCATCTGAGATAATAAAATTTATGTATATAATAAGAGAAAAAATTTATGTATATAATAAGAGAAAAAAAAAATTTATGTATATAATAATAATATATTATGTATATAATAAGAGGGCTGCCCATTCACTTGCTGGATGTACTTACTGTTGCATTGGGAATACAATTGCTAACAAGAGCAAAGTAATTAAGGCAATATTGAGTTTCCCTGGTAAGAGCGAGAAAGGATGATTATATTGCCATAACCTTTGGAGTTGGACAGTAACCTTAGCTGATCAGCAACTCATTTTTCACCCAATGTCATTCCGTTCTTTTCTGGCCTTCTCCTAACTATATTGTAGATGAACAGCCACGCTCCCAGATTTACTGTTCTGCCACCGACTAAGGAAGCAGCTGCGAATGCTGTGATGATGCATGCAATCTAGAGATGCCAGGCTTTGGTTTCTGTCTATTGGGGACTTTTTTTTCTAGTTGGTTTTAAATAAATAATTTTATATTTCATATGGCAGTGCTATATAACTGCCTGAAGAAGGCTTAACAGCCCCAAATATTTGAGATGAATTTCACACGGGGGCATCATCCACCCTCAAGGAAAGCTTAAATGCCATAGTGGCAATGGCTTTAGCATGGAAATACCAGGGAGCATCTTTCCATTCCTCCTGAAACAAACAGAAAGAGAAAGAGAGAGGTAGGCAGACACAGACTGTCAGATACATACAACAGGTAGCACACTCCATTCTCTTCCTGGCACCAGAAGGGGTTCTTCAAGGATTTGAAAACAACAAAGAAGGCTAGCTAACAGAAACCAAGCATGTACTCTGGTGATCTCCATGTACTGTGACATGGTACCTTAAACATACGTTTGCCTATGTGTACATGCATATGTGCATGAACAATTGCTGTGCATGTAATCACTCCTCACACAGACTAATGGAATAAGGTTTGGTTTTGATTTTTAAACTATGAATCCTTATTCACTATAATGTAAGCAAAAGTGACGAGAGGGCTGTGTCTTTTCTTTGTCCTGTCTACTTTCTTTCTTAGACTTATGTTCATGTGCCAGAAACTAATTGCAGAAAATCCTCAGTCTCTCTGTTCAGAATAAAGTTTATGGTCTTAGACAACTTCATTTCTATAGTGCTAGACACATCTGTTCTGATTTGCTACTGTATCAATCTATGTACTTATAAAACCTTCATGAGTTGAAATTCTAATTCAATGCATGACTTGCAAAAATATCTGCTGGGCTAGTTTTTATAAAACATCTCTGTTGAAGGAATAAGGGATTTTTGTTGATTTGTTGTTTGTTGTATCAATAATGCTTAAGTTTTTGTTTGAAAAAATAAATCTCTATTTGGCATATTTTTGCTTAGAAAAATTTTGTCTGCTTTTCTCAGAATTCTCAGGGTAAGTATTGAAACTATAATTACTCCTTTTTGGGGATTTTTCTGCACAAATCAGAAAGACTTACTGATACAGCTAGTCAGTCTGATGTAAAATGTTTCGCTTATTGTTAGGTATAGGAATAATATCTTTTTAAAAAAGAAAACCCAAATGTAATATTTGGGAAAATTTAATATTTCTCAAGTGTCTTAATCAATGGTTGATTGTGCTTGGAAGAAATTGCTATAAGCAGCAGGAAAAGATTGCCTGAGAGGATGCATTTAGAATTAATTAATTAATTAATTAATTAATTAAGATGGCATCAATGGCCATCTTTAGGTTGGGAAACCTAAATTCTTTCTTAAATTTGGGAAGCCAAACTGAAAAATCCTGTAGACTATGGAGCTAAAAGTGCCATTTTGTAGCACATGAAATATAAGTTAGCAGAAAAAGTAAGTCTGTAGAACGAGAAGCAGAAGTAGATACAATGATAGGTATCATGCTGACCCTGAAGCATCAAAGGAGGAAAGAATATTTGTTATGCATCTTGAGTTATTTACAGATCTAAGTCCCTTGAGACCCCACTCTATTAAATTATTTTTAATATGGCATTGTTTCCTAGGTTTAATTCTTGTGTGTGAAGAACTGAACAGAAGCTGAAAGGAGTCTGATAAATCCTGCAGCGTACACTTGATTTTAGAGATTGGTAAATAGAAATTTATTACCTTTTAAGAAAACTTGATTAAGATCACATAGACACATAGTCCTCTATCTATAGTCCTTAGTGTAGACATCTTATAATCCCAATGAATATTTATTATCAATAAAAATATTTATTATCAATTATAACAAATGTGAGAAATGATATCATTTGCAGAGATATGAATATAAATAATCAATGTTATTAGTGAAAATTAATAATGAGTAATTCTGGCTTCTAAGCATTGAAGATATTTTCTCTACAGGTTTTCAGGGAACAAATGGCTTTTCTCATGGGTGAGCTCAAGCATTCTTCACTGTGAAAATGTGTGGCCTTCCATGGTCTCTCCAAAGTTACACTTCCAGATTAAGCAGCACTCCTTACCCTGCGCTTAACCACATTGTTCCCTGAACATGTCCAGTTATACTCTTTTAAAAATATTTTTATTTATAAACTAAATTTTATATTTCTATATACATTTGCTCATAATGTTTCTTTTCCCTAGAATAACAATTCTTCACCCTATCTGCATATTAGAAGTTCCTAAGGAGTTTTTTTTTTTGTTGTTGTTGTTGTTATTGTTGTTTTTTAAAATACTGATATCCAGGCCTCTCAGGTTCTGATTTAATTGGTCTGCATTGTGGTACCAGTTAACCAAAGTATAATTTATATAAGATAAAAACTCAACCATTTAACTATACAGCTTGATGTAATTTGTTAACCTTATACAGTCACGTAACCACAATCACAGAAATGGCTTAGCATAGTTCCACCTCCTTAAAATTTCCTTAGCATAGTTCCACCTCCTTAAAATTCCCTTTTACAGTTGATCCCCTCTCCTGATATCTGGCTGCAGATAACAACTGATTTGCTTTCTGTCACTATAGGCTTTTGGCTATTATTGAACTTCATACAAATTGGATTCATAGTATAAAGTCACCCGAAATTCATTCATATTTGCACATATTAATATCATGTTCCTATTTATTGCTGAGTAGAATTTGATAGTATGAATAAGCCATGATTTATCTTTTAACAGGTTGATGGTGAGTTGAGCTGTTTGTAGTTATTTGGCTACCCTGGATGATGTTCCCATGGATGCATGCAGGACACTGTGTAGATGTGTGTTTTCATTTCTGGGTCACATGGTAACTATACATTTGCCTTTCTAGATCCTGCCACATTGTTCCTCCAAATGACAGTACAGCTTGCCTTTCCACCAGCACTGTGTGAGAAGTCCAGTTGTTCCATATCCTCACCAATATTTAGTATTATTAGACTTTTTAACTTTAGCCATTTTAGTGAGGATATAGTGAGTGACCTCTCAGGCATCAATGTTTTTAGTCAATATTAATTTGAGCATCACTATTTTACAAAATATCCTCAGGCAATTCTAATGTCAGCTATGGATGCATGTTACTGTCCTACAATCTCATTCAATTCCACTTTTAAAATTTGAACCTTACCCACTCTTCAGGCCCCACCTTAAATCCTGACTAATTCCAAGAAAACTTTTCTTATTAAGACAAAAATTATCTCTTCTTTCCTGAGACATCACACCACTACTAAACACTTATTATTTAAAATTTAAAGTTACTAATACTCAGCACTTATTATTTAAAATTTAAATTTATTTATGTATGCAACTACCTTATCTACCAGACTCTAAAGTCTTTAAAGTCAAAAATTTATTTTTGTACCTCAATGAATATTCATTGAACTAATTATGGATATTTGTAATGTTGGCTTCCTATTTAATACAACAAGGTGATAATATGAGGATCACAGACTCGGGAACCCAACTGTCTGTATTTCAATAGCAACTCTGCACCTTACTACCTTTGTGAGTTTAGGCAGGAAATTAATCTTTCCATTCCTCAGTTTTCTAAATACAGGATTATAAACAGTACCAACCTTTATGGATTACTAGATAATTAAATGAATTAATGGTGATTACAACATTTGGAATTGTGCTTAGCACCAGGTGAGCAGTATATGAGTATCAGCTACTTTCAAAGTTGGAGTTTCTGCTCTATGCTGTGTTGAAGGTTAGGAACAAGGGTGAAAAAACAGAGATATTAGAAACAAAGGGGAGTAAATTGGGAAAGAGAGGCTGGGATTCTTTCCTAAATGCAGTCATATGTCATTTCATGTAGAGGACCACAAACAAGTTAAGATTATGTCAATTAAGTTAAGCTGTGTGTAATTAAGATGATGAGGATTCCTTAATGACCAATTGATGTATCTGGATGTTAATTGAAACAAGCTGTGTATTCAGTTATGTATATATACCCCTGCAGTCCTACAATAAACGGCTCCCACTGCATCAATCTTCACAAGTTGCTCGTCACTCACCCCCCGGCTATTTTGCCCAGTCAGCCGGACTGTGGCAATTTCATGGTGACACATTCTGAGAAATGTATCATCAGGTGATTTCATCCTTTTGCAAACATTATAAACTATACTTACACAAATCTAGATGGTACAACCTACCACACACATAGGCTGCATGGTACAGAGCTGTTGCTCTAAGATGATGAACATGTTCCACGTGTTACTGTGGTGAATGCTGTAGGCACGTGTAACGTGCTGATAAATGCACGTGTATCTAAACACAAAAAATGTACAATGAAAATGCTAGGCAATAGGAATTTCCCAGCTCCATTTTAACTTTATGGAGCTACTGTTATATATGCAGTTATTGACCAAAATGTCCATATGTGGCACATGACTATTTGGCTTTGGAAAAATTGAAAATCATATATCTTTTTGATCCTTGCCAGTCCACTGAGTGCTTGCCTCACTCCCCATCCCAAGGTCAAGCACCATGTTAGTCAGCTGGTGTCTGATTTGGGAGATTCTTACCCTTAGTCTTGGTGCTACCACTCACTGTTTCATTGAGAGCCAATTCTAATCTCCAGCCAGTGGATCCAGTCTCAGTTAAGTCTCTACCAAGACCATAGGCAGTGGATTGGCTGCCTTTTGTCTGGAGTAGCTATTTGGGTTGCTTCATGGCTGGAGGCTTCTTTTTGTTATGATCCAGTTAATATTATTTACTTGTCATAGAATAACTTTTTATTGTCTGCAAGACAAATATTTGTGTTCAGTAGGTACAAAGTTGCCATATCCTATCTCTTCCAGGCACAGAGGCCTTTTATGCAAAGAGGAAGCCCAGCCATTCATAACATTTCTCGGGTTATTACAATGTTTTAAGCATGGTGCTTCACATACATAGAGGCTATCACACCTATTCCTTAATATATTACAAAGGAGAAACTCTTGCTGTCTCCAAAGTATGAATGAGGAAACAGACTCAGAAGCTAAGCTTGTTTAGTGTCATAGTGTAAGAAAGAGAGTAAAGTATTTATTTGCTCATTCAGTCATTCAGTCACTATAATGCAGATACCTGCCTTCCCTGCCTCCCCTAGTTTCACTTCTGGAAGAAAAAACACCTTATTTAAAAAAACAGAATAGATATTATTTAAGCATTCTTCTTACTTTAAATGCCCTTTAATTGTTTTTGTATAGGTTTGTTATCTGAAGCTTGCTTATCCAGAAATTATGACTATTTATACAATACAAAGAAGTCAAAGTAAAAACCAATTTGGGGATACACTTTTAGTCCTGCTTTTGCCACCTTGAAGTGATTTGCCATGCAGATGCTTTGAGTTCTTAAGTAGCCTTGGTTGGAGGGAAACAGGCATCTTCAGCTTCAGAGAGATGTGTCAAAATGTGTGGAAGTGATTTAAACTAAAACTCCTAAATGAATTTTGTGATCCTGGCCCTAGTGTGGCATTCCCAGAGAGGGCCTTTTGGGTAGGTGTCCAGAGTGTATTTCTGCTTTTCATAAGTCCTTAGCACTTTGGGGGAATGCATAGTGATTATTCCACCTCTGTCAACGGCTCAAACACAAATGCTTTAAAATATTCTAATATCTTTAACATGAAATCAGTAGTACTTTTAGTCAGGGCTATTGCTGAACATTTGGTCAGACTTGCTACTCAGACATTTAACTAGAATTTTTTAAAATTTTGTTTCGCCTATCTTCTGAATGACAGTACATCTTTCCTTCCATGCCAAAGAAGAAAGAGGTATTTTTGCATTCCAGGATATATCTTTTCAAAACAGCTGATTAGGATGATTTCTAATTGAAATGAATAAAACATTTCATTGGATCCTGGAAACAACAGTCTGCTTATACCCGGATTGTATTCATGCCGTGGGGGGAAAAGAACCATTGGGATTATTTGAAGTTTTACTGTTGCTGCCAGGGTAGGAGTGAGGAAGAAAGCAGCTTTGAGGAGAAATCTTTCTTCAAATGCTGGTGAGGTTGGGGGGATTCCTTTCTTCAAACATTGAATATTTTACAGCCACTCTACGGTACAGAATCCTACCATCTCCTCTAGGCTGGGCCTGGCTACTGTGGGGCACAGAATGCCTGCTGTTCTCGCTGCTTTGAGAAGTCAGACTGGTAGCTCTCTGCAGGATCAGAAAATAGTGCTAATGAGGCCTGGTCATGCTTGATCCAGGTGCAAGCCAGTTACCTTTTCACAAAGAAAAGCATTGTCCTTTGGCCTGTCTGTACCTTAGCTCCTGTACCAGCCATCCTACAAATGGGCCTGAAGGAGAAACAGTTGAGACTATGCTGATAAATGAGACACTCGTTTGCACTATAGGAAATTAAAAGCACAAAACTTACTGGACACAAGTTCATAGCAACATCTTCATAGGTGTGGGCCAGTAGGTTGTAATTAACAGGAGGCAGGTGTCCAAATCAAAACAGGAAGTGAGCAAAAGTATCTGCTATGGACACAAATCTAAACATTCTGTGTTATCCAGGAGGAAAACAATAAATTTGATTAAATGTGAATTTATTGAGAATCTAATATAGCCTGCTACTCTCAGGTTGCCGAGTGGGCCACTCAATGAGTATCAGTCCTCAATAAACTCAATTTTCATAGGAAGTATACATAAAATGAGTATACAGATAACTATAACCCAAGAAAGTAGGAGGTAAATTTTAGTACAACCAAAATGTTATAGGGATTATGGGAGGGAGAGATCACAATTACAGAACACACAATTGAATTCTCTTCCTAACAGATCTTTAATTTTGTGCTCCATGTCCAGCTTCAGGGGACTTAGGTTGATTATTTTAAGGCAATATTGGGAATCTTGTTATTCCCTCCTCTGTGTAATTTAGGAATAGTTATGCAGTCAACTCTAGTCAATAATGATGTGAGGGAAAACTTCAAGGAAAGTTCTCCTCATCCCCTTGAGTGAGGAAGAATGGGTCTTTTTTCCCCCTTCTCATGTTCCCACTGCTGAACTCAATGCCTGACACTCCTGCAGTTATCTTGACATCAGCCTAAGGGAAAAGCCAACATATGGAGGAACATAGAGTAAGAGAAATAAGTAAATCTGATTCCAGTTTTTTGTTAAGGTAAATATTACACAAGTTGCATTTACCCAGTGGTGGTAAGGCAATTTTTATGAAGCAGCTAACTTTCAAGATAAGGATGAAGGAAGGATGGAATTTTGATAATTGTAATATAGAAAGTAAAATATTTTAATTAAGTGATGGAATGTTGGTAGTGGAATGAGAATAGTCCATATTAAGAAAAAAAAATAAAAAAGAAAGACATAGGAATTTTAAAGGTTAAAGCATACTCATTCAGATCAGGATTTGATATTTCCATTCATGTTACTTTATTCTGTAAAGGATACAGAACATTGTAGGAGAGATCTTAATAAAAGTTGTCTTAAAAACAACAACAACAAAAAATATAACCACAGAACAATTAGCAAGCACATGTAATAAAAGTAAAGACTCCTATTTATAACAGCATTAAACAGATAAAAATATCTAGAATAAACTTAACAGGAAACATTCAAGAGCTAAAGAAATCATAAACCATTCTCAAAAGACACAAGAGAACACGTGAATACATAAAAACACAGACCCTATTTCTGAATGCTCAAATCATAAAGATGGTATTTTACAAATTAACAAACTTTCAAGAACAGAAATACAAATGTTTGGGGAGTAAGGGAAGAGGAAAGGATGCTGAACAAAATGATCCTAAGTGTCATGTGGAAAAATGAAACCATTTCCAGAGAAGATTTTTATAAAGAACACTGAAGAAGAATACTACATCAGATATTAAAATATTATAATGTCTCAATTAAAAATAGTGTAGAACTAGTTTGTGAACACAAACAAAAGAAAATGAAATAAACAAATGAAATCAAAATGGAGATCCCCAAAGAGATAAAAAATGGATACAGGAATATTATGTAAAAATAATGACATGGCGATGAAAAGAGAAGGACTCGCCATACAAAATTGACTACACTTGTGTTGACATTTGAAAAAAAATGAATATAATTCTCACATCATTTGTTACCACTTATTCTATGTGAATGAAGTACTTCACTGTAAAATAGAAAATGTACAAGTATTAAAGAAATGAAAGAATTCTTTCATAATTTTAATTCAATGAAGAATTTTCTCAGTGTAACTCAAAATTCAGATGCCATAAAACTCAATTGATACATTTGAGTATGTAAAACTTACATGTGGCAAAATACACCATATGTGAAGTCAAAACAACAACAAACTGAGGATAAATTTACAACTCATATTACAAAGGGCTAATGGCTCTCATGAATGAAGGGCTCCTATAAAAAAATAAGAGAAATAAAAACACAAAAGAAAAGTGGAAAATGATGTGAATAGACAGTTCACAGAAAAGAAAATTCACGACACCAGCTCACACAGGAACCAGTATCACAATAGGCCTGGTCCACCCCTCCAAAGGCAAGGCAGACACCCATCAGAGCCTAGCCTCCAGCAAAGGACAGCTCCTTCCAACCTGGGAGGTCAAGCCACATGGCCCAGATCCACCCACACCAGCCTGTGCAGGGCCCAGATGCACAGTAGGCCTGGGTCCACCCCTCCACCAGCAGGGCACCCGCTGGAGTCCAGCCTCTGGCATAGGACCACCACCACAGGAGTCAGGCCCGGCCCAGGTCTGTCCACACTGACTTACTTATGCAGGACCCAGATCCAGGATGCAGTAGCATACATTGAAGGACACCAGCAAGATATGGAAGCCCAACATCAAGGTGAGGTACAGACAATCTGCACGGGTACTATAAGAATATAAGGAAGAAAATTCAATATCTCAGATCCACACTACAAGAAAGGAAGACACATAGACAACATGAAAAAACAAGGAAGGAAAGTGCCCCAAACAGACCAGGACACTATAATTACAGAACCCATAGACAGAAAAGTTGATGAAACATCAGAGAAGGAGTTCAGAAGGTTCATAATTAAAATGATCTGTGCATCAAAGAATGACCTAAATGAGCAAACACGGGCAAAAATTGATCACTCCAACAAAGAGATAAGAGAGCGAATACAGGTAGCAAAAGATTACTTAAAGAGAGAGATAGAGACTTTGAAAAAAAAAAGCAGTCAGAAATCCTTGAAATGAAGGATAGAATAAATCAAATTAAAAACTCAATAGAAAGGAAAACCAACAGACTAGATCACTTGGAAGAAAGAAACATCAGATTATGAAGACAAAGTATGCAATCTGGAAAATAAAGTTGATCACACAGTGAAGATAGTAAGAAACCATGAACAGAACATCTAAGAATTATGGGACAGCATCAAAAGATCAAATCTAAGAGTTATTAGGATAGAGGAAGGCACAGAGTTTCAACCCAAAGGAATGCACAATCTCTTCAATGAGATAATATCAGAAAATTTCCCGAGCATGAGAAACAAATTGGAAAACCAAATACAAGAGGCTTATAGGACACCAAATGTACAAAATTACAACAGATCTACAACAAGGCACATTATAATGAAAATGCTTAGCGTACAGAATAGGGATAGAATCTTAAAAGCCGCAAGAGAGAGGAATCAGATGACATATATGGGGAGACCAATTCATATCTCAGCAGATTTTTCAACCTAGACCCTCAAAGCCAGGAGATCTTGGAACAACATAGACCAAGCTATGAAAGAAAATGGATGCCAACCAAGAATCTTACATACAGCAAAACTAAGCTTTAGATTTGATGATGAAATAAAATCTTCCATGATAAACAAAAGTTAAGAGTTTACAACTAGAAAGCCTGCACTACAGAACATCCTCAGCAAAATATTCCATGAAGAAGAAATGAAAACAGGGATGAAAATCAGCAGAGAGAGGTATTACACTAAAGGAAAACCTAATCAGAGGAGAAATCAAGTTACATTAAATACCAAAAATAAACAAAACTGGCTGCAAATACAAATCATGTCTCAATAATAACCCTGAATGTTAGTGGCCTAAACTCACCAATCAAAAGACATAGATTAGAAGATTGGATTAAAAGACCCAACAATATGCTGCCTCCAAGAGACACATCTCATAGAAAAAGACATCCACAGACTGAAGGTGAAGGGTTGAAAAAATCCATACCACTCACATGAACTGCGGAAGCAAGCAGGGGTTTCCATCCTCATATCAAATAAAGTAGACTTCAAACTAAAGTCAATCAAAAAGGATAAGAATGACACTACATATTTCTCAAGGGAACCATACACCAACAATACTTAACAATTATAAATATATATACCCCAAACAATGAAGCATGTACGTTCAAAAGACAAACTCTTCTTAAATTCAAGAGTCAAATTGACCACAACACAATAAATTTGGGTGATTTTCCAACCCTCTTTCATCACTAGATAGATCTTTCAAACAAAAGCTGAACAAAGAAACTGTAGAACTCAATAATACAATCAATAACTTAGACCTAACTGACATATATAGAATATTTCAACTTCAACAAGAGAATACACTTTCTTCTCATCAGTGGATAGATTCTTCTCTAAAATAGACCATATACTATGCCACAAAGCAACTCTCAGCAAATATAAAAAAAGTAGAGATACTACCTGCATTCTATCAGATCATAATGGAATGAAATTATAAATTAATAATAAAATAAGAAATAAAATCCACTGCAACACCTGGAGACTAAATAATATGCTACTGAATGAACAATGGGTAGTGGAAGATATCAAGGAGGAAATTAAAAAATTTTTAGGGGTGAATGAGAACACAGATACAATATATCGAAGTCCCTGGGACACTATGAAAGCAGTTCTAAGAGGAAACTTCATTGCAAGGTGTTCATTCCTTAAAAGAAGAAAAACTCAGCAAATAAATGACTTAACATTACATCTCAAAGCCCTAGGAAAAAAAGAACAAATCAACATAAAAAGCAGCAGAAGACAGGGTATAATTAAAGTCAGAGATTAAATCAATGAAATTGAAACAAAAGAAATAATTGAAAAAATTGACAGAACAAAAGTTGGATTTTTGAAAAAATAAATAAAATTGACAGATCCTTAGCCATGCTAATGAAGAGAAGGAGAGAGAAAAATCACTAACACACACGATGAAAAAGAAAATATCACAACAGACACTACAGAAATACATTAAGATTTAGAAATTATTTTGAAAACTTGCACTCCAATAAAATAGAAAATATTAAAGTCATCAACAAATTTCTAGAGTCATATTATTTGCCCCAATTGAATCATAATGATATACACAATTCAAACTGATCAATTTCAAGCGACAAAATAGAAGACACCATCAGAAGTCTACCAACCAAGAAAAGCCCAGGACCGGATGGATACACAACCAAGTTCTACAAGACCTTTAAAGAAAAACTAATACCAATACTCTCCAATTTATTTCAGAAAATAGAAAAAGAGGCAGCAATTTCAAACTCATTATATGAGGTCAATATCACCCTGATTCCAAAACCAGAAAGACATATCAAAGAAACAAAACTTCAGACCAATATCTCTAATGAACATAGATGCAAAAATTCTCAATAAAATTTTGGCAAATCGAATACAAAAACATATCAAAAAGATCATGCACCACGATCAAGTGTGATTCATCCCAGGGATGCAAGGTTGGTTCAACATACGGAAATCAATAAATGTAACTCATCGCATCAATAAACTCAAAGATAAGAATCATATGATCATCTCAATAGATGTGAAAAAAAGCATTTGATAAAATACAGCACCCATTCATGTTCAAAATACTACAAAAATTAGGGATAACTAGACCATATCTCAACATCATAAATGCTATCTATGCTAAACCCCAGGTCAACATCATTCCAAATGGAGAAAAACTGAAGGCATTCCCTCTAAAAACTGGAACAAGACAGGGATGCCCTCTTTCACCAATTTTATTTAACATAGTTCTTGAAACACTGGCCAGAACAATTAGACAGATGAAAGAAATTAAAAGGATACACAAAGGAAAAGAAGAACTCAAGTTGGCACTATTTGCTGATGATATAGTTCTATACCTGGAAGACCCTAAAAGTTCCACCAGAAAACTTCTAGAACTAGTAAATGAATTCAGCAAAGTAGCATGATATAAAATCAACACCCATAAATCAAAGGCATTTCTGTATATCAGTGACAAATTCTCAGAAAGGGAAAAGAGGAAAACTAACCCATTTAAAATAGACTCAAATAAAATAAAATACTTAGGAATTAACTTAATGAAAGAGGTGAAAGATCTATATAATGAAAATTACAGAAACCAAGAAACCAAAGAAGACCTTAGAAGATGGAAAGATCTACCTTGCTTTTGGATAGGCAGAATTAATATTATCAAAATGAATATACGACCAAAAGCACTATACAGATTTAATGAAATTCCAATCAAAATCCCAATGACATTCCTCATAGAAATAGAAAAATCAGTCATAAAATGTATCTGGAAAAATAAGAGATCCAGAATAGCTAAAGCAATCCTTAGCATGAAGAGTGAAGCAGGTGGCATCACTATACCAGACCTTAAACTATACTACAGAGCAATAGCAACAAAAACAGCATGGTATTGGCACCAAAACAGACTAGTAGACCAATGATACAGAGTAGAGGACACAGAGACTAACTCACAAATTTACAATTATCTTATACTAGACAAAGGTGCTAAAAACATGCACTGGAGAAAAGACAGCCTCTTCAACAAATGGTGCTGGGAAAACTGGAAATCCATATGCAACAAAATGAAATTAAACCCCTATCTCTCACCATGCATAAAACTCAACTCAAAATGGATCAAGGACCTAGGAATAAAACCAGCGACCCTGCGTCTAATAGAAAAAAAAGTAGGCCCTAATCTCCATCATGTGGGATTAGGCTCCAACTTCCTTCATAAGACTCCTATGGCATAAGAATTAAAATCAAGAATCAGTAAATGGGATGGACTTAAACTGAAAAGTTTCTTCTCAGAGAAAGAAACAATCTGTGAGGTGAACAGAGAGCTCACATCTTGGGATCAAATCTTTACCCCTCACACATCAGATGTAGCACTAATCTCTAAGGTATATAAAAAACTCAAAAAGCTAAGCACCATAAAAAATAGCACAATTAATAAATGGGCCAAGGAACTGAACAGACACTTCTCAGAAGAGGACATATAATCAATCAAGAAATATATGAAAAAATGTTTACCATCACTTGCAATTAGAGAAATGCAAATCAAAACTACTCTAAGATTTCATCTCACTCCAGTCCAAATGGCATATATTATGCATACAAACAACAATAAGTGTTGGTGAGGATGTGGGGATAAAGGTACATTCATACAGTGCTGGTGAGACTGCAAATTGGTGCAGCCAATATGGAAAGCAGTATAGAGATTCCTGGGAAAATTGGGAATGGAACCACCATTTGACCCAGTTATCCCTCTCCTCAGTCTATATCCAAAGGACTTAAAAACCGCATACTACAGGGACACAGCCACATCAATGTTTATAGCAGCACAATTCACAATAGCTAAACTGTGGAGCCAACCTAGATTCCCTTCAATAGATGAATGGATAATATATATATATATATATATATATATATATATATATATATATATATATATACATATACATATATATACACACATATATATATATATACACACACACACACACACACACACACAATGGAATATTACTCAGCAATAAAGGGGAATAAAATCATGGCATTTGCAAGTAAATGGATGGAGTTAGAGAATATAATGCTAAGTGAAGTCAGTTAATCCCAAAAAACAAATGCCAAATGTTTTCTTTGATATAAGGAGGCTGACTCATATGGGATAGGGGATGGGAGGAATAGATGAACTCTATATAGGCAGAGGGGTAGGAGGGGAAGAGAAGGGGCATGGGGTTAGAAATAATGGTGGAATGTGATGCACATTAGAATCCAAAGTACATTATGAAGACACGAATTGGTGTGAATATACTTTGTTTACAACCAGATATGAAAAATTGTGCTCTATATGTGTAATAAGAATTGTAATGCATTCTGCTGTCATATATAAATTTTAAAAAAGAAAATTCAAATGGCTAGTAAACACCTAAAAAGATGTTTATTAACATCTATACAAGTAATCATACAGATTAATGTTTTTATATTGTATGATATATGGTTGTATATTCATTTCACCATACATGTTTTTTTTTCTCTTAGAGCTGTGCAATCTTCTTTAAAATACAAATTTCCAGCACTTTTCTAGTAAGGTTACTATTTCTCCCCAATAGCATAAGGTTAGTTGTGAACTCCAAACTAGATAGTAAGCATATACAATTTTGAAGGCAACAGTCAGAAAGTTTGGGGGGTTTTTACAATAATAAATTCTAGTGAGGAGGTAGGGAAAAAGGTACTGTCATCCATTATTGTTGGGACTGCAGACACTCTGGAAAGCAGTCCTCAAAAAACTAGAATGGAACCACCATATGACCCTGCTATGCCACTTCCCGGTATTTGCCTGAAAGAACTAAAATCCACATTCAAAAGGGATATAACCACTTCAATGTTCATAGCTGCACAATTCACAATAACTAAATTATAGAATTAACCTAGATACCTATCAATGGATGATTGAGAAATTGTGTTATATATACACTGTTTCAATCAGCATTTTTGCTGCTGTGACCAAAAGACCTGACAAAAACAGTTTTAGGAAGAAAAGTTTATTTGGGAGCTCATGGTTTCAGAGGTCCCAGTTCATACATGGCTGACTCCATTCTAACCCCCAAAGAAAAACACCCAGAGACTAGCCTCCTCCAGCCACACTCTACCCACCTATAGTTACCACTCAGTTAATCCCTATCAGGGGATTAATGCACTGTTTAGGTTAAAACTCTCATAGCCCAGTCATTTCACCTCTAAACTTTCATGCACTGTCTCACACACGAGCTTTTAGGGCACAACTCCCATCTAAATTATAACATATACAATGGAATTTTGCTCAGACGTAGAAAAGATTCAATTATGGCATTTGCTGATAAATGGATGGAAATGGAGAACATCAGGCTAAGTGATATAAGCCAGACTCAATTCTTAGGTTTTCAGCTGTGAATGGGACTTAAGGAGTGGGCTTGGCTTGCAGTGGTCTCACTCCTCCCCTGTATCTTGCAACACAGCTCTCTGACAAGGACGTTAGCTCTGTTGTGACACAGCTTAGGAGCACAGAAGACATCTTAACCGAGGTGACTTTTAAAATACTGTGTTCATTTTTTTTAAAGGAACTGAAGGAACATAGCAGGCTCCCTTACAATCACCTCCAGGGCCCTTGTCACATGAAATAGCTCTCCATCAGTGGCCGGCAGGGAGCCAAAACTTGCATGGAGGGGCAAGCTATAAAATAAAAATCATATTTTCAAGATTCTTCTCCCTTGCTCCTCAGGGTCATATTTGATTAATGGAGTGCATTTGTTTTAAAGGTGTGATTGCTCACACATTACCTAGACTGTGCCATTGTGCGCTTGGCAGAGAGAGAAAGCTTGTTACAAATTCTGAACCACAGTAAAATGTTAGCACATCATTAATATGCATAGGTGCAGATATCTGTCTGTTGTTTTATAATGCTATTTCATTTATATAGTGCTGGTACTTGACGGATTATAAGAGACTCCATTCCCAGTTAGAGAGATTCCTAAATAAAACTAGCAAGTGCTTGCAGAAGTAATCAGACAGAGCAAAGGAGTTCAGATTCTTGTGTCTCTCTGGATACAAGACCAGTTCTTGAGTTTTACTTCAAATGTCTCCCATGTAGACTAGCTTAATTTATTCTTTTCTTCTCTCATGAGTCCTACCACACTGGAATCTCTTAAAATGATCATACTGCATATAAATCTGTTTTTACTTTTCTTTCTTTTTCCTCCCTTAATTTTGTTTCCTCTGAAAATGCAGCTTGCTGCTTTGTTGGCTCCTCCAACTAGAAAGCAACCTCACAGAAATATAATTTCCATGCTGTGTGGAGCCAGATTGCTGGTGCACATTTTTATGTAAACGAATGTGCAACCCTGAGAGGGCAGCCCACGATAGGACTCAGTGTGCCTACCTGCCAGGAAGAAAGGGGACACACTTATATGAGAATATTTTGAAGTCATAATCTCACTACTCATATTTGTCATGAAAAATAAAAACTCAACTCCCACAGAGAGCTGGTGGCAGAGTCTTAGACAAATTCTACCTGCTTTAGCTATAATCCTGAATCTTCACTCAGGCCAGAAAAAGCTCCTAGCTGCTTTCCAGAACACCATATTGTGCTATGTGTTTTCCTGGTTTTTTTGCCATTGTGAGTTTTTCTCTCTGTCTAGAGCATTGTTCATTTTCTTCCCTTTGGGGTGGCTTCTTCCCAAGGATCTCCTGGAAAATCACTTATTGATCATCACGTATACATACTCTTTCTCTCTTGCCTATTTTGATTGTATCTAGATATGTTATAATTTATTAAAATACCACTTACATCATAAAACAAATTCCTTGTGCATCTCTAACCTGCTTAGAATATGGTTGCCTATAAGGGATGTAATGTATTTATTATAGTCCTTGTAAGTCCAATACCCAACACAGTGCCTGGAACTAACAGGCCTTAAATAAATGTGTATTGAACACATACCCTGGGACCTTAGAGGATATTTAAGGTAGGATGAGAGAACTGTCAAAACAGATTATGTTAGAAACATTGTACTGTGTATTTGAGATTATGAGATAATTCAATCCTGACTGGAAGAATTTCTAAGTATCACCCTTGTGTTACCGAATTGAAACTTGTTTCTGAAAATTCTTCCTTCCCAAGGCAGTTGTGATTGGCTTGTCTAGGAATGATTGCAGCAATTCCACTGCTTTGATCAGGGGTCTTAGTAGGGGTTGCAATACACCTGAAGCTTCCCTATCTATGCTGGGCTCCTAAATGCTTGCTTATCTATACTGTTTTTTTAAAAAATAGTTATCAATATTCAAAAACCTGGAGATTTCACACATAGATCTTATTTTTTAGCTTCTCTTAGAGCAAAAGAACTCAAAAAAAGAAAGAAAAAAGCAAAAGAACTACAATGAGCTTACATTCTCATCTGGCAAAAGTTGCATGAATATACACTTGCCTATCTTATTATGTTAAATGCTCCAGATCCATAGGGGTTTGGTGATAATTTAGTCTATATGAGTTTATGCAGATTTTTGAAAAACATATGTCCTTAGTTTTTATTAAAATTTCAAAAGCAGATATAAACCAAAAATGTTTAAAATTTATTTAGATAAAAATTATACAAAATACTAATTGAACCAAGAGAAGAATATTAACATAAAACAGACATCAAAAAGTCATAATCAAAATGGATTCCATTATTGTCCCTTACTCCCAATGGTTGGGTGAGAAATTAAGTGGGCTTTAAGCTGTGGAAAAGATTTGTTATCTCCATATGTTTAATGAAGCAAGACACACACACACACACACACACACACACACCACACACACACACACCACACACACACACACACACACACACACTGAAAGTATAACTCACTGAAGCAAAATAGCCTAGCAAATTTTGTAACTGCCACTCTAGTGATTTTAAGTACAAAAGCTTCTAAGTGAATACTTTAATTGTAATCCATAGAGTAATGAACAGAACTCAAGTGCTCTGTATATATTTATCTAAATTATAAATTAATCTGTAATTCTTATTTCCCTGAATTTGGGCTTGGTTTCAGACAATTATACAATCATGCTATTAATGGAGTTCAATTTCCTGCCATTCATCATGTTACCTCTATTATAATTAAGGAAAGTCTTTTAAATATGAGGTGAGGCTGGAATTGGCTTATTGTGCTTTATCCTCTCTTTTTAGCCTAGCAGAAGAATCTCTGTTTTCTTCCTATTTAATATATCTAATAGTGTGTATTACTGATGTACTGGTATTCTCTATAATGTACTGGTATTCTCTTAATATGTTGCTCTAGTTAATGCATTGAGGTTCCTATGGACACATTTTTAAGAGGGAGTGTAATACATTATTGATTTGGAATCCATTTGATTTCCTAATTCTGACTTAAGTTACATGATTCAGAGAGGACAAACTTTGTTTTCTGAGAGTCCCACTTTCAAGAGAAAGTTTGATAAATGAATATTCATCTCTCATTGAATTAAGACACAATAATAATTTAGCTGGAGACTTAGTACCCACTTTTTACCCCTGCATAGAGATAGATAAAGCCTAATAATAGATAAATTCTATTTGAAAGAGGATAATTCAACACTTTACTCAGTAACTTGTTTCATTATTATAAAATCTTTACTGCTACAAATTCTTCTTCATATCAAAGCAGGAATCATTAGTGAAAAAGACAAAGCTCATTTTCTTGTTCATTTGGAAATAATCCATGTAATCCTTTCTTTATGTTATTTGCATTAGCTGAAAAAAAGCAAGAATTTAATTAACAATTTCTTACATTTAAAAACCAAGGAGGACTGAATTCAAAGCCTTAAGAAATCTTAAGAGCAAAATGGAAGATTATCACTAGTTGCTTAACTTGCAATATTTCACTCGAATTCAAACACTTAGAGCAAATCGAAAAATCAAAGGATATTTATTGCTAGTTTGAAATTACATAAAATAACAGTGTGATGTGGAAAATGATACTGATTGAATTTTCTTGGAGCTATATAATTTAGTTTTATGGTGAATTTGGTAACGAAAGTTGTCAAGTGACATTGAAGCAGTCTATTAATTCCTATTAAGTTTACTGATCTCAGAAAATGGGGCTATCATTATAGCTTAACAATACATATTAATTGGGGATTTACATAGAAATTAATATTTCATCTTCACAAATTTGCTACTCTGTCTAACATTTTTCCCAATGGGGTTGTAATCAAATTGAGGCACATTTTGCCACCAAAATCCATAACAACTTTATTACCTTTAAATATTGGCTAAAAACATGGCAGGTTATTCGCATTTGGCCAAACCTGGACTTCATGGTCCTGTGGTGATGGTGGTAGCCTCAGAGGGTGTCCCCCAGAGGCCACCTAACAGAGCCCCAGATAATTTTGTGGCAATAGCTTCCTTTGAGACATGCTTGTCACTGAACATATTTCAACAAATCTAAAACTTCATTAATTATAAGTCACACTAGTATTTTATGTTCCATTAAGAAATAAAAATGCTGCCAATTAAATTAAGATGCAACATTGATTATAAGACATCTCTGATTTTAGAGATGTTAAATGTGAAAAGAAATTATGTCTTAAAAGAATGAAAAAAGATATTAGCTTCTTTTAAGCTCTCCACTCCAGAGGCCTCTTATTTCCCTTCCTGAGTCATACAATTTTGGAAAATGGTAATGTAGCCATGTCTTTTGGGGATACCTGGTGATGCAAAGTGTGCTTTTGTGTGTTTTAACTGTAGGTATGAAAAAAGACTAATATATCACCTGCCAAGCACTAAAAAGTACCGTTCTCAGTCTGAGTATTTTCCAAGAAGGTGCTAACTAAAGTTAGGTCTTTGCAACAGGATGTTCTAAATAGTAGACCTTTTTCATCACTCATCAGTGTAGGTCTTGGTTATTCAGGGGCTCTAGTGCTCTTCTAGGAGATCCTGTGTGACAGTCCCAGAGCCCCTGGGCCCTGTATTTAATCACATCATGTGCAAAAAGCTATTCTGGACAGGCATGTTGCATTTATGAATAATGGTACTGAAAGTGTTGCATACACACACACACAAGCATGCACACAGAGCTCAACATCTAATGTCTTAGTGATTTGTTAGGTAGCCTTTATACATATATAGACATTTAATTTAAATCTTATAGCTATATTACTACCAAACTCACAACAACCTGTGAGTTTGATAGAAGTATATCTATTTTATAAAGACTTACCAAGATTATTACTTGCCCAGGAGGTGCAAATAGCAACAGGTGAATCCAAGATTCAAATCCAACTCTGTCATATCCTAAAATGATTTGTTGATTTTCAGCCACTATGACACTTCTCCCAAACACTTCACATGTATCTTTTTTATATCTACTTCATTAAATTGTTCATTCATTTAGTTTTACTCTATGTTGCTCCCCAAAGGCCTTCTTATAGTACACCCTCCTCACAAACACACCGTCCACTAAATTATACAGAGCTGGAACAGAGGAAGTTAACAAGAAGAGGGAAAGTGAGCATTGATATGTCACTTAGTGTGTTTTTTTTTAACAATAAATTGAAAAAATCAGGAGTTTCAGTTTTGATTTTTCTTCCCTTTTCATTTTGGTCAGTTAAGTTCTTAAGATGCTTTAATATCTCTTTATACAAATGGTTCTTTGTAATAGCTTAAGCGAGCAAGTATTCTTTCTTTCTCTGTTATTTTCCTCTTTTGAATTAAGCAAATGATTTTATTTGGAAAGAACCAGAATGCAAGCTTAGAACAATTGCTATTAATCTTTTAATGTTCCCCTAATGTATTTATTTTATAGAGTTTTATGCAATAGGGGATGCAGAATTTTCCTTCTGTCCAATGGATAGTATTGGATGTGGGGAAAATCAGTACTACTAAATAATATAGTTTGCAAAATGTCAAGGTACAGAATTTGGATGATTCCAGTCCCCCAAAGTTAATGACAATCTGCTCATCCTTTTAATGGAAACATTACTAGGAGGCTCCTGGCTACATAATCCATCATACTGCAGAAGGCTTGCTGACTTATGCTTTGTGACGGGCCAGTGAGAAAAATATACAAACTCATACACCAATGTTGCAAATCAATTCTGTGGCAAAGTGGAAATAACTCTTGTACCAATAAGCAGTAAGACCTACAGGGAAAAAATCCTTTTCTGAATTTCCAACTTGCAGATAGAAAGAGAAGTCATCAATCATGCTGGAGAGCTTCCATTTCAGGGCCGTTGTTCTTAAAGACAAACCAGATGAAATCAGACAAGACCAGAATATGCAAAGGCCTTTGGATTTTTCCACAGTCTTGGTGCAGAGGAAGCAAGGAAAAGTAAGACCTTTTTCTCCTTTTCTTCTACATGTGAGACTTGGAGTCTAGCAAAGGCATGTACATAAGCTCAGTTTATTGTCGAAATGACTAATTAATCATTCCACAAATGGCTATTAATCATACATTAATGAGATATTCTCTTTGCTCTAGCAAATACAGGTTCTGTGGAAATCTTTTCTCCTTGGTACCCGAAGCAAGCTAAAAGCATGCAGAACTCAATTAATCTTGGAGCAGCATGGGGTGTTTGAAATTGCTCACAGTTTGAAAAGAAGCAAATAGCGAAGACATTTAAACTGTCCATATTTCACTGTGTAAATTCAGAAGCACTTAATCATCTCCTACGCATTCTTTTGTTGCCTTTCTTCCTCTGTCATGTTGTAACTGTGTTTCAACCAGTGCCCCCATTTATTCTCCCAAACTGGAACACTGATGCCCTAACCAAAAAAGTGGGACTTTAATAATAAATTGGATTCTCAGTCCTTTTAGATAATTGACAACAAACAAAAAAATACATGTGTGTTTATGTGTGTGTGTATATATATATATATATATATATATATATATATATATATATATAACATATATATATAAAATGTAACATATTTTATACATATATAAAACTTATAATGTAGATGATTTATAATATATATGAAATTCCAGCAAAAGAAGTACTTATATCTAGTTGCACCAATTATGATGAATTGAATTGAATACCACTGCTTACTGAGCAACATTTAAGTTAGCTTTCTACCTCCAGATGGAACTGAGATTGACCTAGGGAGGAAAAGCTATGACATTTTCCTCAATTAAATCCTCTATAGATGAAGAATTCTAGTGTGATAATGGAATTCTTTAGCTTATTGAACATTTACTTTGTACCAGGCCCTGTGCTAGGTGCTAAGGATAAAAATGTGAATCCGTTGTATTTATTTCAGACTAGTGATAGAAATGAACTATTGCTTCCCTAGGAGAGGAAAGGCAGAAGGAAGAGCTAGCATGAGACATGTTTCGCATACACAAAAGAACATGATAGGTTGTGGGATAGTCTGTAATAAAGGAAGACTAGATATTGGCCTGGGGAAGTGACTGAATGTGTGTAGGGATTGCTGGTGAGAAAGGACGCCAGATGATGAAGGGTGTTGTATATCTTCCTAAATGTGCTCGAAGATGCCAGATGGTCCCCACCCCCACCATCCCCAGGACTTTGTGTTAGGACTTGAGTTTAAGATCATGACCAAAAAGGCATTTGTTGGTTCTGGAATGAGAATGAGCAGATTGAGCACATGGAAGGGACATGAATAAGTGCGTCCATGAGGGCTGAGTGCAATATATTCATTCCATTAATGGTGCAAATGCTTTACCCTTCCCTGGATCCACTCTGTTCATCATGAAGTTTTATGGTGTCCTCCTTCTTTGGGCAGAGTCCTTCCTACTGGGTTTTGCAACATGATCTCTTGATACATTGTCACTTCTGGCTCATTCTAAAATAAAGGCTCAACTCTAGTCACCTTTGTTTGCACACTCAGGTTGTATTTGGACATCAAAATGTGGTCAGCTATCCATGTTTTAGTGAACTCTGAGAAGAAGAAGGAACTCTGTTCCCTATTCTCTCTAGATCAAATAATCTTCCTTGTATGCTGCTTGGGAATCATCATGCGCTTTGTATGCTACCATTTCTTTCTTTAGAGTTTCTTCCTACTTCAGAGGGAATTTTCTGGAACCATTGGAAGAGCAGAAAATTTCTTTTGACCTGATTCCTTCCACAGTTTCCTATTCAATCACCTCTTTAAAGTAAATATATTTTCTTCTCTATACACATATATACTTGCCGAACATCTGTTTCACTATCTGAATTTTTGGCGGCCATTTATTGTTTAATCACATATTGTCAGATCTTAAAAAGCAGGTCCAGCACAGAAATACAGTGAAGCAGGCATTGAATAAATCCTTTAAATGCAATAATGATTGTCTATGGAGGAGCTAAGCCAACAGGCTTGAAGCCAACAAAATGATGCCAGTGTCAGCATAGAAACATCAACTCCAACACAATGCTATCAGTATCGGATTTTAGTATTAGAGTAATATCATTGGCATCAGTGGAAAATGGACCTAATATAGGCTACTTGACCCCTTGCTGGCTCAGAGTACTCATATTTGCTTTCTTAGAGTTAGGACATTTGGTGCAACCCGTATGTGGGAGATAAATGACCACTTCAACAGTACTTGAAGGCATAATGCTATCCCTGTTCTCTATATTTCTTGCTAGCTAATATTTTAAATTTACTTATCTTCAACTGAATAAAATAATATGGCATAATATGTAATGGAAAGACCTAATTACTTTTGTTATTTTAATCCATGTGTGGTTTAGTTTGGGATAGGGAGTATAATTCCATGCATTCCTACCAAAGATTGATTTCCTATGTGCATAGCAAGATGCCAGCCTTGGCTTGATTCCCAGACTTTACATACCTTCTTTCCACAAAGCATAGATCTCTTGATCTTCACTTGCAAACTCAGCCTTCTCTCAACTTCAGGTCAACTCCTGAAAGTTTTTTATTTTCAAAAGAAAGGGATACATATAGAGAATCTGGGCCTTAAGCAAAATATGGAAAAGCACCAATCCAGCTATAGGTAGCTCAACTTTGTTCTGTTGACAAAGGTTGTGTTAGTGAAGAACTTTGAGCCTTGGGCAGGTAAATCCTCCATAAGGAGTGTTTCTCCTGTATTCTTTATTCCTTAGGATGCTGGATCATCATGGTACTTGCCATGTTTTTCAAGACTTAGATTTGGTGGGGGGTTGATGGGGATTAAATTTGGGGACACTCAACCACTGAGTCACATCCCCAGCCCTATTTTGTCTTTTTTTAAGAGATAGGGTCTCACTGAATTGCTTACCGCCTGCTTTTGCTGAGGCTGTCTTTGAATCCACAATCCTGTCTCAGCCTCCCGAGCTCCTGGGATTACAGGTGTGCACCAGCAAGACTTATTTTTATTGAATTATTTATTTATTCTAATTTGTTATACATGATGGCAGAATGCATTCATTTCATATTACACACATAGAGCACAAATTTTCAAGTCACTGTACACAAAGAATTTTCACACCATTCATGTTTCAAACATGTACTTAGGGTAATGTCTAACTCATTACATCATCATTCCTACTCCCTTGCCCCCTCCTTTCCCCTTTGCCCTATCTAAAGTTCCTCCATTCCTCCCATGCTCCCCTACCATCATCATTATGAACCAGCATCTTCATATCGAAGAAAACATTCAGCCTTTGGTTTTTGGGGATTGGCTTGTTTCACTTAGCATTATATTCTCCAACTCCATCCATTTACCTGCAAATGCCATGATTTTATTCTCTTTTAATGCTGAGTAATGTTCCATTGTGTATATATAGCACATTTCCCTATCCATTCACTACTGAAGGGCAACTGGGTTGGTTCCATCGCCTGCCTGCCCAGCACCACGGCAACCCGAAGACTTAGATTTTTAACTCTGTAACTACCTACTTGTTCTGATCTAGGCCTGGTGCCAGGTAATGGATATTATCACCAAGCATCACATAACTTTTCAATGACAGTGACCTTTGTTTAAGACATCATTAAAGTTATTTTAGCCCCTAATTACTATTATTTTATCATCTATACTATGAATATCATATTTTATTTGCTCCACACATCTGAATCATCTTTATTCCATTTTTAAATTTATATCCATAGGTATTTTAGAAAGATTTCTGTTTCCATTACTTGAGATTTAATGATGAGCATAAGATACATGACCTTGGTGTTCTAGTACCAGTTAGGACGCAGAAAGAGCAGAAGACCTTTACCCTCATGGTAACAATAAAAAAACACAGAAATAAAAACCAACCTTTTCTATGAAGGTAGCAAAGAGCATTGGGATAAGGAAGTGCTGATCAGTTACATTCCAGAAGGAAACGTGATTCTGATGGGTTAGCAGAGAGCCATGGCAGTTTCTATTCCAGGGGCAGCTTCCTGGTTTGGGTGGGGTGGATGGACATATGGAGAGACTGCAGGGGTGAGAAGAAATCAACCAAGCCTTAAACAAAAATGTGGGCCAGAGGATCAGAACGGAATCTGAAGGAGTCAGAGATGCAAACAACAAATTTCTTGGCCTGAAATTTTTCTCCTCATCACACATTTGCCAAGAAAGCAGCAGTAAGTGAAGATCTAGAATTCAGAGAGAAATTGCAGACTTCACAACCTTCATGAAATTGAATTCTAAGGGTTTTTGTTTGTTTTGTTTTAACTGAAGTCCATAGTGGATAAGGGTTCATTTACTCTTTGTGTTATACAAGTTTATGTGTTTTGACAAATGCATAATTTGCCATACACCCACCATTAGAGTATCATACAGAATTGAATCACTGCCCTCCAAAGTCCCTGTGCTCCACTTATTCATTCCCTTACTTTCTCCCAACATCTAGCAAATATACATATTTTTAGTCTCTTTAGTTTTATTTTTTTTCTAGAATGCCATGGCTCCCTGCTAACCCATAGTTCGAAACACACAGACTGGCTTCATTCACTAAGCAATATGCATTTAAGTTTCCTCCAAGTCTTTTTTTTTTTTTTTTAAAGAGAGAGAGAGAGAGAGAGAGAGAGAGAATTTTTTAATATTTATTTTTTAGTTTTTCAGCAGACACAACATCTTTGTTTGTATGTGGTGCTGAGGATCGAATCCGGGCCTCATGCATGCCAGGCGAGCACGCTACCGCTTGAGCCACATCCTCAGCCCCTCCTCCAAGTCTTTTTGTGGCTTGCTGGCTTATTCGTATTTTTTTTTTATTTTTTAAAAATTTGTTCTAATTAGTTATACATGACAGTAGAATGCATTTGACACATCATACCTAAATGTATAAATTGTATCACACATGAATTCTCATTCTTCTGGTTGTATATGATGTAGAATCACACCTGTCATATAGCCATATATGCACATAGGGTAATAATGCTCAATTGATTCTACTATAATTCTTCCTACCTGCACACCCCTTCTCCTTCTTTCTCTGCCCTCTTCCAAATGCAAAGTGCCTCTATTCTTCCCTAGCACCCGTGCCTTATTGTGAATTAGCATCTGCATATCAGAGAAAACATTCAGCCTTTGTTTTTTGGGGATTGGCTTATTTTGCTTAGCATGATATTCTCCAGCTCCATCCATTTACCTGCAGATGCCATAATTTCATTCGTCTTTGAGGCTGAGTAATATTCCATTGTGAATTCTAAGGTTTTGCTTAAGCCAAATCAAAGGAGAATCTGGAGCAGTACTGGCAACTAGAGCCAAGCTTCATCCCAGCTCAAATATTCACAAGATCTAATTGTTAATTTTCTGTGAAGGTTGGAAGTTGGGCTAATCACAGATGACTTGACCTAACAAAACATGGAACCCAGTCCCAGATGAACTTCATTCTAGTCATAGAAAAAAGTGATTATCCTTAAAAAGTATCTCTATAAAACAAGCAAAATAAAATAATTACATCTGAGTCTCCACTGTTCTATATTCTTCATGTGAGTTTTTAGACGTTCTATAGTCCAAAACCTATATATGAGTTTTTATGTGAGAAAAGGCAAGACTATGTGATCCATAATCAAAAGCAAATATGGTCAATAGAGGAAAACCCACCCATGGCTCAGTTATTTGAATTAGCAGAAAAGACCTTAAAACAACTATTATATGAATATTAATGTTTAGTGAAAAATATATATAATAGTGAAAATTTGGAATATTTCAGGAGAGAAATGTAAACACTGAAAAACAAATAAATGAAAAAGTTAAAAATGAAAAGTAAAATATCAGAAACCAACATATTAAAGGCAAAGTTGACATTAAATTGAATGGAAGGGGGGGGGGAAGTTAGTGGATTTCAGGATATATTAACAAAAAGTATCTAACTACAATGGAGAGGAAAAAAAAAAAAGAAAAAGAAAACAAGTCTTCAGGGATATTAAAAACTATGGAGTCCCAGAAAGAAATGAAAGAAAAAATGGGGCAAAATAAATTACTTGAATAAACAATGACTAAAAATTTCCAAAGGAGATGAAAGCAATAATACAAGGATCCAATAACTCAACAAACTTCAGTCAGGATAAACACAAAGAAAACCACACTGAGAATTACATATCAAATTATTAAAGCCAAAAAAAGAGAGAAAGTCTTAAAAGTAGTAAGAGAGAAGTTATCTTATATGGAAAGTAGCAGCTACCCAGGTGATATCTTGCTTCCCTTCAGAAACAGTGCAAGTGAGCAAACAGGAAAGCAACATTTTATAGAATGCAAAATTAAAAAAAAATTTTTTTTAAGATTTTTTTTCTGTAGACCTAAAATTGTGTTTAGTGAAAATCCCTTCAAAATGAAGGGGAAAAGTAAAGGTATTTCAGGTACTTAATACTTTCAAAATTCTCCCAACTAACTTTTTGTAATTTTTATTATAGTGGTCTTGCACATCTTCTGTAAAATTTAATACATAATAGCTTATTCTTGGATGCTACTGTAAATAATATTGTTTTTAATGTTATTTTCAAAATATGAATTAGTAGTGTATAAAAATATAGTCAACCCAAGCAAATCAGAAGTATAAGATAAACTAAATGAAGGCAAAGCTGAAGAGACATAACCAGAAAGAAATTTGGAACTACTGAAGGGAATAAAGAATACTAGGAATGATATATTATTAAATATGAAAAAACAGCTCTCCTAGCTAATTAAGATGTCTTTAAATGAGAACAAACTCTTTAAAGAAAAATTAAGTAAATTAACATGTAGAAATAAAAGGCTTTAAATTTAACATTTTTTTTTTAACATGGTTGTGTTTTAATTTACCATCTTGCTGTTGTCTATTTGTTGGGTCTGTTCTTTCTCTTTTCTATTTTGGACCAATGAAATGTTTTATCATTCTATTTTATGTTTTCTTGTATTGTTTTATCCTCTAACGATAAAATATTAAAACATTAAACCTCCCACAATGCAATTTAAATTAATGCTATAACACTTATGACAAAAAAGCCCATTTAGACTCCGGTGGTCACTTCGCAGAGCAGACTTCTCTCCTTCATGCGTCTTGCTCTGCTTCCTCCGAAACCAGGTCTGACAAACCCCATAAGGCTGAGATCGAGAAATTTGGTAAGTCGAAATTGAAGACAGAAAAGCAAGAGAAAAATCTTCTGCTTTCAAAAGAAACGATTGGACAGGAGAAGCAAGCAGGCGAATGGTAATGAGGCGTGCACCACCAGTATGCACTGTACATTCCACAGGCATTGCCTTCTTATTTTACTTCTTTTAGCTGTTTAACTTTGTAAGATGCAAAGAGGTTGGGTCAAGTTTAAGCGACTGTGCTGCCCCTTTTCACATCAAAAAATCGAGAACTACTGACAACGAAGGCCAGGCCTGCCTTTCCCATCTGCCTGTCTGGCTGGCAGAGAAAAGAGAACTTGCATGTTGGTGAAGGAAGATATTGGGTGGGAGGATGGGGAAATCTATAGTAGAATCCAAGCTGTTTCAAGGTGTCCTGCAGGCTGTAAAATGCAGTTTAATCAGAGTGCCATTTTTTTTGTTCAAATGATTTTAATTATTGGAATGCACAATTTTTTAATATGCAAATAAAAAGTTTTAAAACCTGAAAAAAGAAAGATCATTTAGTAAAAGCTACCACTCGTCCATGATAAAATTTTCTACAATCTAGAAATAAAAGGGAACTTTCTAATAAGAAAAAAGAATCTAAAAAAAGTAAGACCCTATAGCTAATGTTACACATAATGGTGAGATATTAAATGTTTTTCTCCTTAGATCAGTAACAAAGCAAGAATTTTGTTTTCATCATTTCTATTGAAAATTGCATTGGAGGCCTTAATACAATGAGACAGGAAACAAAAGCATAAAGATCAGGAAAAAATAAATAGAGCTCTTTATTCTTAAGATGACATAATTATGTATGTAGAAAATACTAAGGGATCTCCAAAAATACAATTAGAATTAATAAATTAATTTAGCAAGGTCACAGGATGGAAGGTCAAGATATAAAACTGATTATATTTTTATACACTACTAATTCATATTTTGAAAATAACATTAAAAACAATATTATTTACAGTAGCATCCAAGAATAAGCTATTATGTATTAAATTTTACAGAAGATGTGCAAGACCACTATAATAAAAATTACAAAAAGTTAGTTGGGAGAATTTTGAAAGTATTAAGTTAGAAGACTAATTTATTATGAAATGTCAATTTTCAACAATGTGACCTATAGACTCAACTCAATTCCAGTCTAAATCTCAACATATCATTTTGAAAAAAGTGGCAACGTTTTGGAACTCAGAAATACAAGAATCTAGAATAGCCAATCTAATCTTGAAAGAGGAAGAGCAACGTTGGAAAATATACTCTCTCTAGTTTTATTATTACTATAAAATTAAAGCAGGAAGACAGTATGATAATGGTGTAAGCATAGACAAATATTTTAATTGACAGGAATGGAGACTCCAAAAATAACTTCTATACTTGTATGACAAATTAATTTTTAAATAAAATTTTTATTTGTTTAATTACCTATACATGACAGTGGAATGCATTTATGCACTTGGATATACCATACATAGATGGGATATAATTTCTCATTTTTCTGAGTGTACATGTTGTAGAATCATATTGGTCATGTAGTCACATATAATATCTGTTTCATTCTACTATCTTTCCTATCTCCACATCCCCTCTCCTCCCATTACTTCCCTCTACTGAATCTAAGGTAATGCTATTCTTCTCTAGTGCCCCCTGCCTTATTGTGTGCATATTAGAAAAAACACTCAGCCTTTGGTTTTGTGGGATTGGCTTATTTCACTTAGCATGATATTCTTGGACTCCATCCATTTACTGGTGAATGTCATAATTTCACTCTTCTTTAAAGCTGAGTAATAGTCCATTGAGTTTATATACCACATTTTCTTTATCTATTGAGGGAAACCTAGGTTGGCTTCCATAGTTTAGCTATTGTGAATTGAGCTACTATAAACATTGATTTGGTTGCATTACTGTAGTGTGATGATTTTAAGTCCTTTGGGTATAAACCAAAGGAGTGGGTAGCTGGATCAAATGGTGGTTCCATTTCCAGTTTTCTAAGGAATCTCCATACTGCTTTCCATACTGGTTGCACCAATTTTGCAGTCCCATCAGCAATGTATAAAGGTACCTTTTTCCAGGAACAACTTGTATGACAAATTAATTTTTAATAAAACATTAAAGAAATTTAATAGAAAAATGATTTTTTTTCAATAAATGGTGCTGAAAAATATGGATAATTTATGGGGGAAAATAAATCATGATCTCATATTATATGTGAATCTAATTTGGGATGGATTGTGGATTTTCACCAAGAAGGTAAAAGCCATAAAACTTTTAGACAAGCACAGTGAATATATTCATGACATTGGGTGAGTCAAAGATAATACACAAAAACACTAATCAAAAAACAAGATAAATTAGACTTTATTCAAAACATCTACTTATCAAAAGATATTTTTAAAAAATAAAAAAGCAACTTGTCATTTGAGAGAAAATATTTGCCAGTGGACTTACATTTGGAATTTTAAAAGAATGGATAGAATTTTAAAAGAATAAGCAAACCAGGAAAAGTAGAAAAAGAAAATGAATGGATACTTCACAAATAAAGGTACAGAAATGGCCAGTAAGCACACCAAACATTACTTAAGGTCTTTAGTTACCAGGAAAAGGCAAATTAAAACCACGATAGAATACAACTTTCCAAAATGGCTAAAATGTAAAAACTGGCAATAGAAAATATGAGCAAAAGAAACTTATACATTACTGGTGAGCATGTAAAACAGCATAAACATGTTGGAAACTGTGTGAACAATGTGTATAAAGTTAAATGTACACTTACTCTTTAATCTGGAGAGTCCATTCCAAAGTATTTATCCATTAGAAATAAAAAATATGGGGCTAGAGTTGTAGCTCAGTGGGAGAGTACTTGCCTAGCATATGTGAGGAACTGGGTCAATCCTCAGTACCACACAAAAATAAATAAAATAAAGGTATTGTGTTCATCTACAACTAAAAATAAAATAAAGTAAATTTAAAAAATGTTCATTAAGAATGTGTATCATGTTTATGGTACTGCTTTAGTCATAACAATTAAAAACTAACAATGAATTCAGGGATGGTTTTTCAGAGAGATGAACATGTATTTGAAGTGTGCACTGAAGGTTGAAGAGATGTTAACTGGGAGAGTGCTGCAGGAAGGGAAAGATAGGAGCATTCCAGGCAAGAAGAGGTCAACCACCTGTGCAGAGGACCTAAAAAAAAGGAAGATGTATGGAAAATTTAGAAAGGAAGTCCATGTGACTGGGAGGCATGCAGTAAGGAATAAGGTATGTTGTCAGTAAGGCTGATTGTACATGGCACATGTAAGATCATGTCAAAGACCCTGTTTTTAATCTTAAAGACAGTAGATGTCTCAAGTGTCTTAACAAAAGAGGCTGGAATGATCAACTGCATTTGAAAACTCTTTTTTTTTTTTTTTGGTCACACATAGGTCAAGAATGGATATGGGGAAATGAGTTAGGAATTCTTACACCTGGGAGTCATCACGTAAATTTGGGCGAGGACAATAGTGAGAGTTTTGGGGGTAAATCTGGCAGGATTTGTTGATGGATTAGATCAAAGTCTGTGGTGAATAGTTGTCCCATGTATGACCTCTAAGTTTCTGGCCTGAAACTGGAAAGAATTGGACGCTAGACACTAAGACAGAATAGAAATGAGGAATTAAATTGTAGGGACAACACATGAGTTGACTTTTGAGCAGATACAGATTGATGTGGTTTTGAGACCTCTAAGTGGATATTGATTAAACAGTTGGAATGCACAAAAATGATCTGGGCTGGAAATATATTTACTGGAAATTTGGGAGTCATCCACTTACGCTGATGATTAAAGTCACAAGCATTGATGATGTCATCCAGGGAGTGACCTAAGCAGAGAAGAGTTTGAGGCCAAGTTTTGAGAAACTCCAACACCCAGAGACCGGGCAGACAGAAGAGCCAGCAAAGGAGATGGAGGAGGAACACGAAAATCAGTGCAGAAGTTTGCATGGAAGAAGGAAAAATGACCATGGTCTAATGCTATTGATTAGCTCAGTAGAAGAGAACTAGAAAATGCTGATTTAACTTATTGGTAAAATAGATAGAGTCAGATGTCCATAAAAAGTAAAAAGTTCCTGTGCGGTAGGGATTCTACCTACTGCTGTCTACAGAGAAACTAAGGGATCTGATTGAATTCCCAGAAATTGCCCATAACATTTGTAGTTTAAGACATGTTCCCTGACACCCCACCCCCCTCCAGGGACAGGATAAACAGATTTGATTATTCGTTTGACACCAAAGAGTCAACCATTTGCTTCCCCTTTCTTGGTGTGTGTGGGTATATGTATATGCATGCAATATGGGAGCCCCTTTTTAGATTCTGGCTCTTACAGACCTTTGCTAAATATTAATATCCAGTTTATCTTTCTCACATTAACACAAAATAAAGATAAAGCTTGCTTTATTTTTGTCCCTGATGAACAGCATGAAGAAATTCTGATAACTTTTCAATAGAATCTTTGACATTGGGGAAGCAGGATTGAGCTTAGGCTTAGAATGACTGAATTTTTAGCCAGTTTATAGCTGTGAAATCTTAGGTAAGATGATTAAACATTCTATGCCTCCATTTCTTGGTCTGTAAAATAGGGAGAACAAAATTAATCTGGTAAGGTTATTGGGAAAGTAAAATAAGACGTTGGCTTAGAAAGCACTTTGCAAATTACGAACTGCTAAAAAAATGATAAAAATTAATTAAAATTAATATTTTATTTTATCTCTATTACATATGTTTTATGTGAATAGATATGAAAAACAGGAGAAAAGGTCTTAGTGTTAGGACAGATATAAGGCAAAAGTAGAAAACGCTTTCTTTATGTGTCAAGGATTATTGCCAGAACTTTCCATCCTGTTGACATTCACCGCACTGACTCCAAAAGAAACAGAAACAAAGGCCAAACCTCTTCCCTTTATGAGGAAAACTATGAAATCAGGTCAAATGCCTTCATCTGTTTTTTTGGTAAATACAGCAATAGAAGCAGAATCAAATACATATTATGCAAAGTAGGAGCCAAGAAGAAATTGAGTTTGGGACCAAAGTGTTTTAAGGCCTAAGTGTCATCTCTTCCTTTGCCAAATAGTGGCTTATGGATTTTTTTAGTTTTCACCCTAGAAGAACTTATATTCACGTATGACAAAGGTGGTAAAATGCCTTTTCTTTTCTCAATGGTAGAAAGATTTTTCTTTACCCACATTTACATCTCAATGGAAACAAATGCTTCAGCACTTGAGGGGTCTAAAATGCTGATGCACAGTGTGTTCCCTTTTCAGAGACTCGTTTCATAACTTCTCCATTAACAGTACAAATCTATCACCTGATTGGAATGTCCTATGAAATTGCCCTATTGCCCTCAAATCTGGAAGTTTTCCCCACAAACAGTGTTTTGAGATATTATTTTTGATTCTGTGAAATAAAATATGGTCTGGATTTGACAAGTAAAGATTGCATCCAAGCAGGTCTTTGGCTTCCCCTTCCTTCATGACTGAAGAGGAGCCCACATCTTTGCAGATGGCTGAGGAACTCTTATTAAAGAAGGCCACCAAATGACCTTCCCCACCCATTGAGCTCTCTTGGACTTTTATTATTTGTTTTAAAATTAACTAAGGACAAGTCCAGAGACTTTAATGAGGTCTTAGGCAATATTGACTTTTGAATAACTGTTTTAAAACAATGCTGTTTTACTAAAAATTGAGGTTATCATTTTTTTAAAATTTTTGTAAGTGGATATGCTTGGGAAAAATCTTATTCTCAAGTGAATTAAATATAATTGTATTAATATATGGGGACTTTTGTTATGTGTTAGTTAAGCTGTATTGATTTTAAAAAACTACATGGGGTTATGCCTGTAAAGCAGCAAGTCATTTTCTTTTGCAATTATTTCCTTTCAAAGTAGTCCCACGAGGAGACTTAAGTCCTATTTCAACAATAACAGTGTTTCAATGATGAAAATATTCCTGAAATGTATTTTGGAGTTATTGTCAAAGTATTTTCCTGCTTGATCTTCTTTACCATACTTGTCTCTAAGTGACTCTTGACTATTCGGAGAAATGAAATCTGTCCTCAGAGATGAAGACTTTATACCAAAAAGGATATTAACATAACTGAACTTCAAACTTTGATCACTGTATTTTTATTTATTTAGTTATTTTTACCTTAATTTTTTTATTTTTTCTAATTAGTTATACATGACAGTAGAATGCATTTTGACACATTGTACATAAATGAAGTATAATTTCTCATTTGGTTATACACGATGTAGAGTTATGCAGGTCATGTAATCATATGTGCACATAGGGTAATAATGTTCCATCCATTCTACTGTCTATCATTCCTACCCCTATACCCCCTCCCTTCCCTTCATTCTTCTCTGTCAAATCCAAAGTACCTTTATTCTCCACTCCCCCACCCATTGTGAATTAGCATCTGCATATCAGAGAAAACATTTGGCCTTTGGTTCTTTGGGATTGGCTTATTTCACTTAGCATAATGTTCTCCAGTTCTATTCATTTACTGGCAAAAGCCATAATTTCATTCTTTCTTATGGATGAGTAATATTCCATTGTGCGTGTGTGTGTGTGTGTGTGTGTGTGTGTATATATATATATATATGAGTTTCTTTATCATTTCATCTGTTAAAAGACACCTTGGTTAGTTCCATAGTTTAGCTATTATGAATTGAGCTGCTATAAACATTGATATGGCTGTGTCATTATAGTATGCTGATTTTAAGTCCTTTGGCATAAACCTAGGAGATGGTTGACTGGATCAAATGGTGGTACCATTCCAAGTTTTCTAAGGAATCTCCATACTGCTTTACAGAGTGGTTGCACCAATTTGTAATACTACCTGCAATGCATGAGTGTCCCTTTTTTCTCCACATCCCTCCCACATTTATTGTTGCTTGTAATCTTTTTTTTTATACCTTTATTTTATTTTTATGTGGTGCTAAGGATCGAACCCACTGTCTCATGCATGCTAGGTGAGTACTTTACCACTGAGCCACAACCCCAGCCCCACCTTTGTTATTGTTTACAAAGAATTTGAGAGCCAGCTGATCAGTGCCTAAGCAAGTTCTCCAACCAAGCCTCCTAAAGCTCCACTGAGCAGTCCTTGTAGTTCACACTAGGCTTTTACTGTCCAAATTACTTTAAATTTTTATTATTTTATTTTATTTTTTTAAAATTTTTTATTGTTGGTTGTTCAAAACATTACATAGTTCTTGATATATCATATTTCACACTTTGATTCAAGTGGGTTATGAGCTCCCATTTTTACCCCATATACAGATTGCAGAATCACATCAGTTACACATCCATTGATTTACATATTGCCATACAAGTGTCTGTTGTGTTCTGCTGCCTTTCCTATCCTCTACTATCCCCCCTCCCCTCCCCTCCCCTCCCCTCTTCTCTCTCTGCCCCCTCTATTGACATTCATTTGTGCCCCTTGTATTATTTTTCACTTTCCCCTCTCTTCCTCTTGTATGTACTTTTGTATAACTCTGAGGGTCTCCTTCCATTTCCATGCAGTTTCCCTTCTCTCTCCCTTTCCCTCCCACCTCTCATCCCTGTTTAATGTTAATCTTCTTCTCATGCTCTTCGACCCTACTCTGTTCTTAGTTACTCTCCTTATATCAAAGAAGACATTTAGCATTTGTTTTTTAGGGATTGGCTAGCTTCACTTAGCATAATCTGCTCTAATGCCATCCATTTCCCTGTAAATTCTATGATTTTGTCATTTTTTAATGCAGAGTAATACTCCATTGTGTATAAATGCCACATTTTTTTTATCCATTCATCTATTGAAGGGCATCTAGGTTGGTTCCACAGCCTTGCTATTGTGAATTGTGCTGCTATGAACATCGATTTAGCAGTGTCCCTGTAGCATGCTCTTTTTAGGTCTTTAAGGAATAGACCGAGAAGGGGAATAGCTGGGTCAAATGGTGGCTCCATTCCCAGCTTTCCAAGAAATCTCCATACTGCTTTCCAAATTGGCTGCACCAATTTGCAGTCCCACCAGCAATGTACAAGTGTACCCTTTTCCCCACATCCTCGCCAGCACTTGTTGTTGTTTGACTTCATAATGGCTGCCAATCTAACTGGAGTGAGATGGTATCTTAGGGTGGTTTTGATTTGCATTTCTCTGACTGCTAGAGATGGTGAGCATTTTTTCATGTACTTGTTGATTGATTGTATGTCCTCCTCTGAGAAGTGTCTGTTCAGGTCCTGGGCCCATTTGTTGATTGGGTTGTTTGTTCTCTTATTGTCTAATTTTTTGAGTTCTTTGTATACTCTGGATATTAGGGCTCTATCTGAAGTGTGAGGAGTAAAGATTTGTTCCCAGGATGTAGGCTCTCTATTTACCTCTCTTATTGTTTTTATTGTTTCTTTTGCTGAGAAAAAACTTTTTAGTTTGAGTAAGTCCCATTTGTTGATTCTAGTTGTTAACTTTTGTGCTATGGGTGTCCTATTGAGGAATTTGGAGCCCGACCCCACAGTATGTAGATCGTAGCCAACTTTTTCTTCTATCAGACGGCGTGTCTCTGATTTGATATCAAGCTCCTTGATCCATTTTGAATTAACTTTTGTGCATGGCGAGAGAAAGGGATTCAGTTTCATTTTGTTGCATATGGATTTCCAGTTTTCCCAGCACCATTTGTTGAAGATGCTATCCTTCCTCCATTGCAAGCTTTTAGCCCCTTTATCAAATATAAGATAGTTGTAGTTTTGTGGATTGGTTTCTGTGTCCTCTATTCTGTACCATTGGTCCACCCGCCTGTTTTGGTACCAGTACCATGCTGTTTTTGTTACTATTGCTCTGTAGTATAGTTTGAAGTCTGGTATCGCAATGCCGCCTGATTCACACTTCCTGCTTAGCATTGTTTTTGCTATTCTGGGTCTTTTATTTTTCCATATGAATTTCATGATTGCTTTCTCTATTTCTACAAGAAATGCCATTGGGATTTTGATTGGCATTGCATTAAACCTATAGAGAACTTTTGGTAATATCGCCATTTTGATGATGTTAGTTCTGCCTATCCATGAACAGGGTATATTTTTCCATCTTCTAAGATCTTCTTCTATTTCTCTCCTTAGGGTTCTCTAGTTTTCATTGTATAAGTCTTTCACCTCTTTTGTTAGGTTGATTCCCAAGTATTTTATTTTTTTGAAGATATTGTGAATGGAGTGGTTGTCCTCATTTCCATTTCAGAGGATTTGTCGCTGATATACAGGAATGCCTTTGATTTATGCGTGTTGATTTTATATCCTGCCACTTTGCTGAATTCATTTATTAGCTCTAATAGTTTCTTTGTAGACCCTTTTGGGTCTGCTAGGTATAGAATCATGTCATCTGCAAATAGTGATAATTTAAGTTCTTCTTTTCCCATTTTTATGCCTTTAATTTCTTTCGTCTGTCTAATTGCTCTGGCCAGTGTTTCGAGAACTATGTTGAACAGAAGTGGTGAGAGAGGGCATCCCTGTCTTGTTCCAGATTTTAGAGGGAATGCCTTCAATTTTTCTCCATTCAGAATGATGCTAGCCTGAGGCTTAGCATAGATTGCTTTTACAATATTGAGGTATGTTCCTGTTATCCCTAGTTTTTCTAGAGTTTTGAACATAAAGGGATGCTGTACTTTGTCAAATGCTTTTTCCGCATCTATCGAGATGATCATATGGTTCTTATTTTTAAGTCTATTGATGTGGTGAATAACATTTTTTGATTTCCGTATATTGAACCAGCCTTGCATCCCAGGGATGAATCCTACTTGTTCATGGTGCACAATTTTTTTGATATGTTTTTGTATCCGATTCGCCAGAATTTTATTGAGGATTTTTGCATCTAGGTTCATTAGAGATATTGGTCTGTAATTTTCTTTCTTTGAAGTGTCTTTGTCTGGTTTAGGTATCAGGTTGATGTTGGCCTCGTAGAATGAATTTGGAAGTTCTCCCTCTTTTTCTATTTCCTGAAGTAGCTTGAAAAGTATTGGTATTAGTTCCTCTTTAAAGGTTTTGTAAAACTCTGCTGTATACCCATCCGGTCCTGGGCTTTTCTTAGTTGGTAGTCTTTTGATGGTTTCTTCTATTTCCTCAATTGACATTGGTCTGTTTAGGTTGTCTATATCCTCCTGACTCAATCTGGGCAGATCATATGACTTAAGAAATTTATCTATGCCTTCACTATCTTCTAATGTATTGGAGTATACGGATTCAAAATAATTTTTGATTATCTTCTGTATTTCTGAAGTGTCTGTTGTGATATTGCCTTTTTCATCCCGTATGTTAGTAATTTGAGTTCTCTCTCTTCTTCTCTTTGCTAGCATGGCTAAGGGTCTGTCGATTTTGTTTATTTTTTCAAAGAACCAACTTTTAGTTTTGTCAATTTTTTCAATTGTTTTTTTTGTTTCGATTTCATTAATTTCAGCTCTGATTTTCATTATTTCTTGCCTTCTACTTCTTTTGCTGTTGTTTTGCTCTTCTTTTTCTAGGATTTTGAGATGAAATATGAGATCATTTATTTGTTGGTTTTCTCTTTTTTTAAGGAATGAACTCCAAGCAATGAATTTTCCTCTTAGAACTGCTTTCAATGTGTCCCATAGATTCCGATATGTTGTGTCTGTGTTTTCATTAATCTCTAAGAATTTTTTAATTTCCTCCTTGATGTCTTCTATAACCCATTGATCATTCAGTAACCTATTGTTCATTCTCCAAGTGATGTATGCTTTTTCCTTCCTTCTTTTATCGTTGATTTTCAGTTTCATTCCATTATGATCAGATAAGATGCATGGTATTATCTCTACTCCTTTATATTGTCTAAGAGTTGCCCTGTGACATAATATATGATCTATTTTTGAGAAGGATCCATGTGCTGCTGAGAAAAAAGTGTAACTGCTTGATGTTGGGTGGTATTTTCTATATATGTCAATTAAGTCTAGGTTATTAATTGTGTTATTAAGTTCTATAGTTTCCTTATTCAACTTTTGCTTGGAAGATCTGTCCAGTGGTGATAGAGGTGTGGTGAAGTCTCCCATGATTATTGTATGGTGGCCTATTAGACTCTTGAACTTGAGAAGAGTTTGTTTGATGAACATAGCTGCACCATTGTTTGGGGCATATATATTTATGATTGTTATGTCTTGTTGGTGTATGGTTCCCTTGAGCAGTATGTAGTGTCCCTCTTTATCCCTTTTGATTAACTTTGGCTTGAAATCTATTTTATTTGATATGAGTATGGATACTCCTGCTTGTTTCCGAAGTCCATATGAGTGATATGATTTTTCCCAACCTTTCACCTTCAGCCTATGTATGTCTTTTCCTATCAAATGCGTCTCCTGTAGGCAGCATATTGTTGGGTCTTGTTTTGTGATCCATTCTACTAGACTGTGTCTCTTGATTGGTGAGTTTAAGCCATTAATATTTAGGGTTATTATTGAGATATGGGTTGTTCTTCCAGCCATATTTGTTTATTTCTGTTACTAAACATGGTTTGTTTTCCTCTTTGATTATTTTCCCCCCTTTAGTGTCCTACCTCCCACTGTTGGTTTTCATTGTTATTTTCCATTTCCTCTTCCTGTAATGTTTTGCCAAGGATGTTTTGAAGAGATGGTTTTCTAGCTGCAAATTCTTTTAACTTTTGTTTATCGTGGAAGGTTTTAATTTCATCTTCCATCCTGAAGCTTAATTTCGCTGGAAACACAATTCTTGGTTGGAACCCATTTTCTTTCAGTGTTTGAAATATGTTATTCCAGGATCTTCTAGCTTTCAGAGTCTGTGTTGAAAGATCAGCTGTTATCCTGATTGGCTTACCCCTAAATGTGATCTGCTTCCTTTCTCTTGTAGCTTTTAAAATTCTCTCCTTATTCTGTATGTTGGGCATCTTCATTATAATGTGTCTAGGTGTGGGTCTCTTATGATTTTGCACATTTGGCGTCCTGTAGGCTTCTAGGATTTGGGGTTCTGTCTCATTCTTCAAGTCTGGGAAGTTTTCTCGTATTATTTCATTGAATATATTGCTCATTCCTTTGGTTTGAAACTGTGTCCCTTCCTGTATCCCAATGACTCTTAAATTTGTCTCTTGATGTTATCCCATATTTCTTGGATGTTCTGCTCATGGTTTCTTAACAGTCTTGCTGAGCTGTCTATGTTCTTTTCAAGTTGAAATACTTTATCTTCATTGTCTGATGTTCTGTCTTCTAAGTGTTCTACTCTGCTGGTAGTATTCTCAATTGAGTTTTTAAGTTGGTTTATTGCTTCCTGCATTTCTAGGATTTCTGTTTGTTTGTTTTTTATAACCTCTATTTCCCTGTATAGTTGATCTTTTGCTTCTTGGATTTGTTTATGTAATTCATTGTTGAAGTGATCTTTCATTGTCTGATTTTGCTGTCTGATGTCTTCCTTGAGACTCCAGATCATCTGAAGCATGTATATCCTGAATTCTTTATCTGACATTCCATCTGCTGCAGCTATTACCTCTTCTAACGTTGAGTTGACCTGCATTGCTTGTGGTCCTTTCTTTCCTTGTCTCTTCATACTGTTCGTGTTCCTTTCTACTTGGTGAAACTGTTGTGCTATTGAATTTTCCCCCTATATATTTATATTGGTCTTGTATAGTTGCAAAGTCTCCCTCGCAGGCGCGGGCGGCAGCTCTGCCCCCCCTCCAATTGGGGCAATGTGCCTACCACGCCGGCAGGCCGCTGAACCTGCTCTGCCGGTCGGTAGCAGGTCCGCCTACCTTGCAGGTGCGGGCGGCGGCTCTGTCCCTCTGCGGGCCGCTAGGCTTGTTCTGTCGGTGGTCGCAGTTCTGCCTACTTTGCAGGCGCAGGCAGCTGCACTGCCCCTCTGCAGGCTTCTGGGGCTGTTCTGCCGGTGGGTCGCAGGTCCGCCTACCTTGCAGGCGTGGGGGGGGGACGGCTCTACCCTTCCTCAGGCCACTGGGCCTGTTCTGTCTGTCGGTTGCAGGTCTGGCCTGTTCTGTTGGTCGTCACAGTTCTGTCTACTTTACAGGCGCGGGAGGAGGGGGCGGCTCTGCCTCTCAGCAGGCCGCTGCTCCTCTTCTGCAGGTGGGTCGCAGGACCGCCTACCTTGCAGGAGTGGTTGGCAGCTCTGCCCCTCCGCGGGCCACTGGGCCTTTTCTGTCGGTGGTCACAGTTCCGTCTACCTTGCTGGCGCAGGGGGAGGGGGCGGTGTTGCTTGTAATCTTGATGATTGCTATTCTGACTGAAGTGAGATGGAATTTCAGTGTAGTTTTGATTTGCATTTCTCTAATTGCTGAATACTATATTTTATTTTATTTATTTTTTAAATTTTTTTATTTATTTGTTTTTGCATTACAATTCTTAATACACCATTATAGCATAATTTATCATATCTCTGATTATATAAGGTATGTTGACACCAAATCCACATCTTCATACATGTATTTTGTATAATAATGAGGGTCTTCTTTCACCATCCATGCTATTCCCCTTCTCACTCCCTTTCCCTCTCACCCCTATTCCCTATCTAGAGGTAATCTTCCTCCCTTGCTCTCCCTCCCAACCCCATTTTAAATAGGCATTCCAAACCCATTTTTAGGATTGGCAGCATTATTTAAAATAAGAATGTAAAATGTTTGACTATGTCAGAATGTGGTCCCTTACCCTCATTTACCCAGACATTTTTCACTTTAGCACTGCAAGTCTTGCATCTTGAGAAACCTCTCATTCCCAGAAAAAAAAATGAGAAGACAGACCATTCTAGAAAGAATGATACTGATTGTAGCATCTCTTGGACTCCAAAAGTTTATAGAATTTAAAAGAGAACACCAATTGCCTAATCAACTGCTGGTTCTATTCCTATAGCTGTTATTTGTTTCTTTAATCATTAGTAATACAGCCCTAGATACATGGCTTGGCACCAAACAGCCCAGAATGAAGACTTAAATTTTCCCATTTCTCTTCTAGTTAAATATGGTCATGTGACTAAGGACTGGACAATGAGAAAAAAATGCAAGTAATACATGGAATGTAGAAGTGTTCTTATAGGGGAGGGCTATGCACTGCTTCTCCCTCTCTGCACCTGCCCCCAACACTGGATAATGAGATGATCTTGGGGACCAAGATCAAGCCCAGTGGACTGGGCCTTCACTGTCACTGCAGAGTGTCATAACAGCCTGGTTGTTTACCTCTGAACTTCTTGATAATGAGAGATCACTTTCTTTATTTTTAAGGCTATTGTTACTCCGGGTTTTTTATGCTACCCAAAGCTAAATTGAATGCCCTGACATAGTAGTAAAATGCCTTTAACAGAAGGATTTTCTCAACGTCTCCATGGTCATAGGAAAACCTAGGCCTTCTCAGGCCATAATTTCCCATCTTAGTTTTACAATGTTTTGCTTTGTTTTGTTTTTCTCCAGAATTGCAATATTCCAAATTTTAATTAAATTTAATTAATTATAATTTATAATTATTAGTATAAAACACAGGTCAAGGGGAAGGTTTAACAAAGGAAGAGAAAATCAAGGTGAACATCACATTTTTGAAGTGTCCATAGCAACCTCTCCTGTGATACTTCAGAGGTGGGAATAGTGTAGAGTTGGGGGAAGTTTTGAAACTCTTTATTATACTTGTCTTTAATGACAACCCACACCCCTGGCATTCCTTGTAATTTTCTAATAATTCCTTCTCAAATTGCTTTGTGGGCTTCTCCAATTTGAGAAGGAATTATTAGAAAATTATTAGAAAATTGGAATTATTAGAAAATTGCTTCATCAGTATTTTCTGATGTGACTTAAGAACTTCATCTTTAATACAATACCTTCTCACCCTTCACACCACACTCCTAGTTGAGCTCATCTGCTATTTTTATTGCAATAAACTTCATTTATTTAAAGCCAAGTTCTATACACATTGAAATTTCTTTAGTATTTAGTTTACTTTTATGTAGTTCCTGTTCCTGCTGTTAACATGATGTGTTTGCCTCTACCTTATTTATAGCTGTTTCCCTAATACAAATGTGAACCGTCTTTGTTAAATATTAACTTGCTATTTTTAGAGCACTCTATTTTCTCTTTCTATTTCATTTAAAAGAGACTTCTTTGAATGTCTCTCATTCTTGGCCAGGGAATTCAAATGTTTTTGACTACAACTCAAACACTGCAACCCAAGACACACACACACACACACACACACACACACACACACAAGTAGAATGGAATAGAGAAGAAAAAACATCTGTTACATTCAGGTATGTTTTATATAGTAAGTCTAAGCAATCTTTAATTTTGCTCGATTTTACACACACCAATGAACACATACACATAATTACTACATGAGATACACTCTGTTTTCTAACCTCTTTATTCCAGCTTATTTTTTTTCTCATTTGCTTGGTTTAAAATAATATTTATCACAATAAATGGAATTTATATTATGGTCCACTAACAGGTCCTGATACACAATTTGAAAACCACTCGCTAAATTCTTATCAGAAGGGAAGACAAAGGAAGAATGTCCTTGATATTTTCTAGAGCCGAAGGAAGAGTTTTCTAAAAGGTCAAATAAAATATTACCCACAGGTGTCTGTGTATATGGCAGCAAAACTGAATTTTTATTGTCAAAGTGAAGCAGGAGATTGAATCTCATCTACTTTTGTATGTTAAACCACTATTTTAACGTTGATCACTTTCACAATTTTATCTGTAGACCAGACTTTCTGCTGCTTCCATTTCCTATTGTCAACAGCTTTCAGGTAAAGATACAATTTTTATGTAACTCAAATCATTCTGTTCAAAATTTAAGTTGATCCAAAAGCATATTTACTCCCTAAATCTGTCTCACTTTGCTATGGTCAGAATGTATCTTCCCCAAGTTCATATGTTGAAGCCTAGTTTCCAATGTGACGGCATTTGGAGATGGGGCTTTGGGGAGGTGATTAGGTCTGAAGTGGAGCCTTCATGAATGGGCTGGTGTTGTTATAAGAAGAGACAGGAGATCTCTCTCTCTCTCTCTCTCTCTCTCTCTCTCTCTCTCTCTATCAAATAGCCATTTGTAAACCAGGAAAAGACCCTTCACCCAGAACCCCACCATGCTTTCCCTCTGATGTCAGACTTCCAGTTGCCAGAACTGTGGGAATAAATGTTGGTAACTTAAGTCACCCAGTCTGTGGTATTTGTTATGGTAGCCCTCACTGACCAAGACATCCATTTTGGTTTCACCCTTTCTCTACATTAGTGATATAAGCAGCTCACCCAAGTCAGAACCCTGGCATTCCTGTCTCTTTCCTCAGCCTTCCAGCACCACCACCCATTTCTTATTATTCACTAAGTAAGTCTTGCAAACTTAGGGGTTTAAATATTTGTTGAACTTACCATATGCTCTTCAACCCTGTTCAGTTTCTAACTCTCTTTATTTCTTTGCTTGGGTTACTATTGAAACTTTTTTTTTTTTGGTTCCGGGGATTAAACCCAGGGGCGCTTGGCCACTGAGCCACATTCCCAGCCCTATTTTGTATTTTATTTAGAGACATGGTCTCACTAAATTGCTTAGTGCCTCACTTTTGCTGAACTCGCAGTCCTCCTGCCTCTGCCTCCAGATCCGCTGGCATTACAGACATGCGCCACGGCGACAGATTAATATTAGTATTAGTATTTCCTGCTCTATTTTGTGTGCCTCAAATCCTATTCTTCCATCCAGGCACTATAGGAAATAATCTGTATTTCAAATCCTTTCATAGCACTTCTTTAATTAAAACCTTAATGACTTTGCTTTGTAGGATATAATCCAGGTTTCTTAGGAAGGCAAAGAAGTCATTGGTGCCTTTGGCCTGGCTTGTTACCCCAGCCTCATCTTCTACAGTTCCTAGCATTGAGATTGGCATTCTGACCACAGAAAAATGCTCTAACACACACAGTATGCCACGTCTCACATCCGTGCATCTGCTAATGCGTCCTCTGACACTTCTGTATTGTAGCCTTTGACACTAATTCCAAGTATCTTCATTTTTAAAGGCTTCCCTGAGCTCTCCCTCCAGGGTGAATTAGACATCACTTTCATCTGCTCTCCAAATACTCTAGCATGTCTCTCCCATTTTACTCAACATGTTGCTCTGGTTTTCTGTTTAAATATGTCTTCTTATTAAGACACATTGGTGCCATGAGTCAATGTATGTTTGATAAAGGCATGAATTGGTTAATGCATTAATGAATGAACTAACTTCATAATAACATAGTGCCTGGAACAGGGACACATAGTAGAGATATTTAATTCTGGATATAAGATTGAGTTGGGAATAACCTCTACTATTTGAAATATCATTAGATTTGGTTCATCTGGTTTTACTGACTGCCATTCTGCCATTTACATATGATCATCCTGCATTAGAGACTTAGATATGAAGGCCTTTGCCTTGAAGAGGGAAAAAAAAATCCCATTCCGTATTGTTTTCAGGAGATTGCAAGAAGAGTTGATTCAATAATGTTTCAGGAGATAGATTTTGATCATGTTATTCCTAACAAGTTATTCATTCAACCAATTTGACATTTTATAATATAATGCCTTATATAAATTCTTACAAAACTAAGTCTTTTGAATGAACCATTTTTGCAGATCAGAGATTCATTTTTAATTAAATAAATATTGTGCTGTGTGTAATATCTGGCAGGAAGTTAACTAGCTTCAGAATGAAAAAAATTAAAAAAAGAAAAAAGTAAGCAAATAAAAATCCCTCTGAAAAGCACTTTAAAGTTATTTTAAATTATTTTTAATTTATAATACTTTAATTTGTTCCCATCCCCTTTTCTTCTTCCTGTATAACTAATTATTACAAAATCTCTATAATATTTCCCTTAAATTTTATATATATTTCAGCATGATTTGGGGGGCAATCAAAGGAAACTTATGTACATGTTCTCTTCATTGTTTTTTCTCTGGTTATATGTAGTTAGGACAGTAGGACATGGTTGTGTAATATTTCTCTTGGGATGAGACAAGGCTACTCTTGAAAAATCAAGTAGAAACTAGAATGGGGCTCAGTTTGGGAGACAATAATGCTTAATGAACATGAAGAGACTATGAAGCTCATGTGTGATCGGGTCTAGGTTACTAGAATGGAAAATCCTGCAGGGAATTGAAGGTAAACTTATAACCAGTTATAAAGAGAATATATTTGTTTGCAAAACCCTTTTAGATTGGGATTGTAGCATGAGTTCTGAATTTAAGGATACTATTCTACTATTCTTTTCATTTATCACAACTAAAATGAAATATGACTATTTTGATCATTTTAAATAATCATGTCTGCTTTTTAGACATAGCTACTCTCTGAGCAAGAAGGGGTGGAAGAAAGATTGCTAGAAATAGATATATATATATATACAAATCCATATGTACTTACATTTAATATATATTTGACAGTGAGATTTAATATTTGCTGGCATTTACTCCAATGTTTTTCTTTCTCTAAAGGACTGAGGTTGATTTTCAAAATGATTTATCCCTATGGCTCATACTAATATATCACTGCTTTAAAATTTTGCTTCATACAGCTGTAGCTTTACCCACATGCCACAAGAAAACAAACCTTTTTAATATATGAAGGGTGTCAATGTTAGTCATGTGATTTGTAATGCTTTTGCTTAAATATTGATTTTTTTCAAATTCAATTTTCATTGATTTCTCTTAAATATTAATCATTTCTAATGACAGCTTAAAAAATAGGCTAAGCCCCATGAACATTCTTGCTATCCACTCCTTAGAGAAATAGAGTACAATTTTAGTATGCTTCAAATTAAGTCAAACAAAAACATACTGCTTTTTCATTTAAGGGTTTAATGTCATAAATCAAAACTTTATTTGTGCCAAATTCAGGAATTTATGCAGAGTATGAAATGTGGGTATGTAGTTTCTCCAGGAACAATTCAATGCCATCTATGATCCCCAGCCAGTATCTATACTTTTCTTCCATAGTTGCTTCATGAAAAACTATTTCTGCACTTCAGGAGGTCAGCATTCTGTAAGAATCAGTGAAGATGGCAGGGCTCAACGTAAAATATGACCAGAAAGAGGCCTATCATCAACGGCTGCAGTGGGTAAGTCTTCTATCTGAAAGTATGCAGAAGAAGCCCTGATTCTTTGGGAAAATAAATGGCACTCTCCCACAGTGCTTTAGATTTGGGGAAATCAGGGTTTCTGAAGCATCTTGAGCTAACCTTGGCAATGATCAGCTATGAGGTTTTTCCATACATTATTTAAACCCTCTGACCTCAGTTTCCCTGTCCATATCATGGAGAAAACAGTCTGCCATTGGCTGTCACATACTTGGCTTTCCTAAGTGAGTTAGCATTGGTGGTCCCTTTGAAAAGAAGCAGTTCAAAGAGTTCCTCCAAAAAGAGGTTTTGTAGTCAGAGTTTTTCTTTCCATATAGATTATTGAGATTTGGAGATATATTTACCATAACAAGCAATTTTGAGGTGCCAGTTGGATTTCAACCTGGTTTACAAAGACTTTTAGGCCTATAATGTAATTAAAAATAAAAATTATTGCATAAATTAATGAATTAAATATTTTTACTTTTATTTTAAGGAGAGAAAAACATAAATGTGGTTGATGTACTACAAATTAAAGGAAAATGCAATAAAACAATTTCTTCTGTGTTTTCATCGATGACTGAGAATTAAATTTAGAGGACAAGAAGAAAGGGAGTTAATGACAAATTGAATAAATTTATATCTGTATGCATTTATTAAGCTGATGGCAATTTTAAAGAAGTGTTTTTCAGGCTTTTGGAAAAGCCTAAAAATGCATGTATCTAAGTACTTGGAGATCTTCATGAGGGACACTTTTGCAATGACTTGGTTCTTGATTTTAATAAGACATTTAACTTTGTCTTTTGTCAGGAGCTGCCATGGATGAACATGCCTTCAAGTCCTGATGCTCTGGGGCTCTGACCAATTACTACATTTTGTAGCAACCTGGGTGTTGTCCCAGCTCAAATAGCAAGGCATGGTGGCAGGTATAGGTGTCACATGCCACACTCACCTGCTCCTTTGTAATCCTACCCCTTGCCTCATTTGAATGGCTTCTCTCCAATAAAAGGGTTCAGCACATATTCCTCACTCTTTCTTGCCTGTCTTGCCCCTGTTGTGGGAGCTGCAGCTGAGGAGTGGTCACTGAATCCAAAGAAAAGGTATTTTCTGTGTCTGTGTCTTTATTTATTCCCCAAATTCACTTGGAGTGACCCTGGCTGGTTTAGTTGTGAGATGCAACAGTCTTTCTTTGATAAAAAGTGCCTCACCAACACTATTCTTACATTTAACTTGTATAAACCTTCTTTTTTTTCACAAATAAATCAGAGCCTAAAATCAGCACAATAAGCACTATGCAAGTCCCTGGCTGATGTGGTTCTTGATGATGAAGGAGGAATCCTACAGGTTGAGAAGTTAATTCAGGCAAAAATTGGGGGCTGATGCACTGAGGAGAAAGGTTATGGGAAAAGCAGCATGTACTAAGTGCCAGAGTCAAAAAGAGAATTCTGTATGTTGGGAAATACAATTAGTTCTGTATATGAACCACAAATAAATTTATAGTTACTCATTTTTTTTATTATGGATCGAATTCAGCCAAACCTGGTTTCCAGTTTAGGTTGTACCACTTACTAGCTATGTAACTCTTGATGAAAAATTCATGTAGCTTCTTTTCTCTATGGGGAAAAATGTTTATATAACATAAAATAAACTATTTTTTAAAATGTATGGGTTAGTGGCATTTAGTGCATTCACAATGCCATACAGCATTCACTTCCCTTGAGTTTCAAAATATTTTCATCACCCTGAAAGGAAACTTGTACCAATTAAGCAGTCACTCCCATTCCTCTCTTCCCGGAAAACTCTAATCGGCTTTCCCTACTGATGGATTTACCTCTTCTAAATACTTCATATAAATAGAGTCACACAATATACCTTTTATGCTAATTTAAACTCTTTAACTTATTTTTTGTATCTCAGTCTCTCCCACTATCTTCCCAACTTAGCATGTGCCTTATTGGATCATTGCATGAATTTAAAAGAGACCATGTATATCAAATACCAAACACAAACCCTGGTTATGTCAGAAAGAGTACCTCATTTACTATCTGTTTGAAATCATTGGAAGTTTCTTTGTGTACAGATATTATACTAATCTGTGAGGATTTACTTAACACAGATTAACTTTATTAGCCAATCAGCATTTTTCCCCTGTTGTTGAGAAACTACCTTTTTGGTCTGGCTAATGTAGGTGTACCCAGGGATTTTTCATCTTGTCCTGTGATGCTGCCCTTTCCCCTGACCATGTCTTCTGCCTTCTTTTCTAAATATAGTCATACTTCCATCTGTTTGGTAGGTCCTGGGGATTTTCTTTTCATATCTGTGAAAACAGCAAGCTGACAAACCTCTCCTTGGCATGACACAGCATGAGTGAATCCATGTCATGTCCAAGCAACTTTGTTCATAGTTAATTTGTTAAATTCTTTCAGAGAACAGACATGGCATCCCCTACTGAGCAATCAGCGCAGCTGTGAAGACAAGAGGTGGCCAAACAGAACCCAGTGGGAAATGTGTATTCAAAGTCCAGAGACAGCAGTCATGGCTGAGCCCCTGAAAGTTTCCTGGCCTTTCTTTGGGGATATGCAATATAACATGCCCCACATTGTCCATGAATCTTAGGTATACAAGGTAACTGGCTGGGAAGGTTAAAACCAGCAGAAAGAGATGCCCAGGAGTCACACTATAATCTCTTCTTCCCCTTTAGTCTCTTTTGTTCCCTTTTATTTCCCACTCCCTCCCTCCTTTTTCTGTTATCCTAATATGTCCCTTCCATCTCCTCAGCTGCTTTGATCTTGGTGTGGTGCTTCTTTGACTATTAAGTGATGGGGACTGCCCTCTGACAAGCCATTATGAAGGGAACTAGACTTTAAAAAGAAATAAAATAAACCTCAGGCACCACTCTTATGATTCAGCAGAGACCATGTGCCTCTACCTTGACTTGGGTAGACAGTGGGTGGGCAGAATGACAGTGTGTGCACAGTCTTCTATAAGCACTCCTAATAAAGATACCCCCCAGCTGAGATGATCAAAGGCTAATTTTCCCAAAGCAAGTCTCTGAATTGTGAAAGGCAGCCTGGCACTCAGAGGTCACAATCACATATCTTCCTGAAATATTCTGATCATTCCTATCATGGGTAAGAAAACAAGCTCTGCCCCAAAGACTGGACATAAAGATTTCAAGGCAATGAGTCTAATGAGATTGTCAACAAGCTTGGTCATTTTTTTTTGTACTTTGTTTTTTGGGAGTTTGGGTTTTCATATTCTTAGGCTAATGTGATAATGGCTTAAAAGAAGTAACTTGGCATGGAAAAATACGAGATTATCATGAAAAAGTCCTTCATGATCCTAGAGAAAGTCCACAGAATTCTACTGGTAATTTTCCAATCTTCCTGCTTCATTGAAGAAAAAAATGCCTACGTGTTTGTCTCATAAAGTTTAATAGAAACATTGTGTATAGAAAAGAAGTTTCTGGAAACTTCTAATTAGATCTTTTTTTGTGTGTATGTGTGTATACAAGTGTGTACATGGGGTACACTGAACATTGTGCCAAGTACCTTACAGGTGTTAGCACCTTTAATTCTAATAAATTTGAATTATTATTTGGAAAAACTGAGATTCCAGAAATAGAAAGCAACATGTCTGAATTGATTAAGAAGCCAGTAGATGTCAAGGTCAAACTTTGAACCCCAAACCCTGAGCATTTTCCTCTGCTACCTGACATCATACTGAGTGAGTGCCTATGTAATACTGAGGGTCCCCTCTTCTCACTGATCCCCTAAAGGGGAGCATAGTTCATTTGTTTACACTTAATTTATTAAATTATTTTGCAGAATAGAAGCATTTTATAGACTGGACAATTATTACTTGCAAACCACTTGAGAGACATGAAGGGGAGGGACTCAGTTCCTCTCCTCAGGGATGTTACAGTTTGGGGACTCACATAAGGAGACCCTAAGGCAGAATCATCCAGAAGAGTATCAAGGATGTAGAGCTTCATTTCCAGCAGAGGAAGGATTTCAGGCTGAGAGTGAGTCCTCCAGCTTTTCTGTCTTTAATCTAAGACAGACAGATCTGGTCCTCTGTCTTAGGATTTGGACTTTGTGTTTTACTTTGTATCAGGTATTTGCAAGGAAGGAAATAAAATAATGATGAGATATTACACCAGAGGTTACAAATGGCAGATTACGTCTTAAGTATTTTTTGACAAGCTCAGTAATTTTTTTTTCAAAAAATGAGCAATTATTTACCAATTAAGAGGATCCACATAACAATTGGCTGGCATTTGATACATCAACACTGGCTACCATTGAGTAACAGCTGCTTCTTTCAAAGGGTATCATACACTGCTTTTGTTTCCTGTGGTCCCCATCTCATCCAATTGCCTCTGATCTGATCCAGTGCCTGGATTGCTTTATTCATTTATGTTCTCTACCTAGTCCCCGTGGGCAGTTAAATTGGTAAACCTGTCTTACATAGTCACCAGTAAATAGTCTATTGTTATAAAGATGAAAAGTCAGAGGCTTAACTTAACACTGAGGTTAATATTGTCATAAGCATTGTTATGGTTTAGATGTGTCCCCCAAAATCTCATGTGTGAGACAATGCAGGAAGATTGAAGGATAAATGATTGGGTTATAGCCTTAACCTAATCAGCAAATTAATCCCGGGCGGGATTAACTGAGTGGTAAGTAGGGGCAGGTGTGGTGTGGCAGGAGGAAGTGGTTCATTGGGGTGTGGCTACAGGGTATATATTTTGTATCTGGCAAGTAGAGACCTCTCTCTGCTTCCTGATAATCATGTGAGCTGCTTTCCTCTGCCACACTTTTCCTCCATGTGTTCTGCCTGACCTTGAGCCTGGAGGAATGGAGCCTGCTGTCTATGGATTGAGACCTCTGAAACTATGAGCCCTCAAATAAACTTTTTCTCCTTTACAATTGTTCTGGTCAGGTCTTTTAGTCACAGCAGTGAAATAACTGACAAAAACAAGCATATTATGTACATTGTTTCTGATCTAACAAATGAGAAACCTAGAATTTATCGACTTATTAATATTTCTTGAACTTTTCCTCTTCTGTATTTCTTCTTCCTAAGAGACAAAAACTCTTGGTTTTTCCACTAAGGGAGCACTTTGGATTTTTCAAGAAAAAAATATGAATAGAATTAAAATAGAAAAAGTAACTGTATTTTCAGCATGCTTTCAGGGACTGTATCAGTCTCCTCTTGCTGCTATAACAAATTATCAGAAATAGTGACTTAATACAATTCATATTTATTCTCTTATTGTTCTAGAAGTCAGAAGTCTGAAATGAGTTTTAGGGTCTATTAACAAGGTTTTATAGGGCTATGATCCTTCTGAAGGCTCTGAGGACTGTCCATTTCCTTGTCTTTTCCATCTTCCAGAGGCTGCCTGGAATACTTGGCTTATGGCCCCCTGGGGAATTATATCACTCTGAGCTCTGCTGCTTCTTTTATAAGTCCTTCTCTTACTCTGTTGTTCTTGCCTCCCCTTATAAATATAGTTTTGATTATATTAAGTCCTATAATCTTCAGATCCTTAATTCAATCGCAGTTGTAAAATCCCTTTTGCTGGGTAAGGTAACAAGCTCACAAGTACATTTTTTTTTTTTTTGGTTGGGGGAGTATTATTCTTCTGTTTACCATGGAGCCCATGGTAAGATTCTGGACCCCCAAGAATGCATCTACCTGAGTGGTTCAAATTCCATGAAAAGTGCTTAGAGCTTTTCATTCAAAAGTACAGCTAAGGACAAGAATAAGAGGAAAAGGTAGAATATTGTCTTAAAACTTATGTCAGACCAAGACACAAATTATCATTCAAAGTTCTGAGTATAAAATGAAGGAAGGTGAGAGAAACAGGTCTGTGCAGAGAGGAGTATAGGAGGAATCTGGGAGTGATGAATAAATGACTATTTGTACAATGATTAGTAGCTGACCTAGTGTCTCATTGCATGATTTCATGAGACTCTCACAGCAAGAGAGTTAGCATCTTTACACTTATTTTATAGGTGTACAAAAAAGGCTCATATTAGGTGACTTCCTGGGGACATAGAGCTAATGAGACAGAGCCAGATCTTTTCTCTCAGATATATCCAACTTCAAGCTACACAACAAAGTGGCCTACTATATAATATGCCAAAGACCAGGTGGAAAGTATTAATAAGTATTGTTGCTATTGTGCAAATTTTACAATTTATAAAGATTTCTAGAAGATCAATTGTTTTGAGAATAATTACCTCTAGAGCAACAAGACTGAGTTGCTTTAAAAGATACTATCTATATCAGGATCCTATTAAAAAGAAACAGATATTATGCTAGATCTTTTTAATGGAAGAACTATAATATGGGGGATTGGTTGTACAAATGTTGGAAGGCTGAAGGAAAGAGAAAACAATTCTGGATTAAATAAAGAACCTCATGCACAAACTATTAATCTCTTTGACAGGTGAATGAATTATGGCAGAAGATTTGGTGAGGTTAACAGGATCCCTGGCTGATTTCAGGATGGACAACCACAACACTGGTACTTGTCCTTCCAAGAGAGGCACATGTTCATCTGAGGCTCATACCTGTGACTCTCCCACGGATGGTGCTGGGAGTATGAATAGAATGAATCTCTTAAGGCATTTGTAAGGTGAAGTGTGTTCATACTAGGAAAATGTTAGTTGACATTGTGGAGTCAAGCTAGTCTGTGCTATGGATGAGGCTGAAGCCAGGAAAAAAGAAGCCCCTTCTTCCTTTGTTTTTTTACTCTCCTGCTGGTGCTTTCAATTGTCAGAATCTTACAGCAATTCAAAGCAGGGCACTCTGGAAAAGGTGGACTGCAGACACCAGCCCAAGCATTGCAGGGCAGAGAAAAGAAAGGTAAGCAGAGAATAAAAATAGGTAAATTATCAGTGCAAGATGTTGAACTTGTTAGCAACACCATTTGTTTATACTTATTGTGCCCTAAGCATTTACCTGCCCAAAATATAATTTTATAATCCTGGAAGGCAGATGCCATTAACTCTATCTTACAGATGAGGGAATGAAAGTACCCTACTTACTTATAGTTAGTAGAGTCAATCAGAATGAAAAGCATCTTATAAATTTACTCATATACCACATGTTTGTAGTCTAATGTTTCCTTTATTATACCTGTAAACCCCACATGAATCTTTTCTTTGTTTTTTAAGCTAATTTTAGAACTTGATTTTATTAATAATTAATTTTTGTGAATACAGAATTTTTTTAGAAAGCTTGATATCTTCCTGAATTAAACTATTGTCGTCATTAAATGACTGTAACCTGGAGCCAGACTGTATGAGCACAAACACTGCTCCAGTTCTTATCAATGTTTCTGGATCTCAGTTTCCTCATCTGGAAAATGAAGATAATAATAATATCAATCTCCTAATGCATTTGAAGTGAAGTGTGTTAATACATGGGAAATGCTAGATGACTCCCTGGCATTGTACAGTAGCCTTTGCTTATAATTGTTATTATAATTAGGATCAGGAACAACATTTAAGGAGAAATGATTCCTATCCCCACAACCACACACACCAAACATACGCTATTAAGTCACCAAAAAATGATTGAAGTTTCTTGATCAGGAGGTTGACCCTCTCTAGCTTTTTGGCCACTAGAGAGAAACCTACTACCTCTCCTAACTGACTTACCTTGGACAATGGTTTAGAGTTCCTCTGATCTCTTGGTTCAATTGGCAGCTTTTTTCTCTCAAAGGCTGAAATCAGGATACTCCCCTCTGAATGCAGCACACTCACCAAAACTGTGTGGGGGTGAGTTACAGAAAAGTCAGACACCTGACTTGGCAGGTCTTGGCTATCTCTCTCAAATCTTTGGCAGTTCTGGTTAAATTCCTCCACGGGCATCCGGCCTAGCCCTTTGCATGGAACGACATTATGTACCACTTACTAGCTATTCTCACTCTGGGCACCTTGCCCAGTTCTTGAGTTGTCTCTGTCTCGTCACACTTGTAGCCACCAGCCATAAAGAGAAATGAAATCATGGCATTTGTGAGTAAATAGATGGAACTGGAGACTATCATGCTAAGTGAAATAAGTGAATTTATTCAAATGACACAGAAATTATTAAACCAAAAAAAAAAAAAAAAAGAAAAAAAGAAAAGAAAGGAAGGAAGAAAAAGAAAAATTGCAAAAAATACATAATTGTTTGTTACTCTTAGCTTTCAATCCTGATATGACTTAATGTTATTTATAGTAAGTTATTATTGATAATAATATATCCTCAGAATTGAGTTGCATTACTTCCCAGAGGTGACACAGCAGACTACACTCCTGAAATAAGCCAAGCTCCCCGCAGTGATCACTGACCAGCAAAATGTATCCCTTCAGCTGTGATGCCAGGGTTGTCAAGATCTTCACTTATTAACAACACAGGCAATAGGCTGTAAAGAGTAATGAGTGACAACCATAATAATATCTACAGTTGCCATCTGCCCAGCATTTTCTAAGGAGCATTTATTGCTAAACATTTGCTAGCTATATGATTTGGTCAAGACCCTAACTCTGTGTTCTTCAGTTTCCTCACATGTAATTGCAGGTAATGGCAGACCTACTTCATAGGACTGTTGTGACAATAAAATGAGTTAATATGTATAAATAATTTAGTGCCTGGCACATAACAAATGGCATTTAAGTGTCTACTATAGCTATTAGTGACAACAAATAGTGAGTGGCAACAAATAGATTCTGTAATTTACACATATTATCTGTTTTAATTTTATCTTCTTAACAATCCTCTTATAAATACATTTTGCATTTTCACAGATGAGGAATCTGAAACTCAAAGAAATGATTGGCCTAAGATTTCTTAGCTAATAAAGTGCAAAGTTGGGATTTGAGCCTAAATTTGTCTGACACTTAACCACCATGATATACTGTCTCTGATCATATCTCCAATTCCCTTTGAAACTGTTCCTGGTGGGGGCCTTGTATGTCAAGAATAATGATGATGAGAAATATTTCCATTTCTCCCCATTTCAAGCAAGCATCTTCATTCTAACACCCTTCCTTTACTGGCTAAGGTAAAGTTGTGGACAGGGTGCTAAGGGAGCACTTACCAAAGTGAAAGAGGGAAGAAGATGTGTTCCATAAGACTTTGGGGCATTATTACCACAGCTGAGCCTTCACCAATGTTGAATTAGAAGATAATTGGGAAGGGAGCTTTGAAGCACAAGAATTTGCATTAGCAAAGGACTGAAGTCCTGGAGAAATAAGGTGCAATGAGTAGCCACAAGAAGCTCAGTAGGGTTGGAGTTCAGGTAAAATAACACTGATTAGTGACCGAGGTTCAACTCTGAAAATGCTTGTGTGCCATATGGAGCAATTTGAACTTTATTATGAGGATGATGAGAATTTTTTGTATACTTTAAGCAACAGAGACAGGAGGTTAGGATTGGTAATGAATATGATATTTTTATCCTGAGGGGATATACTGGAGGCAACAATGTGATGGGAACAGACTTAGACCTTGTGGGCATCTAGGTGAGAAGCAATAGACCAAAGCAGAGGTAGCATCCTGGAAAGAGGAGAAAATGCCTAAATCTACTTGGAATGGCCAGGACTTTAGGATTAGCAGGGCAGGGGTGGACAAGGGTGAATCTAAGCTGAGTCCCACATTCAGACTAGAGCTAGGTACGTTGATGATTTCACTCACATAGGGAATACAGAAAGAGAAGTAAATTTCAAGTGGAAAGAGTCAGGTTATTTGAAAACAGTGAGTTTAAGAAATTAGCCATCTAGCCCAAGTCTTGTTGCAAGAATCATGTCTTCAACAACCTCCATAAGGAATCGATTAGGTTTCCTTTAAGAAATCTTCAAGAAAGAAGCTCACACTTTTCAAAGGTAATCTGTTCCAATTAAGAACAGTTAGGGGGTGGGTATGGCTGCACATGCCTGTAATCCTAGCGGTCAGGAGGCTGAGGCAGGAGGATCTCGACTTCAAAGCCAGCCTCAGCAAAAGTGAGGAGCTAAGCAACTCCGTGAGACCCTGTCTCTAAATAAAATACAAATAGGTCTGGGGATGGGGCTCAGTGGTTAAGTGCCCCTAAGTTCAATCCCTGATACCCACCACCCTGCCGCACCAAAAAAAGAGAACAGTTTGGATTGCTAGAAAATTCTTCTTATATTATCTCTGGAGTTGTTTTAACTTCCACCTACTAATACTTGATTTGCCCTCCTGAAGTCCACTCCCTTTGTGCAAGACAGCCCTTCACTTCTTTAAAAGCAGCTATTCTGTACCACTTTTTCTTCCTTTCTAAGGGCTAATGATTCTCAGTCTCTAAAGCTGCTCTCCAGGACGTGTTTTACCAATTTCCTCACTATCTTTTGGCCTTAATTTCAAGGTACTCCAATTTGTCTACAGCTCTCTAAAAATGTGATACTCAGAACTCATTCCAATAAGAAATATGATCTAACCAGCACCAAATAGGGCAAAGCTACTCCCTTTGATATTCAGAACATTTCACTACTTTAGATCTAGCCTAAGATTTTATACATATTCTCATGATCTTCACCTGTTAACTTCTGTTGAATTCACAGTTAATGACTTAGAGTAGTGCATTTGTGAACATCTCTCCTTCCTCTGATCATAAGTTTTTAGAATTTTCCAGAAACAAGTATTGTATTATCTCCATAATCATTTTGCTCAGCATAATGCTTGCATGCAGTGAGAGTATAATGAATGCTAAATCTTCAAACTGACATTAATTATAGCGATTTTCTAAAGAGTTTTTCCTTAAAAAGCTACAGACCAAGTAACTGCACAATTTGGCCTTTTTTTTTTTGTAATGTAAAATTCTTCCTGCTTGAGTTACCAATAAAAAGGGGATTTACTGAAACAATGTTCACCTAAGGAAAGATGAAACTTAAATTTGAGTTAAAAACACTGAGTGAAGGGAAGACTGAATTTTCTTCATGACAAAATGGAGTTATGCATCTGCTTTTTCAGGAACGTGTCTGAACTCAGGCCTGATCTCTGAGTCTCTAAGAACTCTGTCTCTGCATTTCTCTATAATTGGTTTCCAAATCAGCTGAGGATACACTCTTCTCATCTATCTTCGTAACAAAACTCTTTCTTAATACAATACTAAGAATTAATGCAAAGTGACACAGTTCTGATTTTCTGAGATATTCTAAAGGGATACACAAGCCACAATAATTTGGAGGAAAATAGTTAAGTAAAAGAAACATATATGAGTAACTGAAGAGTATTGGAGCATGAATTGAGCTGATTTCAAGACAATGACAGACGAGGGATATGACCTTTTGTCTGAGTTAAAAAGCCTAGGATCTTGATGTTGGACAGACCTTCTAATCCCACACTCTATCAGAGAATCACATCCAAACATTCTGAAGAATAGTCATTGGCCACGTTAGTATGTGTGTAAGTATAGCTTATTATCTCTCCTTTGTCTAGAGTTGAGATTTCTGCTTAGCCATTCTGGTTGTAGGATCATCTTGAGCCTCCTTCCAGTCTGTGGTACAGTAGTGAATCATTGCTGTTCCTTTTGCTGTCATTCTTTCTTCTATTGGCAGTCTTTCCTAGGGACAAAGTGTTACAAACTCTGAAAAGAGATTTGTTCCAGGCTGGCATGATTAGGGCTTCCCTACATCATGTCAAGGTGCCCAAGAAAACCTCTTTATTATTTTAAAGGTCAGAGCACTTAGAATCAAGGTGAATTTGAGGACAGAAATGTATATTAGAATTTTTCTTTTAAAAAAGGATTTTATTGGTACATTTTAGTTGATCCTAATAATGAGGTTCATTTTGACATAATCATATTTGCATGGGATATTTACTTGCTTCATTTCAGTCCCCAGAGATCAAAAACACTGCCCGACTGAACTGAAAGGTATAGGGCATGATATCCTTGTGCTGAAAGAAGCTGCGTCTCTTGTCTCTCGGGGGAGAGGAAGGAACCATTATGCAGCTATGGCACTGGAGCCAGCAGCTGGGGGACCTCATTCCTGGCAAACCTGAGTTTGGCCCTGAATACCAGCCTGGCAAAACCACACTGCATGACATAGAGTGTGCTAAGTGACCAGGAGAAAATAAAATGTGGAGAGGAGTTGACACAGGGCAATACTGGTCATGGGAACTCACCAGCTCTCTCTTGCTGCCTGCAGGACTGGCTGGGAGAGATGAGTCTGGCTAGGAGTTCGAAAGGATAGGGGTGGGAGAGATTGAGTTTGGAGACTGAATTTAAGAGACCAGGAAACATGGGATCCAGAGGGGATGGAGGGGACTAAGAATTCACTCCTCTACCCCATGAGTGGAACCCAGGGGAGATCCCTGGGATGCAGTCTTTCAGTGTGGAACAGCAATCTCAGGGCCCAGTAGGTACACTGATTTAAAATCTCCAGACCAATTGCCATTAAACCAAGTACCCAGAGTCTATTTAAGCCTGAATCCCACTTCCACAAGTTCTGCCTATGGGATTACCTCTCTCACTCCTGCAGCCCCACCCTGAGGGTGGAGAAAGCCTCATACTCCAGCCCGTTCCATCTAACACTGCTGAGAAGGGAAGCTGAGAATCTTCTGAACTCCAAAGGAAACAATTCTTTAACTTTTCATCAAGATCTTTATTTTTGTTATTTTTATTTATTTATGTTTCTTTTTTCTTTTTTTCTTTTTATTTATTTATTTTTTATTTTTTTTATTGGTTGTTCAAAACATTACAAAGCTCATGACATATCATCTTTTTTCTTTTCTCTGTTTCATTGTAACCTGAGTGGTTCGTGGACACTTATACAGGTTCATATTTTTTTCTCATTTCTAGCATTTTTGAAGACAGTTATTTTTCATGGATCAGTATTTTTAGGACTAGGATGCTTGATTAATATATTTCAGTTTTGTATTCTTTTATTTTTATTTTTAATTTTTAACATTTTTAGTTTATACATTTCTTTCTCTCACTTATCTATTTCCCTTGATTCTCTTTTGTTCTGCTAACAGCTATCGTTCTCTTTCACTGTTCCTGTAATTTTTTACTTCTGTTTTCTCTTCAAACAACATAATTTTGTTCTTTTTAATGCTTGAGTAAAACTTCATCAGGTATATATACCACATTTTCTTTATCCATTCCCCTTTTGAAAGACACCTTGACTGCTTTTATAACTTAGCTATTGTGAATTGTTCTACTCTAAACATTAACACTTCTATCACTATAGTACGCTGATTTTAGTTCTTTTGGATAAATACCAAGAAGTAAGATAGCTGAGTCACATGGTGGTCTTATGAGGAATCTCCATATTGCTTCCAACGTGGTTGTACTGATATTCAGTCCCACCAACAATGTATGAGTGTAAATTTCCTCCTACATCCTTGCCACTATTTACTATGTTTCATATTCTTGATGATTGCTATTCTAACTGGATTGAGTTGAGATCTCAGTGTAGTTTTGATGCGCATTTTCCTGATTGCTAGGGATATTGAACATTTTTTTTCATATATTTGTTGGTCATTTGTTTTTCTTCTTTTGAGAAATGTCTGTTTAGTCCTCCCCAACTTATTGATTAGGATGATGGTTTTGTGTTAATTTTCTGAGTTTTTCATGTATTATGAATATGAATTTGCTACTGGAGGAGTAGCTGGCAAATATTTTCTCCCATTTTATAGACTTTTTTCCAAGCTTTTAATTATTTCCTTTGCTGTGCAGAAGTTTTTAAATTTGATGCTCTCCCACTTGTAGATTCTTGGTTTTATTTTTTGAGCTTTAGGGAGCTTATTAAGGAATTCAAGTGTCTGTGCCAATATGTTGGAGTATTGAGCCTATGTTTTCTTCTAGCATGTTCAGCATTTCTGGTCTAATTCTTAGGTTTTTGATCCACTTTGAGTTGAATTTTGAATGGAGGGAAGGATAGGGATCTAGTTTCATTCTTTTACACATGAATATACAGTTTTCCCAGCACTGTTTGTTAAAAAAGGCTTTCTTTTCTCCAAAATATGTTTTTGGCACCTTTGTGGAATATCAGATGGCTGTATCTATGTGGGTTTGTCTCTGTGTCTTCTATTGTATTCCATGGTCTTCATGTCTGTTTTATTGCCAATATCATGCTGTTTTTGTTATAATAGCTCTGTAGTAAAATTGAGATCAGATATTGTAACACCTCAAGCATTGCTCTTTTTACTCATATTACTCTGGCTACTCTAGGTCTTTCATTCTTCCAAATGAATTTTAGAACTATTTTTTCTAGTTCTGTGAAGAATGGCATAGGTATTTTGATGGGTATTGCATTGAATCTGTATGTCACTTTTAGTAAAATTGCCATTTTGACAATATTTATCCAAGAACATGGATAAATGGGAAGTCTTTTAATCTTCTAAGGTATTCTTTAATTTCTTTCTTTAGTGTTCTATACTTTTCATTGTAGAGGTATTTTGCCTCCTTAGTTAGATTTAGTCACAAGTATATTATTATAATTTTTAGGATATTATACAGAATAGTTTTCCTGATTTCTTTCTCAGCAGATTCATTATTGGGGTATAGAAAAGCAATTACTTTTTCATGTCTTCTGCTACTTTGCAGAATTTGATTATCCTAGAAGTCTTCTGGAGGACATATTGGATTCTAGATATGAGATCATGTCATCAGCAAACAGAAATGATTTGACTTCTTCTTTACCTATTTTTATCCCTTTTCTTTCTCTTGACTTATTGCTCTGACTAGAATTTCAAGAACTATTTTGAATAGGAGTGATAAGAGTGAATATCCTTGACTTTCCTGACTTCAGAGAAAATGCTTTCAGTTTTTCTCTATTCAGTGTGATGTCTGTTTGGGGTTTGTTGTATAAAGCCTTTAAAATGTTGAGTTAAGTACCTTCTGTCCCTAGTTTCTTTGGCATTTGTAACATGAATGGGTGCTGGATTCTGATGGACTATTCTTGATAATATTCAAGAACAGACCAACTCCCCTCCAGCCATCACGAGTAAAGATGCAATCTAATTTAAAATAGTGTGCTTGTTACACTTTGTCCTAGCACATTGCAATAGATAGCTTCTCAAAAACTCTTTCTCTGTAGAAATTCTAGAGTTCTCACTGAACAGAGGATAGTAATTTTATATATGGGTAGAAAGAATACTTTCATTAATGCAGGGTTAGTTGATTATAGAAGCAAGTCTTGATGTAGTTGTAGGGCTGTACATTGAAACCATTAATTCACAGAGACTTTTTGGCCCTTTTGATTACCTTTTCTAAAACGTCCTCTATTAACATTAACCTCTGCTGGTATTCCAGGTTGTCTCCATAATGCTTAGGAAGTTATCTCGTTGAAGTTGTAAATGCCTCTGCTGTTTTCAAGATGATAGAAGACATGTGCATCTGTTGAACATCCTCTATTGAGTTATATATAAAGCTTGCAGTTAGCTGGGTCCTTTACATACATAATCTCAATTCTCCAGTGATAACTTCCCCTCTAAATAAATGAAAAGCCACACATGTCTGAAAGAGTTTTTATGAAGATGAATTCACAAATATTTAAGTGCAAAAGTTTTAAGCTAACTCTAATGTTTGACTGTGGTTTGATACCACAGTTGCTTTTAATTTAAGGTCTTAAAACCATTTACAAAAATGAATCAGTTACTTTGCTCATGGCCAGTACTAGGAACCCTTGCTTATGGGATATGAGGAACAAAGGAGGGGATGGAGAGAAATACATCAATGAGTGAAAGTGAGGTACATAGCAGTAGTAGCATGTACATACTTCATTAAATTACTTAATAAATACTTGGTATGTGTGTGGCAGGCTCTGGGGCAACACCAGTTTAGAATGAACTTGGTTTCTATCCTTGTGAAAGCAGCAACAAATTACAAAGGAATGATCATTAAAAACAAAATCAAAGAGATCTGTTGAGTTTTTCTGGTCCTCAACTTTCCCCTTTATAAAATGAACTGAACAATGTATCACTAGTTGCTGATTGTAGTTCTGTAGATTTTATTAGTTGTTTTATGAAAAATTATTTTTGCCTGTCTTATAAGTTCCTTCCAGTTCTATGACCCCTTAATTTTATGAGGTCTGTGTTAAAGTACCTTCCCAGTAAAAAGTAGGGGTCAATTATAGATCATGTTTTTCTGCCTGCTGAAAGCCTCTAAGAAAGTTTAAGAATCTGGCAATTAGAATAGCTCCTACTTAATTAGCCCTTATAGTATCCCATTATTCTCTGTCCAGCATACATATACATTTTAGCATTGTTATGTATGACTCTTTAGTCAATTTTAATTAAATAACTTATCCAGTCAATTAAAAATAATTTTAAGTGGAAAATGTTCATGCTTTAGCATTCTGCTCATGCCTCCTCTACTATCGTATATTCTTTATTTACAGCCTTGTTATTTTTTGTACTAATGATTGGATCTTAGAATCTTGTGAAGTTTACTAAATATTTTTACAGGATTTTCTTAGCAAATTTTCTGTTTCCTTTGGGTTATTTAATAATTAGGTATACTTTATAATTGGTAGAGGTGATTTTTTATACTTTTCTCATTGTTCCCTTGATCCATTTACTCTTTGTTCTCAATTTCCTCTGTTATCCCTCACGGTTCTTGAAAATAATTTTAGTAGCTTCATTATGTGCTCACCTCCGTACCCCAGGAGGCATATTTCCCAGTCACTCTGATTCATTCAGGTCTTCTAAGCTTTTTTAACCTACCCTATATTAATAGCCATTTTTACAAGGTCTTCATTACTTCCTAATTCTGCAAATTCCACTTCCTTATTTATCTTGCCAAAGACAGAGTTGAAAAAGGAGTTCATTATCTCAGCTGTTTTAGAGTCATTATTAATTTCACTCCTTTCCTTATTTGTTAATGGCTCTACATATGCTCAGATATTTCCTTTCCCTGGTACAGTTGTAAAACACCTTCTTACTCCCTTTAATGCATTTGGCCAGCATGAGCTCATTATTCCTTTTTGGCTGTCCTTCGCATTCCATTCCTAGGAGTTCCTGATAGATTTTTGCATCCTTTGGGGACAGAAGGAAGGGCAGGGAAGATATAGGTTTCTGAGCCTCCTTACAGCAAAAAATTATGAATTTAAGTCAAAATGTGACCATTCAATATAGGACAAAGCTGACAAATACCACAAATATCACAAAATCTAGGAAATTAATATTTTGTTTTGTTAATCAATTGACAGACAAATCTTTCCTTGCGTTTTTATCATTATTATTATTATTTGCTACATAATCTTTGATCATCTCTTTGTACAATAATGATTTTGGAATACAGAGTTGTCAGATTTACTAAATAAAATATAGAAATGTTTGATTAAAGTTTAATTTCAGATCACTAATGAATAATTACTTTTTCCAGATCACTTAATGAATAATTACCTTGTGATCTGTGATATGAGATTTCAAATTTTGCAATTTGGAAATACTATGCTAAAAATTTATTATACTACATGTTCTCTTATATGTGGAAATGAAAACATTAAACACATAGAAACAGAGAGCAGAGGGCCTGGTACCAGAAGCTAGGGAGTGGGGAACAGAGGGATGTTGATCAAAGGGTACCAAGTTTCAACTCAACAGGAAGAATAGGTTTTGGAGATGATGGGCACTTAAATTTGGCTGATTCAATCTTTCCACATTGTATAGATACACCATAGCATCACTTGGTGTCCCATAAATATAAACAATTATAATTTGTCACTATGCAATAAGATCAATCTAAAAAATTATTTGCTGATTATTTGAAATTCATATTTAACCAAACATGCTATAGTTTATCTGGCAATTCTAGTAATATCATTCTCTACAAAATAATATAAAAATACTTTAGTGTCTGCTAGAAAAATTAATCAAAGAATAGTTTAGAAGAGTTTCTGTAAACTTATAAATTGTTGCTGGCTACATCACGCAAATTTTATGACTGTCAAATTTGGGAAAACCTCTATCAAGTTTCTTTCATATATGAACTATAATATTTGGAAGAATTTCTCCAAAGCTAGCTTCTAGCTTTGCCCATATTGAACGTTATCTCTTCTCCCCGAGTCATGCCTTTCTGATGCTAACACCATGGGACATATCTATCTGGCAATATGCACTTTGGCCCTGCACCTAATGTCCATGGGACTGTGCACATTTTGAATCTATCCCATTGCATCCAAACCTAAAGAATCCTTAATTTAGCTGGGCATGGTAGCTCACACATATAATCCCAACATTTGGGTGGCTAAGGCAAAAGGATCACAAGTTAGAGGCCAGCCTCAGCAATTTATTTAGGCCATCAGCAACTTAAAGAGATACTGTCTCAAAATTTTTTTTAAAAAAGGTGTTGGGGACTAAGGATGTAGTTAGTTGGTAATGGGTACCCCCTGCATTCAATCTCCAGTACCAAAACAAACAAAAAAAGTATTCCAATTTTCCTTTCCTTATCTGATCACCAAATTATATGATCCCCCTTCAGTGCCACCTGACCAGTAGGGAAGATGGAATGGAAAGACCGAGAGGTCTTGACTGATTTTGGATAAGAGATAGGTTTGAAAACTTAAAAAAATATATGATGAGACAGCTAGGATTTTTCTTTTGGGTTTGGAAGGGGAATGCAGGGTTCTAAAGCTCAAACCTGGTTAGATCCATAGTAAATCAGCTTCTGACAATAGTGTGGTGTGGTGGTGGTGGTGGTGGTGGTGGTGGTGGTGGTGTGTGTGTGTTGAGGGAGGGAGCCCCATTCTCCTCTTGCTCCTTTTGGATAGAGTCTCAGTTCTCTGCTGATCATTTTTTTCTCTTTGTGTCTCTGCTCTTGCCTCTCTTTTTCCTTCCTCTTCTCATTTACCTTTCTCTTGAACACCCTGTTTGTATGTCAGTGTGTAATCTTACTTTTTCTTGCAAAGAATCTGCTGGAACTTCAATGATGTTATCTTTGAAGCTTGTTTGGATTTTAATATGTCCTTTCAATGTTCTTAATGCACTAGACTGGGACCTACAAAGCTATTCCTTACTGTGGCTAGATCAGGTTGTTCCCTCTCAGGGACATTAAACTTCCTTAATAGTATTACATGCTCAGTGGTTCTATTTTAGTTAGTGGGTCTTCCTGTGGTGGGCTCTCTTAATATGCTGGGTTTGACCCAGATCCAGGCATATCTTTGGGATCAACATTATAATGAAGGCTATCTGAGTCTCCAATCTTCTAGACTGTGAAACTGAGATTTTTGCATACTGTGTGGTCTGTAGACTGAGTTTCTATATTAGAAATTCATATGAGAACCCCTTGCCTTCAGAATCAGGTCTGCACAGCAGATACTTCACTGTTCCTGAGTCTATACATTTCTTTTCCCTCTTTGCATTCTTTTTCCTTCTGATAGAAGCTTACATTGTGTTTAGCCCTTGAAGTGAAATGGGCTTTCTATATGGGGAAAACCATGGGTCAGAGATGATGCTCTCAGATGTCAGTAGCTATCATCATCAGAGGACAGTGCCCTAGGAGATTGGTGCTTTCATTATGCCCACCAACATCAGATGCAGCCATGATGGCATGGGGAGTAGGAAAGGAAAAGCAGGAAGAATCAATTCCTGAGCACAGCCTTCTGGGAAACTTAGCAAGGGTATATTTTGAGAGGAGAAATTTTCTGAAGATTAACCAAGTATGGGTTCCAGGAGAAAGTAAGCATGAGCTTATTTTGTACAGAAAGACTGATGGTGACAGGAGCATTTAGGTTTTATATAAATGTGGTCTTCAATAACTAATTCCTAATGGTTGTTGCTAATTGGATTTTCAGAGACCTGCCAGAAAGGAGTTCTCTCCTCAGAGTGTTCAGTCCTAAAGCTATGTCCCAACCCTCTATTAAACTGACTAGTTCCGATGGAATGGTGCCAGAAAATTACTGGTTTTAATACCATCTCCTCTTGGTTATAGCTGTCATCGTGGGCCATAGTTTATGTACTTTAATTAAAATGGAGATGGTGTTCCTTAAACTTGAACTCTGAGGTGGTTGATGCAGCTAACACTATTTTTTAAAGTAAAGTAAATAAAACTGACATTTTCAATCTTAATATATCTAGCCTAGATTACATTTCCAAATCAATCCTCTGCGTAAAAAAATAGATCTCATTGGCACACTAATTTGGGGCATCTAATAATGATTATTGCATAAAGTACCACTTTAATATTTACCAAGAGTTTGCAGGTCCTTTATCTTTTTGGTTCATCAATAGCCCAGCAAAGCACATAAGGCAAGAATGATCATGAGTCCCAGTATGCAGATGACACAGTTAAGGTTAATGAAATGAAGAATCTGGCCTGAGCTCATATACGTGTTTGGAATCTGTATTCTACTGTCTTTGTATTAGGTACTCTTATTTCCTACCTAAATTTGTTTGTGGTAATTATTCCTTATAATGATTTGTGAACTTCATTCCACTAAGGTTGGGAACACCTTTGGGAGCCAAGACATTCCTTGCATTTCATATCCATTCACCACAGGTAATGAGGAACCAGAGCACTGAATGAAGGGCAGTGGGTAGAGTTGTATTCTATTCATATTCTGTTGCATGGAGAAGACATCCTTCCTTCTTAAGAATTTATTTCCCCATCTACAAAATAAATAAGTAAATGCCTTAATAATATTTATTTTTTTTCTATTCCAGACAGAACATTCTTCTCTTGCCATCCTTTGTGCAGAATCTATATGTCTTTTATATTATCTTTGAGAGTTTTACTCTATTCCATTTATTTGCAATAGATACTTTTACCTTATTTCTACTTTCTATTTTTGAAAAATGAAATTAAATCTAGTAGGAAAATCTCTAATCACCTTCATATAAAATCTTTTTATATGTCTGTGTCTCAAAAACTTTCAGGACAATCTAATCATACATGACTTATTGTCCTTATATTCCTTGTGGTAACCAATGATTAGTAACATTTTGGAGACCAATGTATCTTTATCATAATGTTTTGAATCAGATTTGGAAGAGATCCGGAAAAATTTACACTTCTAAAGATATGCCCTATTTAATTAGAAACACGTGTCACCAAAGAACAGCGAATGTCCAATGATAATTCCTTTATGAAAGACTCTTATAGGAACAAAATCATTCAACTCTCTCAGAGTTTTAAAAACTCATTAAAATAACTTATATTCATGTGAATTTTCTACCAAAAATGAGACAACTTGGTGTTGTGGAATTGAGACACCCCAAATTTATATCTTAAAGCATTAACCCCTAATACCCCTAGTACCTCAGAATGTGACTGTGTTTGCTATTAGGACCTTTAAAGGTACTTAAAACTAAGTTAAAATGTTTTTTTTAGGGTGGGATTTAATTCAATTTAATTACAAGTTATTCTTATAAAAACAAGATCAATATATACAGAAAGATACCAGGGATGAACATGCACAGAGAAAAGACCAAGTAAAGAGGGTGCAAGGGCAAGTCTCTTGAGAGACTGTGGAGAAAAATCAAACCTGCCTGCACTATGACCTTGAACTGCCAGTCACCAGGGAACATGATGAAATAAATTTCTGCTGTTTGAACCACCAGGTAGAGAGGATTTTGTTATAGCATTTCTAGAAGATCAGTGCACTGGCCTTATGCATGCTTTTTTTTAATAAAAAGAGTTGGTGAAGAATTTCATTCATACTCATCTGATTGAGAAGCAACAGCTGTAACTCAGCAGTGCTGTAGTGTATGAGATGTGTATATTTCACATCACTAGACAATGCCTCTTCTTCCTTCTCATCTTCACTCTTTCCATTTTATGCCCTGGGGTCTCTCCTTAATGTTTCCCATCATTAAAACAGTGAATGATCTGAGATGATTTTTTTATACTTATTGTATTTGTTATTTGTTGGCAGATGACTGTTTTAGTTATCTTTTTTATTTCTGTGAACAAAATACCTGACAAGAGGAGGAAAAATTTATTTGGGGGCTCAAAGTTTTAGAGGTCTAAGTCCATAGAAGACCACCTCCATTGCTCTGGGCCAAAAATGAGGCAGAACATCATGGAGGAAGAGTGTGGCAGAGGAAAGCCACTCAAGACATGACTAGGAAGCAGAGAGAGACTCCCCTCAACAAGGACAAAATATACAACCCAAAGGCACAACCACAGGGACCCACCTCCTCCAGCCATACCTTACCTGCCTACAGTTACCACCTAGCTAATTTCTATCAGGGGATCAATGCAATGATTAGGTTAAGATTCTCATAACCCAATCATTTCATCTCTAAAATTTCTTGTATTGTCTTACACATGAAATTTGAGGGAACATTTAATATCTAAACCATAACAATGATTTAGTCTGTTTCTTCTGCTATATAACAAAATACAATTGCCTGGATTATTTTTAAACAGCATACATTTGTTGCTCAGTTATGGAGGCTGGGAAGTCCAATATTAAGGTCCTGGAAGGTTTGCTATCTGGCGAGAGCTGCTCTCTGCTTCCAGGATGGTGTCTTACATGCTGCTTCCTGTGGAAGGGATGAATGCTGTGCTCTCACATGGTGGAATGTCAAAGGGGACAGAAGGATAAAAGAGCCTGACTAGTTCCCTCCAGCCCTTTTACAAGGCACTAATCCCATCCATGAGAACAAAATCTTTGTGGCCTAATCACCTTCCAAAGTCCCCACCTTCTAATATTGTTGCATTGAGGGTTCGGTTTCAACATGAATTGTGAAGGGATCACAAACATTCAAACTATATCTGAAAAATTTGTTTTGGTGTTTTAAAAATTTTTATTTTCATGTAAATAATATTTATGTTGAGTATCTACTATGTGCCAGGTGCTGGAGATACTCTACTATGTGCCAGCTGCTGGAGTTACTCCAGGGAATGAATTAAAGCCCTTATAGGTACAGAGCTCTCAATTAGAGATCAGAGGAGGACATAAAGACAAATAAAAAGTAAGATATCCTAGTATTTAAGACAGTAATAACTATAGGGATAAGTAAGGCTGATAAAGTCTAAGGAGGCCAGGGATTAGTATGAATATAACTGGCTGCATGTGGCATAGAAGTCTCTCTCCTCTAACATAGCAAGAGGGTTCGACAATCACTGAGGCAGAAATGTGGGTTAAGAAGGAGCAGAGTATAACCTAGGGCCCCTTGCAATACTGGAAGTTGAGCCTGATTATTTTATAGGATAACAGAGTGGAAAGAAGTAGAGTGTTCCAAAGTGACCTCTGTTTTCCCAAGGAAGAGGGCTAGAAGCCAGAGCTACCAAAGCTCACAGTGGCCCATTGCTTGCACTGAATGATCTGGAGTTTCTGGTTCTATTGATTTCCCTGAGTTGGATTCCCTCAGCCTTTTTAGCTGCATGCATACAGGTAGAGTCTTCAAGACCCTCCTGCCCAAAACCTGGCAGAGCATCTCAGCTCCTTCTTATCTCCTTTTAAGTCATGTTTTCATCAGTGTCTGCCCATTATTTTCTAAAAATGTAATTGATATTTTCTGACAAGCTTACCACTATTTTAACCTATCATTTAACACACTCATTTTGGCAGTTGATGTCTCTAAGATATGAGATTATAGATGAGAATTTTTTTCTTCTTTTTAACTTACCTGATTTTGTACATTTTCTACCATTAACAAGTGCTACCTGTGAAAAGAAAAAAAATTCCATATGTGAAAGTATAGTAGTAGATATTGAGATATCATTAAATATCACCAACTCTCTGTCATCATGATTCACTGTTTTAATTTTCTGCATTTTCTTTCAATTTTTATCATTATACATACGTATTGAAAAAGAGTTCCAGGGGTTAGAGGAATAATAAAAGCTAACAGTTTTAAGGGCCTATCATGAACTAAGTATGTATAAAGTACAGAAATCTCAATTTAATCCTTATAAAAACCTTGTAAGTCCCCATGATAAGGATGAAGAAACTGAGTTTCAAAGAGGTTGAATAACTTACCTAAAACCATACAGCAAGAGAGTATTGGAACTGAGATTTAAACATAGTAATCTGTGTTCTCATTACTCTGTGGTATGCCTGTATCATGACCCTGGCATGAAAGAATTTTGGTGTGGTAAAGACAACTTTGGGATTGATGGTCTCAGAACTAGTAATATTAAGACTCTTGTGCAAAGGGAATAAAAAACTATCATTTGTTCCTAGACTGGCCAGAAAACTTATAGAGAGATTGAAATAGGTTTGATTTGAATGCATGCAATCTTAGACACAGATTAATTGCTCCTGGGAAAATACTTGCTATAATTGGAGGGTGACAATAAAAAAAAGTCTTCCATGCTAGCTGAGGGAGACTCACTATACCTTCTTACAGAATCCCAAGTCTCTGTTTTAGCAAATACTTGTAATCATGCCTGTCTTTTACTACCATATTATTTGCATGAATACCTTTGTGTATTTATAGCATAGTGTTTTCCAAAATTATTGAATGAAAGAATTATATAATTGAAAGAGGTTTAGGAGGAAGAAACAAGCCCTGTCACACCTCCATGGGGACACCATTGGGAGCCACCAAGTGATGAAATAGTCATTGTGTTGGTGGATCTAGAAATAAGCATTGGATGAGCGTGGTGATACCAGATGGGTATGAAAAGTGGTGACTGTGACAGCCATTGAGTCAGATGCAGCATCACATGGTCTTGTAGGCATCTGGCCTTGGAACATGAAACAGCATGTGTAAGAATGACAGGAAATTTTTAATATTTAATGGATCCTGTCAGGAGTGGAGGAGGAAAAAAATGGAATATTCAACATCTCAGTAGTTTTTGTGGGTGGAAAATGCAAAGGTTGTCATTTGATTAACTATGTATGGTCTTTACACCTCAATCATAAACTATTGTTTGTGATTTGGGGAATAAAATGTAACTCATTCTATTTACAGATTTGAACTATTTATAGTTAAAAATTCAACTTTTACTTTTTAAATAATTCTGATTTGTATTTAATAATAGCTTTGTTTACACCTTTTTCATCATGTATAGAGGTATGTATTAATCTATGTCTTATTTCTATCAGAGGGAAGTAGAGATTTTATATCTAACAGTGGCCTTTCAGGTCATCTAATGCAACTCTCATTTTGCAGATGCAGAAACTTAAATCTAGGGTATGCAGTGCACTCATGTATGTTTAGTATAAATTTGCATCAAGGCAAAAAGTAGAACCCATGACTCTATCTTTCAATCCAGTGTTCTTTTCATTCTCCTGTGCTTCCCCAACCACTGGAGAAATGCCCACAAGGAGGTGAATTTGTGTAATGAACAAGTGTGGTCTCTAATTTTATTTACACCCTCAATTTTCTAAAAAGGAAAGCAAAAACTATGAAGAAAAATTATGTCAATTAATTTTTCAGCTTTCATTTTAACACTGCATCTCACAATGTGCAAGAAAGGAAGGTGGGTGGAATATTATTGATTTAAAACTATATCAATCAAATACAGCATTATTACTGTGTGTGCTTTGCAAAGAAATTCATTGAAAAAATCCTTCTTGTTGAAACAGGACATTGGATTATGAAATTAATTATTATTTGTATAGATAAGGGAACAGCAAAATTATTATCTGTTTTAACTAACTGTTAAGCATAAAAGTACTTTTAGTATATATTTCATTAAAAAACAATTTATTGTTGAGCAAGGTGGTGCACATCTGTAATCCCAGCGGCTCAGGAGGCTGAGGCAGGAGGATTGTGAGTTCAAAGCCAGCCTCAGCAACTTAATGAGGCACTGAGCAACTCAGAGAGGTCCTGTCTCCACATAAATATTAAAAAGGGATGTGGAGGGATGTGGCTCAGTGGTTAAGCACCCCTGGGTTCAATGCTTAGCACACCCCTGCAAAAAGTATTACCATCTAATGTTACCTTGTAATTTTTAATATGTTTCCTTTTGCTTACAGATAAAATCCAAACACCTAGAATATAAACTGGTATATAGTAAGCATTCATAAATGTGTATGGAAAATTTGCTGAACATTTTTAAAGAAGTGATTACCGAATGCCTTAAGGAAGAATCTCTATCTTATGATGTTGTTTATGAAACTATGTGGCCACCCTGCTTTTCATTAGGATAAAATATTAACTTTTTTGGCTTGTTCACTTCAAGGATTTTATCTCTAAAACTTCCATTTGGAACACAAAAGAGTAGGGTATTCGCATGATATTTCTTATCACGTAGAGTCTCATTTGTGCTGATACTACATAGTCTCAGTATATAAAGGGTTCAGTGTTTGGACTTCATGAAGCTCTGTGTGTGCATTTAAGTAAACATGTGAGAAAGACTTGCTATTTAAATAGCTAAGAAACCACATTTAAAATTAACTTTATCTCCAAACACTTGATTTCAAAAACCTAGTCATGAAACTCTGGCACTGGGGAAAAGAGAAATAGAGAGTAATTTATTTCCTTAACTAGATTTCATTAAATGTGACTGTTTACTTGCCTTTTCCATTTGTGATGGACTGACTTTTTAGTTATCGTTAATGGACTCATTTAAATTTTTCCCCCTATAGACCTTTAGCTGCAAATTTCTTTTTTATCTTGAATTTGCAGTAAAATATTCTCATTTTGTTAAGATAAAATGAGCGAAAAGGTACTTTATGAAAGGAGAAGTAAGGTCAACCTTTAAATGTGAGGCCAAAGAAACCAGAGAGTGGACCCAAGGAAAAAAATCACACACACGCACATAAGTAAATTACACGTCTTAAATTGGTCTGGTCTGTCATCATATAAAACCATGCTTGTGATTACATACTTGTTAGTTGTTGTTGTGGTGCTTTATGATTTCTAAGCACTTTCATACTTTATTTCACTTGGTCTTTATACCAACTCTGTGAAAGTTGGGACAGGTATTATTACCTCCATTTTTTTCAATAAAGAAAGAGGCCTTATGAAGTTATTTAAAAACAAAAAATGCCCATGGTATGATTAGAAGAATTTGTGGGTAGTTGAATCAGGACCAGGCCCAGGTTCTAGGATTCCTTTCTTAAAACTCTGTCCACAAATTGGAGGGATGATGATCCCTTAAAGATTAGGAACTCCCTTTCCACTCCTTTCTTTAAAGCATGGGTGACTCTTACATAAGAAAAATTCAGTTTTGAAACATGATTTGTGTTAGGAAAGAATGGATAGTTGTTCCTGTGTTTTCATTTTTCCTCATTTAATTGGGCCCTAGAAGAGGAAACATCTTTTTTATGAATAGTAACATTGGAAAAATCACCTGGTTATATACATTTGTACAGCCTAAGTTAAACCAAAGATGACTTGATTGGAATTTATAGATGTTTATCATGTATGAGACTCATAGTGCCTGACAAGAAGGAACCTGTCAATGAGTTTTATGGGGTTGCCCCCCAAGATTACCTAGGCCCTGACATCATAAAAGCAAGAAATCTGCACAAGTGCCTCACAAATCAATGTCCCTACCACAGTCAACCTGTGTTCTCTATTAGCTACAAGTTTTGACCCATCAACAGGATATACAGTGTGTTGCATTTGCAGAGATAATGATGGATTTGTATTCATCTTCCTTCTCTCTTTTTACCCTATAATGATTGACTGGGCTTCATACAATGACCAACCAGACTAAGATCAGCATGGAGGTAACAAGATTATGCTCAGGGTTTTTATTTTCTCAGCATTATATTTGTTTTCATTTAAACACTTTGGTTACTTTTCACATTCTCAGCCTACCTGGGAGATAGAAGACTTTCCCTGGAAGGCTTCTACATTTACATGTCCTCCAATGGAATGAGCTCAAACTGATGGCCTGTCTTTGAATCCCAAATCAAACCCTAGGAGAAAAAATAGTATTTGTCCAGTCAAGGTCACCATGCACCTCTGGTCCAGTTAATGAGAAAGGAACAGAGCTATGTCTTGATAATGGTAGCCAGAAATACTCCATTGGCCAGCAGGCTATCTCTGGGAAGATAGCTACCGCACTACTATGAAACAATAGTGACCGAAATTCACGTTTATATGACATTTTACAAGTTACAGAATGCTTTTGTATACCTTGTCATGTTAATTTAGTGATAAGGAGAAGGGGAGAATTTTTTCTCTGGGGGGGGTTATAAAATAAATTCATAAATATCTCTAAATGAATATTGTCACACATATCTAAGAGGGTTCTCCCTACTGCATTTGTATTATGGGTTAATGAATGAATGGATGATGTTGATGATGATGATGATGATGATGATGTGTGTGTGTGTGTGTGTGTGTATAGGGGGATAAAACAATAAAAGAAAAGAAAAGAATACTAGTATCTTCCCAGAAAGGGAGAGAGGACTACCAAATAAAGAAAAAGGAAAGAAAATGCAAAGGTAGTCACAAACTTAAAAGTTTAAATGGTCGAGGGTAAACAGTGCTAGGACTTGGGAAAACAGGGACGTTTTCTTTCACATACCAAATGTATTTGAGTTCTGAAGCTACACAAGAAAGGGATCCCACTGAGTGCATGACTTGGGAATTCTAAGACATGAAAAGAGCCAAGCTAAAGATGGTAGAATGGGGAAGAGAGGATGCAGGTGGACGCTCAAAGCTGAAGAGCAAACACAGGAAAACCCAGGGGAGAAAGACTAGAGGATCAGAGCTGAGGGCCCTGGAAGCCAGCAGGTGTCACTGATCAGGATGGAAGCCAAGCTGAGAGGTGGAGGAAAAGCCGCTCAGACATTTCCTGGGCTCAGAGCCCAGGAGACACTGTCCAAGCTAGTGGGTCAGGTGGCTAACAGGGAGGAAATTCTCATTTGATGCCAATAGAAATAGGTTTGAAGTCCAAAAAAGCAAAGAATCCACTCTTACAAAGGCATGAAATAGCATTAAGCCCAAGATTGGAGCTGAAATAGAAAATTCCAAGGTTAGGCTCAAAAGGGAAGATCTGCAGACAGGGAGCAGGGGTGCCTACAGGGAATTCCTGGAAGAGGTACATCAGCACTTAACCCTCTGTTAAAGCATCAGAATCTCAGAAGATTCTGTACTTGAGATGTGAGTCTAGTTTCTATTTCATCCTCTGAAGTTTACACACACAGTGGCTGGATATTCTGTACACAGCACTTAGGTGGACACAATGGCAGCTATACAACAGCACTGTCCAGGGCCACTAATCACAAGTGCCTACTTAAACCCAAATTTCCCTTTCTCTCCTTTTCCTTCTTCCCTCCTCCAATCCACCTTCTGTCCTCCACTACAATTATTATTGATTATTGTTTTATTAAGTGTATTATGATTATACATAAACAGGAATGAGTTTGATTGAATTGTTATATGCATGTATGAATATGGCATAATGAATCCTATTATTAGGTATAATTATAATGCACCAAGAAAAAATTAAAAATTAAAAAAAAAATTAACCCCAAACTTTAATGAATTAAAGTTAAATAAAAACTTAAAGTCCAGTTCCTCAGTCACTTCAGCTACATTGCAAATGCTTATAGGTCACATGCAACCACCTATTGGACAGCACACACAGAGAGCATTTCTATCGTTGCAGAAAAAAATCCAACTGGACAACACTGTTCTAGAGAAAAACCAAGGATCAGAGAGACTGTGAATTCAAGGTTTTTATCTGGAAGGGGAAAATTCCTCCTGCTGATTCCCAGAAGAAAAAAGGAGGAATCTTGCAGGAAAAAGGAAGCTTCCATTTTGGAGTCACCAGGTTTTGTCACAATATCATGATCCCCTCAGTTTTCCTCTGTCTTCATTCCTCTCCTCCCCTTTTAAATATTCTCCTCTGCAGAAAGCAACGGGACAGACAAAATAAACGGAACAGGAAATTGCAGTCCCATCAGCAGGGCTTCTTTGAGGACGCAGACAGCATCATTTTTAGCGCCATTGTCTGTGGCAGACTCAAAACTCAGTGAGTTTGCGCAGACCTATTTCACAGCTCCTTAGAGATCACTGACACCACTTTTAAAAAAATCTTAGGTTCTCCCAATATGTGCTCCTGGTTTCATAAACGTTCCAGTTGACTATCCTGGTTATAATCATTTAGTTGACAGAACAACTGATCACTTCTTTTGGCCAGACTCAGTGTGTGTGGGGGGTGGGACACACAGCCATGGCCAGGATGGAGGATACTCGCATGTGCAAAATGCAGGCTATTCTGTGGTTAGAGAAACAGGGACGAGAATAATTGCCAGAAAAAAAAAATAATATTTCCACTGACAGTTGAGGGCAGTCAGTTTCCCAGGGAGAAGCACTGGTGGCAAAAGGCTTTACACAGGAGGCCTTTGTCATTTTATGGATGCTCATCTGTCAACTGTCAGCGTGTTTCAAAGAGCCTCTGGCCATAATGTTTTCCTCTGCACCTTTCCCATCATGGTGGCCCAAATCTCCCTGACGAACCATTCGTCTTCCTATTTGCCTAGTCTGGTCACTTACAATGAGCAGAAATGTAGTGGTGATTCTACAGCTGCAAAGAGGGAGGAAGAGGGGCGGGCAGCCCCAAGGGGAGGGCTGCGAGGAGGGGGAGGCACCAAGAAAGGGCTCAGCATCTCTATGGAAGCACTTCTGCCCCGGGAGGAGTTTTTTTGTCTGTACCGTTGTTCCTTAGGAAAAAAAGACTAAGCCAAGTGTGGGGGTGGCAGGGCAGAAGCAGGAGCCCCCCAACAAGGCCCAGTAAATCATCACACCCACACGCCCACCCCTAGGGTCCTGAGTGCTCAGCCCAGGTGATGAGATCATTCTTGGAAGTTTCAGGTGGAAATGAAGTATAATTGTCTGAGACACGTGGTACACGAAAAGTGTTATAATGATGACGGATCCAAAGTCATAATTCTGTTTGTTTTGTGGCAGGGTAAATATCATAAATATTTTTGGCAATTTGGAAACTAAAACAGTGGTTAACTGTGAACATTTTTAGTTTCAAATTCTGACTCTTTGACATGCTCCATGTGTATTCCCCAGCAAAATCTTTAGCTTTGGAGCTGGGATTGTGGCTCAGTGGTAGAGCACTTGCCTAGCATGTGTGAGGCACTGGGTTTGATTCTCAGCAACGCATATAAATAAATAAAAAGAAAGGTCCATTGACAACTAAAAAAAAATATGTTTCTAAAAAATCTTCAGCTTTTTCTCTGTGAAATAGGAGTTATAAAAATATCTGCCTTATTATTGTTTGAAAATAAATGAGATAATACAGTGAGAGTCTCTCACACTTTTGACTTGTCTAATCTGGGCTTCTTTACTAATTTCTCAGTTTCTATCATATTCCTACTCAGTCATTTCTCCTGGATTTGACTTTTCCAAACTCTCTTGTGTTTTAGTTCCAACCTCATCATGCATGGCAGGCTGGCCTCGCAGACAGCAACTCCTGGGACTGGCTCTGCAGCCCCTGCAAGCTCCAATGAACAAGTGTGGGACAGATAAATGAAAAGGTGAAACGCTTCTCACATTTCTTCATTATTTCTCTTGTCAATCATCTGTTTATGTCCTTTGCCCATTTCTTCAACAGGGTTTTCTTTTTTTAAAAAAAAATTATTTTTTAGTTGTAGTTGGACACAATACTTTTATTTTATTTATTTTTATGTGATGCTGAGTTTTCTTTTATATTGATTTCTGAGAAATTTTTAATGATAAATTTTAACAACAATGATAAATAAACTTATTAGAACTTTTTGATCTATTATTTTTTCTCCCATTTTCCCATTTTTCTTATATTTTAGGGTGTTTTGATGCAGAATTTCTAATTCTGAGCTGCATATGTCAATCTCTACCTTTGAAATTTCTTCTGTTTTATATTCTAATGTCCTTCATCAGATCTGAAAAATATCTAATTTCTCTTTTTCTTTTTTTTTAAATAATAATATAAAACCAACTGGTATTAAATTTTGGCTTTGTAGTGTCTGAATTATTTTTGATATGATATATGTAGAATATGCTACTGTGGTTTTGGGGAAGTCAAAAATCAGAACCTTGTTTTCCCATATCCCAGACCTTTGGGTTGTGGGTAAAAGGTTTTGGCTTGGGCTGTTGACCACTCCCATCCAGTGGAGTTAGTGAGACAAAACAGCAGAAATAGTTTCAAAATTGCTTCATTGCTTGTGGCTATAACACGGGTGTAGGATGTCAGCTGTGGTATTCAGGGTCAGAGGCTACAGCCAAGTAAGTTAGTTTTGTGACCAGACCATGACTAGCCAAGAGTTTGCCCTTGATTAAGCTGGAGAATAGCATCCCTCTGGGGTCTCAGACCCTTGAATGCACAGTTTGGCGAGTAGACAGAGCTTTTGTGTAAGGACATAAACATGTTCTCCTCTGGGTGATGATGGCACAGAGCAGGACACACTGCTTGGGGAGCAAGAGGTGAGCTTGCCCCTGATTTTGGCCCCTGGTTATCTCCTCATCCAAACACCTATGGACAGTGAATAACATAATAGGTTAAGATAGTTTGATGGATTTCTGATTAAATGAGTGATATACCTAAAATTCTAGCACATTTCTTTTCAGTTTCAGTTATCAGAAACAGTACCTATTATTGGCAACCAAGAGCTTAGGTTGCAGTAATATTGATCCAGCTGTATGCCCCCACCTCTCTCTATCTCTATCTATCTATCTCTATCTATCTATCTATATACATACACACACACATTTTATTACTCAAATGGAACTGTTAATTCCTCAATCTAAAAACATTTATTTTAGTATATCTTTTTCTCTTACAGTCCTGCAGTTCTGAAATCCCATCTTTATTCCAAACTATTTTTTTAATACTCTAAGATATTCCTGTGGATATTGTTCTTGACTCATTTCTCTATATATTCTTGCTCTGGTTGGTTCTCCTCCCTCAGCCCACCTTTGGGAGACCCACCTAAGGAACCCACCGCTGAGACAGGAAGGATAGGAAGTACAAATGGATACAGACAAATGAATGCCTTGGAGAAAGGAAGGAAGGCAGTTCCAGCCTGATAGTCTCCTTTTGCCGTGAGAAATGGGAACCTTGGGCAAGAAGAGCTGGCTGACTTCTAAACACAAGCTGACCTTTGGGGAGAACCTTCAAAGCTGTGATGAGCTCTTTTCTTTGCACACAGATCCATTGAGCTCAGGATTGTGCCTTTCATTATAGTCCTGCAGAAATCTGTAGTTGCTTAAGCCACAAACAAGTAAAACTGTTAACTATGACAGAACCTGAGTGATCTATGTTGGTGTTTATATAAAACAAAATTTTAAATAGATGGGAAATGTCATGAAACTCCCTGCCAATGTGCTGTCATATTAACTTTCAGCAAACTTAATGGCCAAAGACCAGTCAGGACACAGCACACGTCATGTCACAGGCTGCATCTTCTTGGCTTTTTGGCTTGAATGCAAGTGAGCTGTGGTGGGAAAGTAGCTTCAACTTGCAGGAACTAACTTTGTTCTCAGTGAGCACATTGAAGTTTGTCCTCGTTTGAACTAGCATGAAGCATAAGCGTTCCCCAGAGCTTGCAGGCAAGGCTTCACAAAGCCGTGTGTACAGAGTCACAATGCCTCTGGAGCATTGCTGCATCCTCTGTTGCCAGAGGCGCAAATGTTGATTTTCCCAATGCAAAAATAAATAAGAAAAAGAGAAAGACAAAAAAAAAAATGCTACTACACACTTACATCTAAACTGCTCAATGGTCTTGAGTATTTGACTAGCCCAGGCAGCAGAATAGAGCGTTTAAGAGCAAGGATACCAGAGACAATCTGTTTCAATTCTAACTCAGTAACTTCCCAGTTTTCCTGGGACTTGATTTTCTTTTTTGTAAAATAGTTGGATTTAAAGCTAGATCAAGCTCTTGGGACTGTGCCTTAAACATAAATGCTATATGAGTGCTAGCTGTTCCTCCAAGCATGACACAGGTAGGGCTGGGAGTTTGTTCATGCTACATCCTTTGATTCTCTGAATGAGAACCCACAGTAGTCAGCTCTGTGAGGTCTGTGCAGACTCCTGCCTGGTGAGTCTCTTAAAATCCCTTTCTGCGTGAAACACTGATGACAGGAAACCTTGATGGACTCTATTCTCCTCTTTAAACCACCATTGGCAGATCAGAATATGGAGTTTTCTTTTTTGTAAAGGACACAATTTTAGGATCACAAACTGGGTGTGTTCTTAATAGACTATTGACCTTGTCATCTAGCTTTGCCAGAAAGAGGAACTAACTTAAAGATCAATTCCACCAAAACCAAAGTCACTATTATTGGCACATTCCCTTCAGCTTCAATTTTCTAGTCCTTTGCAGCAACTCACTTCATTTAGAAAAGCAAGACAAAATTGTGTTGCTTATTTTGTGTGGAGGGCACAAGAAGTTACACAGGAATTCAGTGGAGATTATATATGACTTGAGTGCTTTACTAAGATTTTTAATGGTGAAGATGACAAAAATCAGTTTTTTCTTGAATTGTTCCATTAAAATTCTAACCACCTGCACTCTTTGCCAGAGGACATTGATGTTTTTGTTTTTAATTTGGTGCATTTAGGTAGATTTAAAGAATTACTTCCTGAAAAGAATTTTGAAGGCGCCTGGGATCCCATCTTCAAAGGGAGATGAGATGGCCTCTATCCAAGACTGTTTAGCTTTTATTCACCTACCCCCAGATCAGCTGACTTTTCCAACTTACAGCTCTGTACTTCACTTGCCACATAAAATAACTGCCCTCCAAGGACTTGTTAGGAAATATATTCTTAAAATCTCTGCAAATCAACAGCTATTTAAGTCTCTTGAGTGCAAAAATATTGGTCCTGTTGATTTGGACTCCAGGATATCTCTCCAATCCACAGAACCTGCCATCTTTTCTCTCCATGTTTATTCCTATCCTACCCACCAGTCTCCACATCTCGAGCAAATTTTTAAAATACAGATCTGATTAGGCCACACTCTTGTTTAAAAGCCTTCAGTACCTTCTGACTATTCTTAGGTTGAAGTGTGAAATTCTCTTTGTATTCCACAAGGAATGGCATAGTCTGGCTTCTGTGTTTCCTATTTTTATCTTTTTTTAAATTTTTTTTTAGTTGACAATGGATTTTTCACTTTATTGTTTATTCATATGTGGTGCTGAGGATCAAACCCAGGGCCTCACCCATGTTAGCCAAGTGCTCTACCAGTGAGCCACAGCCCCATTCCCTGTTTTTATCTTAATAGTACTTTTCCTGCTCTCCAGCCACCAGTCATCCTGGGTTCCTCCCCTTCCACTCAAGTGGACCCCAAAACCTCTGCCATGGCGCCTTCATGTGTGCCTTTTGCCCTGCTGACTTCATTCCTCCTCACCCCACTCCACTCCATTATCCTCTCTCTCCTCTTGATATCACAGCCACCATCCATGCCTACAAAAATCCTACTTCCCTTTTGTCTCAATTAATTGTCACTTTCTTGATATTTCCATTAGCCTACTTATAATAGTTAACTGTATTTTAATTTTTGAGATTATCTAATAAACATTTGTCATTCTTTTCCCCAAATAAAGACAGTCGCAAAGACTGAACTTAAGGACTCCATCTCCTGAGCTTAGCATTGTGCTCTGAACATAGTAAGTATTCAATAAATGTGAAGGAAGAAAATGATTGCCAAGGATGGGCAGTTCTTCCATTTCTCTGGGTATTCCAGAATCTATTCTTGAATAAAGTCAATTAATAAGAGATATTTATACCTGGAATATTAAATATAGCCTCTCACTACTCCAACCTACCATATAATTATTTTAACTTAAATATGCATTGGAATGATTTTACTAGCTTATAATGGAATATAGGATATAACCCTATGAAAAAAGTATTTGTCATAAAGTGAATTGCAAGATTATCCATTCTATAAGGACATGGGGAATAGGACTCTCCATAACAGTCATGGCTCTTTAAAGCCACAAGTTACTTTTTTATCTTATGAATACTACAAACAGCAAAGTTAATAGCATCTCCTTTACGCTGTCAAACTGGTGACCCACTTTTGGCAAATGTATAGAATTTCATACCATACTTTTTATTTTACCTAGTAAATTTATCACAGTCAACATCTTACTTTCTACTACTTTTTATTTTGTCTCTGTTTTCTCACCTCTTTTGAATTTGTGTTACCACATACATCTTCGTAGTCCACCTTAAATCCTTTCCATGCTGAGATGGGGTTATAAACAAACAAATAAGAAATGTGTAATCTATACTTCTCAGAAACACTTTTGTGCATGTCCCTGGAGGTACCAGAACAATTGTGAAAATAAGGCCAAGGAGTTCTTTTCAGTTTCCTCTATAGCCACAGAGAACCGCTTAGGGCCCACTGAAACTGCTCCCTAGTTGGAGTCGGGTTGCTTCTTTAGTAATTCCATTCATAAATACACATTGGCTGTGTAGCAGAGCTCTTGAAATCTTGATAATCAAAAGCTTATTGTGTGTTTGTGAAGCTTGAAAGGGAAATTGAAGCTAATACCAAGGGAGAGTAGAATAAAGTTAAGATGTTTTCCTTCAAAAACAGCAGGAGGTCATCTAAAGTATAATGTGATGCACAACTTTTAACTTTACAAACCCTTTGACTTTTTCTTCTCTTTTTATTTTGCATTTACTAATAAGTTTACTCTGTCACCCATAATTACATAAGGGTTGTCCTGGTGCTTTATGATAGAATAGGCATGTTTGGCATTGTGAATTTCTTATCTAAGATATGTTACAAAAAATTAAGAACTCAATATTTTTACACCTCTGCTACTTATTTATCTCCTCCCCTTCCCACACCCTGTGTGATTGTGAAATATAAACAGAATCACCATAGTGAAAAATGGCCAGTTAGAAAAGTAGAGAATAGGAAACTACATAGTCACTGGTTATAGCATCAGTGAAGTTCCTCTGGACAAGAATTGTAAAGAACATGCTTTGGTGAGCCTGTCTGGTTGCCTCCTCTCTGATCTCTTGGGAAGTTCTCCTTGAACCTTTGTCCTTGGTTATCCCTGGTTCTGCACCATGAGACTTTCTTCTGTCTCCATTCTCCTCCAAGGCCACATCTGAGGTCCGAATTGTACCAATGCTTTTCTTTGGGGTTTCACAGTTTTTATATCCTGTTTCCTGCTGGCACAGATTTTAGAGCCCAGGGATTACTTCAGGGGCTGGCCAGATTTCTGTAGACCAAATTTGTGGTTTCTTTGGCCATACAATCCCCTCAGAAACTTTATACGCTTTTGATCTGTTTGTGCCCAAGCTGTTCCATGTGTGGATAATCCTAGACGACAATTTAGTCTTGATACAGTTTTAAGTATAAAAGCTGCTAGCTCCTTGCAGTAACCTGAAGACCCCCTCCTTGAATTGAAATTTACCTCTTAACTGACTCAATTATTAGAAGAGGCTTGAAAACTATGTTGGACATAGTCTATCAGTAATTATTATTATTATTTTTAATTTTTTATTGTTGGTTGTTCAAAACATTACTAATTTCTTGATATATCATATTTCACACTTTGATTCAAGTGGGTTATGAACTCCCATTTTTACCCCATATACAGATTGCAGAATTACATCAGTTACACATCCATTGATTTACATATTGCCATACTAGTGTCTGTTGTGTTCTGCTGCCTTTCCTATCCTCTACTATCCCCCCTCCCCTCCCCTCCCCTCCCCTCCCCTCCCCTCTTCTCTCTCTACCCCCTCTACTGTCATTCATTTCTTCCCCTTGTATTATTTTTCCCTTTCCCCTCACTTCCTCTTGTATGTACTTTTGTATAACCCTGAGGGTCTCCTTCCATTTCCATGCAATTTCCCTTCTCTCTCCCTTTCCCTCCCACCTCTCATCCCTTTTTAATGTTAATCTTCTTCTCCTGCTCTTCGTCCCTACTCTGTTCTTAGTTACTCTCCTTATATCAAAGAAGACATTTGGCATTTGTTTTTTAGGGATTGGCTAGCTTCACTTAGCATAATCTGCTCTAATGCCATCCATTTCCCTGCAAATTCTATGATTTTGTCATTTTTTAATGCAGAGTAATACTCCATTGTGTATAAATGCCACATTTTCTTTATCCATTTGTCTATTGAAGGGCATCTAGGTTGGTTCCAGAGTCTTGCTATTGTGAATTGTGCTGCTATGAACATTGATGTAGCAGTGTCCCTGTAGCATGCTCTTTTTAGGTCTTTAGGGAATAGACCGAGAAGGGGAATAGCTGGGTCAAATGGTGGCTCCATTCCCAGCTTTCCAAGAAATCTCCATACTGCTTTCCAAATTGGCTGCACCAATTTGCAGTCCCACCAGCAATGTACAAGTGTACCCTTTTCCCCACATCCTCGCCAGCACTTGTTGTTGTTTGACTTCATAATGGCTGCCAATCTTACTGGAGTGAGATGGTATCTTAGGGTGGTTTTGATTTGCATTTCTCTGACTGCTAGAGATGGTGAGCATTTTTTCATGTACTTGTTGGTTGATTGTATGTCCTCCTCTGAGAAGTGTCTGTTCAGGTCCTGGGCCCATTTGTTGATTGGGTTATTTGTTATCTTATTGTCTAATTTTTTGAGTTCTTTGTATACTCTGGGTATTAGGGCTCTATCTGAAGTGTGAGGAGTAAAGATTTGTTCCCAGGATGTAGGCTCCCTATTTACCTCTCTTATTGTTTCTTTTGCTGAGAGAAAACTTTTTAGTTTAAGTAAGTCCCATTTGTTGATTCTAGTTATTAACTTTTGTGCTATGGGTGTCCTATTGAGGAATTTGGAGCCCGACACCACCGTATGTAGATCGTAACCAACTTTTTCTTCTATCAGACGGCGTGTCTCTGATTTGACATCAAGCTCCTTGATCCATTTTGAATTAACTTTTGTGCATGGCGAGAGAAAGGGATTCAGTTTCATTTTGTTGCATATGGATTTCCAGTTTTCCCAGCACCATTTGTTGAAGATGCTATCCTTCCTCCATTGCATGCTTTTAGCCCCTTTATCAAATATAAGATAGTTGTAGTTTTGTGGATTGGTTTCTGTGTCCTCTATTCTGTACCATTGGTCCACCCACCTGTTTTGGTACCAGAACCATGCTGTTTTTGTTACTATTGCTCTGTAGTATAGTTTGAAGTCTGGTATCGCTATACCGCCTGATTAACACTTCCTGCTTAGCATTGTTTTTGCTATTCTGGGTCTTTTATTTTTCCATATGAATTTCATGATTGCTTTCTCTATTTCTACAAGAAATGCCATTGGGATTTTGATTGGCATTGCATTAAACCTATAGAAAACTTTTGGTAATATCGCCATTTTGATGATGTTAGTTCTGCCTATCCATGAACAGGGTATATTTTTCCATCTTCTAAGATCTTCTTCTGTTTCTCTCTTTAGGGTTCTGTAGTTTTCATTGTATAAGTCTTTCACCTCTTTTGTTAGGTTGATTCCCAAGTATTTTATTTTTTTTGAAGATATTGTGAATGGAGTGGTTGTCCTCATTTCCATTTCAGAGGATTTGTCGCTGGTCTATCAGTAATTAAATGGTCATTGCTTCTTACCAATGAATTTATTTAAGATTAAAAATACAATACATTTAGAATTTTTCATTCCTGAAAGATCCTGAATTACTAGGTCCTCAATTATTTCTCGGCCACAAACTAAGAAATGTTCATTTATACTTCTAATTGCTGATGAGCTAGTTCTGGCCTGAGTTTGTCTTTCTCCTTTGGGACTTTGCTAAAAGTGGCATGAAGTACCCAATGTACATTAACATGCTGAATTTTCTTGATCGTTAAAATTCAGGCAGTACATGGTATGCTTTCCAAAGGTCTGCTGGAATATTTTTCAATATTTTGCTAAATGCATACTACACTTCCAAATTCATTAAGCGAATGACTGGTTTTGGGTCCTGCAGATACCAAATTAGGTTCAGCTGAGAGTGACAAAAAATTCCAAAATAATGATATCTTAAATAACACAGTGTATTTTTCTCATCTGTGTATAATATCTGAGAGTAAACAATCTAGAATAGCATGATAGTTCTGTTCCTTAAGTGCTTAGAGGCCTGGGTCCCTTCCAACCAATTGTTGTTTCCCCTAGGATATTGTCCCTGTCCTCATGGTCCAAGGCAAAGTACATGCCATCAAATCCACAATCCAAGCCACTGCACTTTCAACAAAGTTCCACAAGGACAAGGAAGAAATAAAGATAAACCTCTTCTCCAAAGTGACATAAAACACCAGAATTAACTCATGTGGCTACACCCAGGAACAAATTAAATATTTATTTAGGGTATTTATGTACTTAGCAAAAAACCAAATGTTTTGTTGTTGTAGAAAAAAAAATGAGTCTGGGCTTTGGGACACGATGGGAGTTGTTGCTCATAATTGATTGGATTCAAGGGTAACAGGGATCAAACACAGAGAGACCTAAATGTAATGTTCTCAAGATGCACCCTTTGTCCTAATGGGCAGGAGCCCATGTAGACAGATGGTGTATAGAAATAATGAAGCAGTGGTATATGAGAATAAGTACTAGAGAATCCAAAGAGTGTGCTAATTGGATATGCCATCTTATGGCCCGAGGTCTTGGAGACTCAGTGGAAATCCTGATGAGATTCATCAAATTTTCCTCTGTTGGATCTATCATGTAGAAATAAAATATGCAGTTTTTAAAAGTTTATTAAGAAGCTCTGAACAGTGTGGGTAACAGTAGTGTTTCCTTTGGAGGAAAGTTGACTTTGGAAGAGAATGAAAGCTTTACGAAGACTAGAATGGAGTGGTAGATTGTTTTCTCTAAAAATAAAAAGTAAAGTTGGAGGGGAAACAAAATGTGCAGATCTGGTCAAAAGGTTAGAGTGATTGTGAGAATAAAGATCAGACAAAACTGGAATTCTTGCCAATTAGAGGACAACAGATATAACAGAAAGGAGACCAACTGGGAGAAGAGAATGTTAAAGAGCAAATTTGATGAGAATACTTATGTCTTCACACACACACACACACACACACACACACACACACACACACACACAGCTGTACTACTGTGGACAAGTATATACACAAATATTTAGAAGTAAATATTCTGAGTTAAACTGTATACATGATTTTTTGGGGGGGTGGGGGGTACCGGGGATTGAACCCAGGGGCACTCAACCACTGAGCCACATCCCCAGAACTCATTTTTTTTTAATTTAAGATGGAAACAATATCTTTTTACTTTATTTATTTATTTTTGTGTGGTGCTGAGGATTGAACCCAGTGCCTCACATGTGCTACGTAAGCGCTCTAAAGATGAGCCACAACCCCAGCCCCTATATACATGATTTTATAGTTTTTATGGTTGGAAGTTTTATAATAGTGACAGATCATGTTATTAAAAAGATTTACTTTTTTTCAAAAGAAACTTGTCTGATAGAGGAGATATGATAGTAACTGAAATGATAATAAGAATGTGATCAAAATCCATAACTGAAATGATGGACATTTCTTACAAACCTCTCAAAAAGAATACAATACAAATAGAAGGATTTAAGAAATGGGGCATAGACATTGATAGACATAGATTATAGATCTATGACATAGACATAGATATAGATCAACGACTTCCAAATTTTCCAGACTTAAAGGAACATTTAAAAATATGGTAGCTGGTGTTGTGCACCTGTAATTTCAGAGGCTTGGGAGGCTGAGGCAGGAGGATTATAAGTTCAAAGCCAGCCTTAGCAACTTAGTGAAGCCCTCAGCAATTTAGCAAAACTTGTCTCTAAATAAAATACAAAAAAGACCTGGGGTTGTGGCTTAGTGTTTAAGTGCCCCTGGGTTCGAATCCTTGGTACCAAAACAAAACAAAACAGTACTGATTTCAGGGCCTCACACAAGACCTGCCAAACCATAGCCTAGTACCCAGGATTCAGGAAACTGTATTTATAATGTTAGAAACCACTCACCCTCTGATTTTTCATCCTGAAACTGGCATTTGGGAACTATAGCTACCACAGACACTCAATGAGATCAATGGAAGAACACTACCTTCTTAAAGCATATCACAAAAGTAGCACAGAGATCAAGTCTAGAAGGGCTGGGGGTAGCATCCGGCCTCAAAACCCACCAGCTGCACGTTTCCTTTCCAGACTTACCTTGATGCAATGTCACCTCCTTGAATGTTGAAGAAGGAATGAGGGAAACGTGTACCTGGGTTTTTCTGCCTCCTTCCAATTTCCAGGCTTCTATCATTGACTGAATCTAAAGGAAGCCAAAGGTTCAAGAGCTTGTGATGTGCTCCATCCAGCTCAGGCTTTGGAGAAGAGATCGGGTAAAGAAAGAGTGGTCTGGAAAGGACACATGGAGATTTCAGAGGCACTGAAGGAGTAGGAACTAGCCAACCTAGCACCAATATTACAAACTTGAGTGATCATTCTTGATATCACAATCAAACTTGCCCCCTCACCCATTACAAAAAGTCTTCTTATAGAAGCTACATTGCCATTCACAAAGATGGAGCTGGTCTGGCTAAAGGAAAGAAGAACATGCTATTAAAAGAAAGTGAAAGGGTTGGGGATGTAGCTCAGTGGTAGAACACTTGACGAGCATGCATGAAGGGTTCCATCCCTAGTAGCACCAAGAAAGGGGGGCCAGGAGGTATGATGAGACAGGAAACAGGCACAGCTGCTACTACAAACACTTTCACTTGAAATGCAGCTCTCACTCACTCTCTCAATGGCCTCTCAACCAGTCAGTGCTATTTTGGTTAACAGATCACACTCAGAATACTCTGAGAAGGATAAGATGAACCTTTGTCTTACAGAATAAATGATGATCAGAACAGATAGAGGGAGAGGGTACAGAAAACTAGATTAGGCCCATTTATTAATCTGAGGTTCAACCTTTCTTTTGACACACAAGCATTAATCTTGAGCAGAAAGGAACAGAAAGAGTTTATTTCACTTTTATTTGCTGGTATTTCCTTAAAGCCAGGCCCACCGCTGTCTTGTTGAGACAAAATGGGTTTGGTAAAATAATCAGGGAGTCAGTTCTAGCTCTGAAAAAAAGTGTTTGGGTAGAGTGAGAATTATAAGATCTGAAGGTTGGACATAAGGGGTTTCATGAACATAAACCAAGTGCCAAGGATTAGAGCAGTCACGTCATCTTCTCTGGCTTTCAGCAGAAGCAGTCACTGTGAGTATAGAGGTCCTGAACTAAATGTCCTCAGTTTTTCAGACAGTACGACAGGCAGAATTTGATGATGACATGGGACAAACGTCAGAGAATATCAAAAGACATTTCTTCGAGAACATTTCTTACAAAGAATTAGCACATGCTGTCTTTTCAAATTTACTAGTCTTATCTTTATGTGTACTTACCATAATTCTAGATTCATAGAAAGAAATTAATAAGTCCTTTGTCTTTGTTGTTTATTTGATTGAAATTTACCAATGTATAAACACAATGCTGTGTTGATATTTATTCACCAAATATGTATCACTTCCTACTATATGGCTAGCACTGTGCCTGGCTAGGTACTAAAGATAAAATAAAGAAAAGATGACATTATCATTGCTCCTCTCTGGGGGCTACATTCTAAGGAGTGAATAGGGTAATAATCAAATAGTCATTGTTAGGATTAGAATCTGAAATGTCCCCCAAAGGCACATGTGTTGAAAGCTTGTCCCCAAGGCAATGATGTTCAGAGGTAGGATTTTGAGGAAGTGATTCAATCATTAGGATTAATTCATTAATGGATTCATAACAAAATGGACTATGGGGAGGTTGTAGAAACTGTAAGAGGTGGGGCTTAGTTGGATAAAGTAGGTCACTGGGGGCATGCCCTGGAAGGATAACTGTCTCCAGCCCCTTCTTTGTTCTCTTTCTTTCTTTGGTTTGTGGCTGTCATGAGGTAGGCAGTTTTTCTCTGACACACTCTTCCGCCATGATATTCTGCCTTGCCTCAGGCCCAAAGCAATGGAGCCAGCCAGCCATGAACTGAAATCTTTAAATCCATGAGTCAACATAAATCTTTCCTCCTCTAAGATGTTTTTCTCAGGTATTTTATCACAGCAACAAAAAGCTGACCAACACAGTCATGCAGATTAATATGTAATTACAAATTGTGACACAAGCCATGAAAAAAAAGTGAATTAGAAGCTTTCAGTTCCCTTTTCACTGCTGTGACTAAAAGCACAATTTTAGAGGAGAAAAAGTTTATTTGGTGCTCACGTTTCAGAGGTTTTTCTGTAGAGGACCAACTCCATTGCTCTGGGCCGGAGGTGAGGCAGAATATCAAGTTGGGAGAGTGTGGAAAAGATCATTTTTCACATACCAGGAACAAAATGCATACCCCCAAAGGTGGCCCCCAGTGACCTACCTGCTCCAGCCACACCACCTTACCTGCTTAGAGCTACCACTCAGTTAATCCCTATAGCGGATTTCTTGTATTATCTTACAGATGAGTTTTGGGGGGACACCTTATATTTGAGCCACAACAGTGATTTTTAACAGGAGGCCCATAATTTAGTAAGGGATCAGGAATATCTTCTCTAGGAAAGTTATGTTTGAATCAAGATGTGAAGGGTAAGTAAGAACTCCTTGAGAGAAGTATGTTTCAGATCTTTAAAAATTCAGAAAGAATAAAGTTCCTGAGGTACAAAGAAACACGGTTCATTCCAAGAGGGCTGTATGATGGGATCCCAGGGATCATGGAGGAGCAGGAGAGAGGTGAGGCCACGAGTGGTCACCAATGAGATCATGCAGAGCCTTCTGGGTCTCACTTAAAATCATTTATTCAAAGAACAATGGAAATCATAGCCAGAAAGGATCACGCTTGGAGCTGTTTTATAACATCATCAATTTGGGGATTGGACAAAGGAGAGCAGAAGAGAATGCTATCCAGGAAAGAAATGATGTTAGTTTGGAGTAGAGTGGGGATGGCTGAAGCTGGAGCAAGGGAAAGGAGCTGAGAAATGTCAGAGGCCTAAACTGATGGTAGTGGGCAACGTATCAGGTGTATGTGTTTGCATGTGTGGGGGACAATAGAGATGGAGCTCTCAAGAGCAATAGCTTGTCCCCTGCTTTTGTAGATGAAGGGTAGTGCCATTAATTTTTTCGAGATACTATTGGGAGAGGGCCAGAGTTAGAGGAAAATCATGAGTTATGTATGTTTGGGTCTGTTGATTCTGAGGCACCTCAGAAACGTCCAGATGGAGATGCTGAGGAGGCATTTGGCTCAGTGGAAAGGCCTGGCATGGAGTGGAAGAACGGTACTGGCTTCCCCAAACCCACTTGCAACTCTTTTATCTTTTGCCAGCTTCTACCTTCAATCTCTTCTGAATATAGCAATGGTCATGGGACAAAGATCTGGCCTGTGTGACCAAGGTTTGAGTTTGTTAAGCCATTGTTAGAAATCTTTTTTTTTTTTTTCCTGAGACAGGGTCTATCTCACTTCTGCCTTATTCTGTCTCCTTGAGTATGAATGAGGTTCCTGGAGCTTCGGCAGACATATTGGTGCTGGGGGAGAACAGGCAAGAGAATCACAGACACTTCAACCATGATGTCATGGAACAGGCGAAACATACCTGCGAAAGCTATTCCAGACTTTATGAAAGTAAAGCAAAAATATATATGTCTTTCAGCAACTCTGTTTCCTATTAGTTACAGAAAAAGGTCATTTCTAACTAACATAGGTACAGTTATAAATTTGACAATCTGAACCATATGGATGATAACTTGGAGACAGCGGCCAGAGGAAGGCCCAGCACAGATCTTGAAGAACAGCGAGAGCAAAGAAAAATAAGTAAAGAAAGATAATCAAAAACAAGAGACTGAGAAAAGAAATAAGGGAGGTAAGAAAATCAGGAGAGTGTGTCAAACGGGGATAGTGGTGGAAAACAGTGCTAAGAAAAGAAACTAATGAATGGTGTTGAGATGCTGCTATGAGCTAAAAATTATCCACTGTGTTTAGTGACAGGAAAGTCACCAGTGACTATGGTGAGAGCTATCTCAGTGGAATTATTAGAGTGGGTTACATAGAAAAGATAGGCTGAGAGAAGGAAATAAAACCTACAAATTACTCTTTTGAGGGATGCAGAAAAAGAAGATGAGAGAGTAGCAAAGGGAAGGTGAGTGGAGAGGTTTTAGTTTGTTTGACAAATGAGACACTGGTCGAGCTTAAATGTGCAGGGGGGTGATCATCCAGAACAGACAAACAAGAGAGAAAGAGGTCATTGACAGCATGAGATTCCCAAGGTGAGAGAAACTGGGTATCACAGCTCAGGGAGAGGAATTGATTTTTAATGTGGAAAAAAGGAATCAGGGAGTAGGAGGACGGGAGGAGTTGGTGACATTGGCCAAACTGTGATGTTATATTTGCTTACATGAATATATAACAACAAAAAATCCCACCATTCTGTACAGCTGTGATGCACCAATAAAAAATGTGGAAAGCAAAAAATATGAGACTCTGTGAGAAACAGATGAAATCTGACCAATAAGACACCCTAAATACAGCCAGCTTCTTTAGGAGGTGGGTGCTATTACTTATTGGAAATATTGAGTATATAATTTACTGTATGAAACCAGGGACCTCTGTAACAAGGAGGAGAACTTCTGCGGTGATTTCAGGATATGCAGGACAAAGACAGCCAACCTGCTCTGCCGCTGCCCCAGGATGGATGTGGCACACCCCAGGCTCTCGCCTTCAAGCTTTCTGCTGTGGAATATCCTACTCTGCCACGGAGTAGCCAGTCTCACCTTGCACTGGGAATCCAGCCCTCGGTCTGCACTTGGTGAGTGGGATGGTCAGTTTTGTGTGTCAGTTTAGACAGGCAACGTCTGAGTATTTGACCACACACCAGTCTAGGTGTTTCTGTGAAGATGTTTTATAAACGTAATTATAGTCTGTATTCAGGAGACTCTGTGTAAGGGAGATGTTCTTAGATAATCTAAGCAGACTTGATTCAATCATTTGAAAGGCCTTAAGAGCAGAGCTGAGGCATCCGGGGATAAAGAAATTCTGTTTCTGGGCAGCAGCTCCAATCACCAGGCTACCCTTTCTGACAAGCTGACATGTGGATTTTGGAATTTCCTATATCCAGCCTCTACAATGGTGGGAGCCAATTCCTTAAAATAATATAATACAATATAAACACACACACACACACACATATACATCACACATATACACACACACATACACACAGATATATATATAGTTGTTTTTAGATATACATGACAGTAGGTTATATGATATATTATACATATATGGAGTGCAACTTATTCCAATTAGGATTCCATTCTTGTGGTTGTACATGATGTGGAGTTACACTGGTTGTGTATTTCATATATGAACACAGAAAAGTTATGCCCAATTCATTCGGCTGTTTTTCCCATTCTCATTCCCTCTCCCTTCCCTTCATTCCCCTTTGTCTAATCCAATGAACTTCTATACTTAGCTTCCTTGCCCTCTCTTGTTGTGGATTAGCATTCACATATCAGAGAGAATATTCAACCTTTGGTTTTTTGGAACTGGCTTATTTCACTTAGCATGATATTCTCCAGTTCCATCCATTCACCAGCAAATGCCATAATTTCATTCTTCTTTATGGCTGAGTAATATTTCATTGTGTATATATTGCCACATTTTCTTTATCTATTCATCAGTTGAAGGGCACCTAGCTTAGCTATTGTGAATTGAACTGCTGTAAATATTGATGTGGCTGCATCACTGTAGTATGGTGATTTTAAATCCTTTGGGTATAAAGCAAGGAGTGGGATAACTGGGTCAAATGGTGGTTCCATTCCAAGTTTTCTAAGGAATAGCACACATATGTACTTATCTCCTTATAACATATTATATAGACTTTTTAATTTATAGGTTATATATATAACAAATATGTATAATTCCATATAGATATAGATCTTCCTGTTTCTTTCTCTGTTTCTGGTTGAATACAACCAGAATTAGCATATCACAGTATAGGATCTATCCTCCAGTGTTAGAGCAAGCTGATGTGTCAAAAAAATACCAATTGTGTGCCTGTCCCTCAATGGCAAAAAGACAAGATGATCATGTAAAACACTAAAAACACCTGTGTCCAGTACGAAAATTAGATTAAAAATACCAGAACTACTCAGCGCTCATGTGCTGGGCTCCTTTTCCTCTAGTAGTTGCACTTATAGTGTCAGAAGATCTGTAAAAGCAGATGTGTAAATACGGGCAGGTGAGTGGTCATCTGCTCCGGGATAAGAACTTGAGCATTCTTCTTGCCCTATGGCCTCTTCCTTCTCAGGAGAGGCTGAAGTACTTAAAACCTTGCTAAAACCTCTGCCCCCCAAAATGTCATGACTTTTTACCTCCCTGATCTCCCCTTTGTAGACATACTTGTATCTTTCCTGATACATTCAACCCAGTTGCCTGAGAGCATCAAGGCCTGGGCAACCTTTTACTTCTTTCCCCGGCCCTTGCATATCTGTTCCGATTTCCCTCTGAGGCAGTGCAAACCAACTTGATGAGGACGATGATTTCCCCCTATTTCTTCAAAGCCTGCCAAAACATTTTTTGAGAAATCAGTACTGTGGTCCTAGACAGGCAGAGTTGTGAGTAATTGAGGAATATGCTTCCATGGACCGAATGTGACTCTTAGACTGGCCTATTATTAATCTTATGGGTAGTAATTAGACTCTGTCATACAATCCCTACGACTTTTACTTTTGAGTTTTCAGAATCAGAGTGAATTTTCAGAATCAGAGTGTTTACAACAGGCTGATATCTTTCCATTCAATTTGCATATGATTAATTTCTACAGTCTTTATAAAAATGGTGGGCACTTGGAGAAAAAACTTATTAGCCCCATACTAGGGATGGGAAATAAAGACAAAACTTAGGCAGGTTGCCCAAGGTCATGTCCTAGTAAGATATGCAGCCCAGGGATGGGTCCGACCTGTCTGACCTTACACTTTGTGCCTTCCATCACATATCAATCTCTCCTTCTTTAACAATTTGGTAAATTCACAGTGAGGTAACTTTGAATCAACAAACTCTTTTTGAACAACAAAAATATATTTCCTCTTGGAGTCCTCTCTAGTATGATACATCCATGTATCCAAACATGTCGAACCATGTTTTCATTCCTGAACTCTTAAATCTATTTTGTTCTTTATCTGGTCCAAATATATCAGATCTTTCTAATTTCTACCCCTGGTTCCTTATGCACTAGGCCCTACATTCGAAAGATAGTATATGATACTTTGAATTTCAAATCATTCATCAGGATGATAAGTACTTTAAGTGTAGGGAAAAGAATTACAATTTTGGTCATTATTTTTCATAGTTGATGTTTCACTTTAAAAATCACTTAACCATTATAAAACACTTATTCTATTTATGACTTTTACATACATATTGTACATGATTTTTATATGATCTTGCAATATCTTTAGGAGTTCAGTAGGACTGATCTTATTATTTCCATTTTGCAGGCCAAGAAATTGAAATTTAAGTAATTTATAATTTTCTGGCAAAATACATTAAGTATATGAAAATTATCCCACTAAGGTTCATTCCCTGAATTCATAGAATTGAATATATGCAAGTTTAATGCAGAAATAAAGCCATTCAATACACTCAGATGAAGTGGACAACAACCAGTTGAAATGAGTGTAAATAGTCTCTGAGAGCAAAATATTAACTCTCCAATTAGAACAATCTGAATTTGATTGAACTAGATTACACAGCCTCAAGTTTTTCATACTTAGACTATATCATTTGGCCTAAAATCTTAGATGATTCTTCACACTTTTGTGAAAGTATGTGTGGGGAGAGAATTAAATTTAGTATGCATAGATTTTTTTGTTCAAAAAGTAGTGAGAAAATGTCATCAGGTAAAGGAATATTTAGAAATTCTCAGTTTCATTTCGTTCTTCATTTTCCTTACATAACTAACCCCCAGTGCTGTGAACTCTGTGCACACACAAACCTACACACACACACACACACACACACAGACATACTCCATAAATAACACAACTATGGTACTGCACTGAAGGATAGTAGGAAAGCTCATTGGCTTCTTGGGTGTACTCTCCATAGAGTTGCTTTGTTGTTGTTATTTCTGAGGAAAAGACATTTCTATTTTCCTCAGTCCAACTTATTGAAGGTATTAATTTAAAAATATCATTAAGGACACCGAGTGTCTAGAAGAATTATGTGCAACCACTAAACACAAAGCATTCAGAGTTTGCTGAAGACCTTTGAAGCAATGCAATGCTTATGCAGAGACTCAGGGCCTGTGGCATGTTTCTAGACTATTTTAGGTGTAGATAGGAGCACGTTTCTGTGCTGGAGTCTCTGTATGCCTGTGTACACCCCACTTTCTTAACATCTGTGTGGATAACATTATTTGCAGCATGAAGATAGTTGTTGTGACCTACTTTATTGAAGCTACTTCTATAATAAATGTTAGGGTCTTTTGATTTTGGAAAATTAAAAAAAAAATGGAAAGAGAAAAAAGTAGAAGAAGAAGAAACAAGAAAGAAAAGAAGAGAGTAAGGAACGGGAAGTCACCACCTCTTCAGTTTGATCCGGATATTCAACCTTCAAAAAAAAAAAGTTCAAACCCCAAACCCAACAACCAAGAAAAACTCCAACAAGACAATAGATATTTTAAGCTGAAAGTGTTCCAGATCCCTCTGACAAAGAGCCTCCCGAGGATTACAATGCAGTCAATGTTGCTTTAATTAAATTTAATGCTGTGTGAAATGCACTCCAAGAAACTTTGATGAATGACTGGGGCAATTCACGGAGCTCACTAAAGGGCATCCAGCCCTTGCCGGGGTGTCAAGCCACGATGAATTGGTTAGTACAGGCATGTTTATAGACTGCCTCGGGAACCTTGTATCTGTGTGGTAATGTCAGAGATAATGTTATGATTCGCTGGACCTGAGGGGGCTTTGATGACACGGTTAATGAGATGTCCCAGAGAGCGTCCCAGCAGGTTGTGCTCAGACCTCCCACATCAAACGAGGTGGCCCTGCCCCGCCAGATTCGCTGCCCTCCAAATCCCTCCACTGGGCCTTTCTTTCCTCAGGGTCTTTCCCCTCTATTCTTTCTTCTTCTTCTTTTTTCTTTTTTTTAACTTCTTGGTCCACATTCACTTTGTCTGGCTGTTGAGATTCAAAAGTTGTTAGTTTTTAATTTGGCTTCTTGTTGACCTGACAGTGAACAAAAGGTTTTCTGGGATTGTGTAGAAACTGGAGGGGGGAAAAAAGATTCTGGGGAAAAGGTAAAGGAAAAAAACAAAAAAAAACTTTTTCATGGCTGAGAAACAAAACCACCCTACTTAAAAAAAAAATGCTTTCTTCTGGACTTTGATGGTAAATTGTTGTCATATCGCTGCAGGCTCTCTCTGATGTGATGGAGGAACAGGAATTTCATTTGCTTTGGTCATATTTTAAGAAAAAATTGGAAAGTCAGTTAATAGAAATTAAAGATTATTCAAAGTAAGCACATAAGCAACCAAGTCACTTATGAGGGACATGGTTGTGTTTTTAACGGTTTTTCTCCTCATTAGAATTGTGTGGGTAGAAAAAAATAATCCTGCTGGGAATTGAAGAAAGTAATGGTAGAATGGTAGCTGGTAAATAAACATGCTTGGAATATATCTATCTCTGCAAAAGGTCCCCAGACGGGAAATGAACAGACAGTATTACCTCATTAAAGAGGATATGCATAGAGGGGAACCAGAACAATATCAAATAACCTTTCCTGAGAAAGAAAATGGCTTTGTTTATTTTATACTTTAAAGACATTCTAAAATATTTGCCTATCTAAATGTAGCCAAATATTTCCTCCTAGGGGAGAAAGCAGACTTTATAATTAACACTTTTATTATTTTTTTCATAAGAAAAATAGGAAAATAGGACTCTTATCTTTAAATTTCTTAATTATACTTGTTACCATCATTTTTCTTGTTTCTAAAGAAATCCCTTGAATATTTATAGGAAAAAGCACAAAATATTTCCTTTTTTATTACTCTTATTTTAGAACTAAATACTATTGAAATATTCTTTGTTGCTGAAAGGTAATTGAACTATCAAGGTAGAAAGAATTTTGTGGTAAATGACATTTATTTTAGATGATACTTGCTTTTGCCTAATAGCTCTATAATGAAGTTGAAATTAAATCACAGGCACAAAAACTGCTACACATGGTTTGGTTGGTTGTTTCCTAAAGAGAACAGAAGAGAAGCAAGAGCTAATCTATTTTAAAATAAGTCTAGCTCCAAGATGGTGTGACGAAATAATCTTTGTCCTCATTAAGGATCAATTAGTGCTTCTGCTAACTGGACTCCCTCCCAAACCATAAAAGATAATCTGAGACAGATGGATGACAGAGAAACTTATTCCTTGGTTGTAAGTTGGAAAGAGTATGTTTTTAGTTGAAGTATGACTTGATAAAACAACAAACATAGTAGCTAAAGAAAATGATTTCAAAATTTTAATTTGTTCCTTATAAGGGAGAGGAAAAATTCAATTTTTTCATTGTCTCAGATGTGGAACACTTATAAAAATTTAAATATAGTAAATAATATGAAATATATGTAATATAATTACATAATAATATATTTTTAATTATATGTTACATAACTATATGTAATATATCATGCAATATCCAATTATAACACATTATGTAATATATAATTGTATAATTATAAATAACAATTATAATATTCTTACTAATGAATATTAATCAATATAATAATATACAAGTCCTAGATTATATTTATAATCTATCTTAATGTACTTGTGTCAGTTTCATTGAAATATTTGCAGATTTGGAAAGTTGGGACTTAATGTGTTTTAAGTGATCAAAAGTGGGTCGTACTTAATAAAGGAGCTAGAGGTACATGATGGCAGCTTAGTAGACGATCTCTGTGAAGTGCATGTGCTTTTGATAGGTCTCTGCCAGGGTCCAAATCACTGTGTGCTGATACTCAAGACAGATCAGACAGGACTCTCTGTCAAAAGAGACAGATCACCGAATCTTGTTTAGGTAAACTTTTAAGAAAGGAAATATAGCTGGGTTAGGTGGTGCATGCCTGTAATCCTAGTGGCTTGGGAGGCTGAGGCAGGAGGATCGTGAGTTCAAAGCCAGCTTTAGCAAAAGTGAGGTGCTAAGCAACTCAGTGAGATCTTGTCTCTAAATAAAATAAAAAAGAGGACTGTGGATCAGTGGTTGAGTGCCCCTTAGTGCAATCCCCAGTACCAAAAAAAAAAAAAAAAAAGAAAAGAAAAGAAAGGAAATATATTGTTTTATGTTAGTAATAGTGTAGGGAGAGATGTGCCTTCAGTATGCACACAGTATCCTCAGAACCAGCTTTCTATCTGTTCTCTTCTATAGATTTCATTTCAGCTCCTCATGATGACAGATAGCTACAGTTCCTTGAACCTCATAATCTTCCCAGTCCAATTTGAGTAGATCATACAGACTTGAGAATTCATTCTCACTTCAGAGGCTGAACTCACTGCCATCACCAAAAAATTCAGCACATGCATTGACTCAGGGCTGGATCATGTGCACCCCCCACACACACACACTTGGAGAGTGCATACCCAAGTAAATTTTACAATCTGTTGTTGGAATATGAGGAGCTGTGTGATGAAAATGCAAACAAAAATGCCCTCCAACTTTCTATAGCTCACCATTCCTATAGTAGATAGTCCCTTTCTACAATTTGAGAAATGTACTGATATAGGTTTGGGCTGGTAGTACTAAAATGTAAGAAGGAAGTCTCTCCTTGAAATGTATCTACTCCTTGAAATGCATCTAGGAAAGAGCAAAAATTGTCTAAGATGTGTAATACCTGAGTAAATTCATGCAAGCCATTCTTCTAGTTATAAAGGGTAGTGAGAGGTGGGAGGGAAAGGGAGAGTGAAGGGAAATTGCATGGTAATGGAAGGAGACCCTCAGGGTTATACAGTGGAGGGGGTAGAGAGAGAGGAGGGGAGGGGAGGGGAGAGGTGGGGAGGGGGGAGGGTGGAGGATGGGAAAGGCAGCGGAGCACAACAGACACTAGTATGGCAATATGTAAATCAATGGATGTGTAACTGATGTGATTCTGCATTCTGTGTATGGGGTGAAGGTGGGAGTTCATAACCCACTTGAATCAAAGTGTGGAATATGATATGTCAAGAAATTTGTAATGTTTTGAACAACCCACAATAAAAATAAATAAATAAATAAATATTTTGAATATGTAAAAAAAAAATGTGGGTGCTTTGTCACACTCCATATCTGATGGTTGCTATGATAAGAAAATTCAATTCAGCTCATCAGCCTCCTGACAGACTTCTTGCATTTTCTTTGGACCTTTAGGTGTTTAAAGCCATAAAGAAGAAAGGGAGCTGGGTAGTTGGACCTAGGTCCTGCAGTGGCTAAGTGGCCAGGGCACTTCCATCCCCCAAGCACCTTAAGTGTATCGTGCAGTGTAGTTGAGTGCTGAGTGCAGAAAGAAATCACAAGTGTGGATGGAGTGAGATGAAACAAAGCTGCCTCACACTGCATGAAGAGAGCATGCACTGTTCATGCTACAACACGTGCACCACAAGTTTTCTGAATCTACATCAGGATCAGAAGGCCCTTGACTCTAGGAAGTCAGACCTCAAAAATTGCAAAGAAAGGTCCAGTAAAAACACATAATAAGGAAGGAAGCATTGATCTGTGCCTGGACAGCATATTGATCTGTGCCTTTATATCTAACCTCAAAGAATAATTGTATAAATGGCAATATACAAATAAGATAGTAATTACTGGTTAAAACATTAATGCTTCTGAAAAGTGACGTTTAAACTAGAATTGGCTTGATTATGTTTATTCACCTTGTACCTCTCTTTGGTAGCAGGTACATGCTTCTGGCATAGAACCCCGAAAAACCTAAACAACCTGGGAACAGGTATTTCAAATTCAGTTTTGACACAGTAACTGTAAATTCCACAGGTTTATTCACTATGGTACTATTTTGCTTTCTTCCTAAACCATTCCATTCCTTCTATATGAACATTTTCTGTTTTAATCCCCAAAACTTCTATTGTTCAGAATAACAGAAAGACTACTGAGATGTAAAAAATTACCTACTCTTATGTCATAATCATGGTGATGTATTGAGACAGCATATATTTAATCACAAAACATTTAGCACTAATGAGGGCATCACTTAGAAAATGCCTCAGATGGACCAGTTGCCCAGCCTTTACTAAAACTGTAGGTTGATGAGCATGATAGATTTATCCCCCAGGAAGTTCTGATGAACTTTGTGAATCGTCTCTACAATTCAACTGACAGACTTCTTGCATTTTCTTTGGACCTTTAGGTGTTTAAAGCCATAAAGAAGAAACTTTGGAAGGCACAGACTTACATCATCTTTATATTTTTTTTCAAAGATCAGCACCATTAAACTTTATTTTGTAAAAATAAATACTTTTTCAAAAATAGATAATTTGATATTCTCAAAACTAGATATTTTGTTTTCAAAAGTGTCATCATCTCTTGACTGTCTTAAGTTGGTGTGAAAAGCTCCTCAGAAATGGTGTTGTTTCGTGTGGATGTGGAGCCAAGCCTTCCAGGTAGAGGGAGCAGCATGTGCAAAGGTACAAAGATCTGAGTTCTGCATGGCTGTTGAATGATAGGGATATAGGGAGCTGTGATAGAGGACGGTGTGGTTGGTGAAAAAAGTTAGATAGATAGACAAGAGAGATTGTGGTCTTGCTTACTATCCAAAAGTAGTTAGTGTTTTTATGCAGCTTTAAAATTTGAAACACTGAAGAAATTTGAAGAAAGAAAAAAAAAGGTTTTTATAGCTTTTATCACTACTGTGATAAAAAATCCTGACAAAATAATTTTAGAGGAGGAAAAGCTTGGGTGCTCACAGTTTCAGAGGACTCAATCCATAGATGGCCTGCTCCATTGCTCTGGACCTGAGAGGAGGTGGAACATCATAGTGGAAGGGTGTGGTCCACCTCCTCCAGCCACTCCCTACCTGCCTACAGTTACCACTCCACCCCCTTAATCTCTATCAGTGGATTAATGCACTGATTACATTAAGACTGTCATAACTCAATCATTATCTCTGTATGTTGTAATATTTTCTTGCATGTGAGCTTTTGGAAGACACCTCATACCTGCACTATAACAGCACATGTTGTTAAAAGAGTGGAACAGAAAGAAAGAAGAGCATAGGCAGAGGACCAGTGAAGAAGCCTTTGTCATGATTCAATGATGAAGAACTGACCTCATTATGGAGAGGCGAGGGATGGGGAAAGATCATGGATACAGAATGTTCTGAAGTTCCAAAAGATTGCTAACATAATGGCATTTTTTTTTGTAGTTGTAGATGGACAGAATGCCCCTATTTTATGTTTATTTTTATATGGTGCCAAAGATCGAACCTAGTGCCTCACACAGGCTAGGCAAGTGATCTGCCACTGAGCTACAGCCCCAGCCCCCAGTGGCATTGTTTTTATCAAACAAATGGACCCATAACATAGTTGCTTTGTCTAAGGAACATCCCATCCTCCTACCTCTCTCCCACCTCACCAGGCACAATTTACAATCCACTGTGAAACTGTCATGCTTAGGTAACTGATGTGGGCCTGGCAGAGCACAGAGGGTTGGGTTTCCTGATTAAGGCAGCCTCCTAGATAAAGGTGCTCTCAAGAGGAGGGAACACAGGAGGGTGAAGAGGCATGCTCAGCTCTTCCTGCTGGAATTCCTTCTACTTTGCCGGACTTTTCTTTGTTAAATCTTCCTACCAAGATTTTATAATGGAAACTGCTTTAGGCCCAATTAGGAAAATGAATTTATCAATGAAATGAAGTTATCAGTGAAAAGCTAATGATCTCAAAACTAAAGAACTAATACTAACAATAGAAGTTAACCTTAACAGCCATTCTTTTGGAACTCTGCTATTCTAAATGTCCAAAAGTCGATTTTTATTTTCACATAATTAGTTGCCTATTTTCAAAATGTGGTTTAATTTTTTTAAGAGCTAGATTCTAATAAAAGTAATTACCATGGTATGTATGAGTATGTGTACACACACATATATATATACATCATATATTACACATATCTATGACATATATTACACATATCTATGACATATATTATGTTAACATGTACTTATTTAATATATATTTAATATAAAGTATCTATATATCTATTTCTATTTTATTCACCAAATCAAACAGCCATCAAAAGCTTACCCAGTGCCTCCCATAAGCTAGAGATGTGGCAGTGGACATAGCAAACTGAATCTCCTCTCTCATGGAGTTTACATTCTAGTGAACTGAAAGCAAATCATTTCTCGACTCTGCCTTAAGCAAAAGGTCTGTTAGAAAAGTCAATCCCATTATCCACTCTACCAGTCAAACCTGGCAGTGCCTGATTCAGTGTTGTAAGTTACGGCAACATGATAGGGATCACAAGGGCCTGAAGAGTTGGGCAGTGACACCAGAGAGATGGAGTCATTTGGCCTTTATGTTTCTCATCAGCATTGCTTTGCACTTTGGATCAAATCTTGACATGAATTGTCGGCCTCTCTTCAACATCAAAAAGGTAATGGATGCTTCAGTTTTATCAGAACTTGAGATGTTGGGCAGGTAAATGATGACCAACTTTGGCCACCGGAAGATTGAGTGATAGCAAGAGTGACAGTGAGATTGCCTCCCACTGGGCTGCATTTCACACAGCATCACATGGAGTTGCACATCACCTCTCTCTCTCCCTCTCTCTTTCTGAAGGAAAAAAAATAGAAAGAAAGAATAAAAACCTGTCTGACAGCTCAAGCCCCAGTTGCACATGTACCCGTTAATGTTTTAGGATACAGGAGTCTTCCAGCCATTCTTCCCATCCACCTCAGGATTCATCTATCCTGTTCCATTCTCTTTTCTTCATCGTTGTTTATAGAATGACATAGAATTGGGCCTTTGAATCAAGATGGCTTGCAGATTCCATTCCTGGTAAGCTCTTCTTTCACAGTTTCAAGGCTCTATCTCTGTCTAAGTAATTGGTAAGGTTGCTGAGTGCTTATCGAACCTTCTTTTACTTTACTTGTTGAGCTTGAATCCTACATTCAGCTCTTCCACTTAAGTTTTTACAACTGGCTGAGCCACCCTTGTGCTTTCTAACTCAAGACAAGTATATCTCTAAAGTTCTGATGACTTCATTTCTCTGCTAAAAAACAAACCAACCCTTCAAAGGTTTCCCATTGTCCATCATACATCCATAGCAGACATCAATGTTGCCTGACCACTGTGATCCAAACTTCCTTTCTGGTCAAATATTTTTGCATGCCAAGTTTTTTGTGTGGAAGTAAGTTCTGTACCTCCAATCTTGCTCACACTGTTTAGTACCATCTGCAGCGCCCCTCCTCTGGGTGCATCCACAGAAACTGAGGCTCTCCCGAGGACATCCCACGCTCTCTCTGACCTTGAAGTCTCTCAAGTAGACAAGAAGTCAACCATCCTATTGAACTCAGTTGGTTAATAACGTTTAATTTCCCTTTAATATTTCTTTTCTTCAAACGAAAGCCCTGACTTAAGAATTGGAGATTTATGCTACTTTTCTCTCTCATTAGTGTCATGTCCCTAATGCTGGCACAGATAAGATAAAGTCTCCTTTCACTCTTGGATCTTGATAATGATTTCTGGTAATGATTTTGACATGAAAAGAGTATTGTTTGAATCTTTGATAACCACCATTCTGCTTTGCACCTCCATGAGATCAACTTTTTAAAGATCCTGCAAATGAGTGAGATAATTTAGTGTTTGTCTTTCTGTGCTTGGCTTCTTTCACTAAAAAACATGTCCTTCAATCTCATCAATTTTGCCAAAAATTTTATCATTTAAATGCTTTATATTTATATTTTCAAGTGCATATATCTCTTCCACATATTGATGTCATTGGAAAAACTTCTTTGATGGGCAGATTTTCTTTGCTCCACTTTGGTTCTGTTTCTCTTCACTTTGCTCCAAATCCTGGGAAGATAACTAGGTAGACTACATCTGTTTCTCTCTCTCTCTCTCTCTCTCTCTCTCTCTCTCGGATATTCCTCTGTAGAACGTGGCAGTAAATACCCTTGTTCCCATTCTGTAGGGTTGTTGAGGATGACCTAAGCCCAAACTCCACAGCTCTTGTTCTTGCTCCCTGCCCCCATTCTTTCTTTTTCTCTCTGCCATCTTTTCTTTACTGCTAAATGTCCCCTTTCCTTGCTTCTCAGGCCTTGGATATATGTACATCTCATGCTAATATAGCCCCAGAATAAAGCATTGCTCTTTTTGGTTTTCCAAATCCTTGTCCTTGCCTTTGTAAATATTCCTGTTTCTTTCTTTCTTCCTTTTTTTTTTTTTTTTTTTTTGATACAGGGTCTTTCTAAGTTTCTTGGGGCCTCGATAAGTTGCTGAGGCTGGCTTTGAACTCTTGATCCTCCTACTTCAGCCTTCCAAGCTGCTGGGATTATGAGCATATGTCACTGCACCCACCTGTAATATATGCCTTTTATTAAACTCACATTAAATGACTTGAGTGTGCTACTTATTTCCTGCTACAATCCTGACTTATGCAATTTCTTGTCTTTCAAGAGACCCTTTCAGTGCTGTGAACATTCCTAAAAAAGTAAATATCTGATTTGGGAGTTTTTCATATGAACATTTTATTATGTATGCTTAGGTCGTTTGTTTGTTTTGTAGCTAGCAGATAAACATTTTCTGAAGACCTATTTACAAATAAAATACTTTCTAAAATTCCAATTCCATGGGGTGCCTTTAGTCATGATCATTACATATAGAGGAGAATGAGGGTTTCTCCTTAGCTTTTATCAGCAATGGGAGATTAGTAAAACCTTATTGAATGACAGCTGATATCAGGTTACATAAAATCCTGCCACCCCAGGATAAAAGGGTCCAAATAAGTGTGGCTCTGGAGGAAAAGTAGCTAAGGGGCTCCATTTCTGTTAGAAGATTAGCAAGGTGGTCATAGCTGAAGTGAATGCCTTTAGGTTCAGGCAGAGTTGGTAGATGTCTGACTAGTGAGGCTCCAGTATATGGGTCTTGACACATTCTGTGCCTGTACACATTGTTCTCATAGTGCTTGGGTCTTGATTTTCCTAGGACTCTATCGTCTAAACAGTCTTGAAAATTGCTACACCTCCAGTGTCCTCACCTGCTTCCTGAGAAGCAGTTTGAAACTTGAAGAAGCAGTTCAAAGTGTGAAGAAGTGATGCATAACGGTAAGTGTGATGGTTTTCAAATTTGTTATTTTGGTATTTTGAGTGCTAAAAGGAGTTTCTTGGAGAAGTCTTTCTCTTTCATAAATCCAATCAGAAATGTTCAATTTCTGCACACACGAATAGGCAGCTACAACTGGGAAAATGATTCTGTGATTCCACACATTCCTTTGACAAGTCACAAATGGGTTTTAGTGACCAGCTGCAGCTTGTGTGTTAAATTCAAATAATTCATTCTTGGCACAGTTATTTTTCACATTCCCTTGCATTAGGGCGAAAGAAAAAAAACCATGCTGCCTACCATTATACATTGTAAAAGCAATAGATTCTCTCATATCTGTCTGGAGAGGATATTGAATACTAAATGCATAAAATGAAAATGTCAATGAATTCAACAATATGTTTCTCCTCTGATCAGTAGGGGCAACCTTGGATCTTTAGTCAGCAGGTCTGCTAAGACCTACAGGGAATTTTCCTGTCTCATAAACTACAGGAAATGTAAAACGGAGATGATTGTTGACTATTTTCCAGGTACTCAAATGGTAACTAGATTTCAGAGCTTAGGTTGATCTGGAATTTTTGCCCTCTCCCAAGGGTCTGGAGCCAATAACAATAAAACAGACAACTCGTCAATCTGCTTGGTACACTTCTGGTTTTCAGAAGAGAAGTTTTCTCTTTAATTCAAAGGCTGTTCTATGTTAACTGAATTCTTGTGTTGAAGGAACCAGATTATGTATTTGCATCTTGAAATCATTCAACAAAGACATACATTTTAAAACTCATTTTAAAAACAAAGGTGTTTTTTGAAGACTGTGATTATTTAAGTGCATCTTATGTGAGGAAAACCAAAGTGTCCTGAGCAAGAGATTTTTCTAAATTGCTGTAATATGATAGGGCTTAATATTATCACACTGGAGGTGGTTGATGGACAAAGATCCTTGAATATTTCCACTTAGTCCCTGACTAAATTGACATAGACTTTCTACTGACCTAATTAATCTTAAATTAAGCATGCCTCTGTTTACTATGATTACCTCATCAGACAAGCTGTCTCTGCATCTGTTTTTCCTTATGGTGAAAGAGGTTACTTATTACTTCAAAAGTGAGTTTTCCTCCTCTTAAACTAACTTGTTTGGCTATCCCCTTCCAAAATAAATAATATTTTCTCACCTACTGGCTGTTTAAGACCAAATTGTGTCTTCTAAAGCATGTACACAATTCATGTAGACCCTTGACTTCATTGGGAGCTATGAGTCTTTGTGAGCCTGGTTTGACCCTGTGTCTGTGCTTGGTATATAAGTATTTAGGTAATGTTTTCATTTCATGACCTGCTCAGTATCATTTTTTTTTTTTTGGCAACATACATTCACTTCCCTCACATTTTCCCATTGGTTATATTCATAAGTCTTATTATTTAGTTTACTTTCCTTTGATCATTTTTAGTCTGGATATCACTTTCCAAGGACAATGTTCAGACACCCATACACACACACACACACACACACACACGAACAAACCAAAAAATACACAGCATTTGGATTCCTCCATACAAAGTGTACACATTATCTAGGAAAGCATTTAGCTTAGCTTATAAGATAAGCACACATACATAGATTTTGCCATTTTACTTATCTCTGTGATGCAAAATAGGCTGATATTTTGCTTTTGTAAATAGAGACAGTGTTTTCTTTGTTTCTTAATTTTATGAGAAAGATCTTGATATGATGGAGAACTAATGATTTGGCTTTCCTTATCTTTCTTTAGGTCTAATTCTGGGATATGATCCAGATGAAAAGATTTTTTTCAGATTTTCTTTTGATGCATTCATACTTAATTTTCATTAGCCCCCAAATAGTGTGTTCTGAAAGCATTGCTAGTTTACCCTCTTGAAATATGTTAACATTCAAGAAAACATCAAACTGGGTATCAGGCATCTGTAGACTCATTCTGGATTCCAGGTGGATATTTGAGGCACAACAAATGAAAAGCCTTATTTTAATATATTTGCCTGCCCTTGTTTTCTCACTTGACTTCCCAATCTAATTTCTTTGCTGCCAAGGGTTCTCACTCATATCACCATTTAAAATTTAAAAGCAATATATATTTAAATGCAAAACAATGTGTGTATATGGAGACTCCGCCACAGTGGAAAGTCTGACAGTGGGTTTCATTTCAAAGAGTTCTGGATGATCTCTCGAGTGGTAGAGCCAGAAGTAAGAAATTTTAACTCATTCCAAATGACTGGAAATAAAACAAATATTATTTCCTGTCTGATCATGGTCTGTATCTTTCCACTTTACTGAAAATTTTGTTTTCATTCATTTGGTCTTTGTCATTCTCCTTTTGAGTGACTATGGTTGTTGTGAGTAACACAAAGAGCAGTTCCCAAATTTATTTTAGCAGTAGGAGAGGTGATAAGTCACCCATTCTCACATTTTGAGGAAACTGAGAAATTCTATTAATAATGTGCATGCATTTTAGATGTTCTTTGAGAGTCTCCCTACTGAATCAAAACACCCTTTTGAAATCTTACTGCTCTCTGGAATGCTAATATGATTCAAATGGGAAAATTTCCATTCAAAATCCCATTTTATCAATCCACTCAGGAACACCCCAGTAGGGTTCAGTTACACAGAAATTGCTGCTCACACAACTTTCTACCAAAAAGGCTAACAATGAAGCCAAATGTGAAAAGCTCAATAAAAATGGAGAATATTTTATATGATATAGAATGAACATATGCCAAGAATATTTGTATACTTTGTTGTAGTAGGTTCTCAAATACACGAGTAAGTTTGTGTCAGAAGTCAGTGGTCAAAATGTTCTTCAAGAGCAAGTAACAAATTATACTGACAGTAAAATAGAAGAGTGAGATACAAAATGTGTAACTTTGAATGTATCTTTTACAACTGCTCTTTGCTTTGTTTTTATATGCCTTAAAAAATTAATACTCTGCTCTTTCCTGTGGAAGCAGGAAGTAGTTAGATGAAATAAATTTACTTGTCTGTCATACATTTTTGCCCTCTTAGAAATTTCAAAGCTAATTATAGCATGATGTGTGTGACTGAGGTATATGTGCATATGTGAAACCATACAGTATGTGAATGTCATCCACATTCTTGAAAAATTATATGTGAATAAATAGAAATGAAATTACCTCTTAAATGTTCCATGGAAATCCCATGTAATGTAACTCCCCTGCCATTACTTTTAAGTGAAACCTACTTCAATAATGTTGCTTCTACAGATATACTGAATTTATAGATGGAGGTTTTTTTTGAAAACTGTAATTTCTGTAGTTACAGTCATATGAAAATATGGATAAACTCTGAAAATAAGAAAACTCAAAAGAGGTATAGAATATTTGACATAACCTTCTAGAATTAGCATGCATATTTCTGCAGCTGGGCAGTTGTTAAACAGGAGTGTGCTGAAGAGGAGATCCAACCACTGTGAAATGACAGTAATGCATTTGCCCCTCTCTTTCTTTCCCTATCTCTTGCTATCTGTCTTTGTACATTTTGTCACTATGGAAGTACTGAAATTTTATTGAAATTTCCAATGAAAAGGAACTATTGATATACTCAAAAACTCAAAATAATTATGCCAAATGAAAGGATCAGACCCTCATGAGGACTGTTTTATAGAAACTGGACTGTTGCCACCAGAATGAATCAGTCATAATATGGTGATGGTCTGTTCTGGATCTCTACCACCCAAAAACATGAGCCAAAAGACCTATTTAACATTGTCTACCCCATAAAGGCTCCAAAGTGCATTCAAGCTGAAGCCTTATGTCAAGGAAAATGCATAGGAGTAACCATATGGAAAAAAAAAATCTCAACCATTACCTCACACCATATAAAATTAGCCCAAATGGAACATAGACCTATATGTAAAAATTTTAGAAGAAAGCATAAGAGGAAATCTTAGTGATGTTGCATTTGGCAAAGGTTTCTTAAGTATGACATAAAAAGCATGATAAAAAACAATAAGTTGTACTTCACCAAAGTTAAAAACATTTTTGGAAAAAATATGTGAAGCCACAGCTTGGGAGAAAATATTTTTGTAAATCCTATCCACCATGGACTTATATACTGAATATATAAAGAACATTTAGAGCTCTAATAATAAGATAAAGCCACTCATTTTATGAAATGGACTAAAGATTTGAAGAGGTACTTCACATATGTTCCCGCCAAAAAAAAAAAAAAAGAAAGAAAGAAAAAGCTATATGTGGATGGCAAATAACCACAAGAAAATATACTCAGCATCATTAATCATTAGAAAACTATATGTTAAAAACCAGAATGAGACATCAATTTTCTACAAGTAGAATGGCTAAAATTAAAAAAAACTAAACTTCTAGAGTATCAGAACTCTGATACACTGCAGATTGAAATGTAAAATAAAAAAAAAAACTACCCTGGAAAATAGTTTGATGATTTCTTAAAAAGATACACATACACTTATGCAAGTCAACCAATATTCTCTTGGATATTTACCCAAGAGAAATGAAAGCATGTTTTTGCATCAAGATTTAAACATAACTGCTATATTTGCAATAGCTGAAAGCTGGAAACAACTCAAGTGTCCTTCAATAGGAAAATGGAAATGCAACTCGGCAATAAAATAGGAGCAAAGTATTAATATACTCCAACACTCAAAATAATTATGCCAAATGAAAGAAGTCAGGTTTTTAAAAAGTATTTATTGTATTATATTTACATTTACATAATATTTTAGAAAAACAAATCCAATCTATAACAACAATAGTATATCAGTGGTAGCCTGGGATGAGGGTGAGAAAGAAAAGCCTCAGGGAGGGATTTCAAAGAGTCACTGAGAAACTTTTGAGGGTGGTGGTTGTATTTATCATTTTGAATGTGGTGATAGTTTAATGGGTGTATCTATATGTTGAAGTACCATATGAATATGTAGTTTATTGTATGTCAATCACATCTCAATAAAGCTGAAAATTTTAAGCATATAAGTATAAAATATAAATATAAGTATAAAAATCTCTTGTATTTTAAAAAAATCTCTTGTATTTTTATAGGCCAAGCTTTGGAATTCATAGTGAGTACTAGTGATGACTTTGGAATGTTATTTCCAAGCAGCACACAGTATGCAGTATGTTGCATTATGAAAGGAACATCCATTAGTGACCATTAGTTTGGCAGACAGTTAAGTAAAGTTTAATTGAATGGCAGGATTCTCAGAATCACTAATGTGCTATTAAGACTTACAAATCAAGATGCAATATGTAGTGTACAACTTTTCCCCAAATAATTTGTCGAGAGAGTCCTTTATTAAAGAGTCCCAAGGAACTAGTGTTCCATGAAACCCACTTGAGGAAGTGCCACCCTGCCAACATCTCGAAGAGGACAGAGTCCTGGAGGGCTTGATTCTCATTTTGCAACTTATCAGGTCATCTCTTTGGTTCTCAAAAGTCAAACGCACAGAGGTAGAGCATACAATGGTGGTTACCAGAGGCTGGTGGTGGGCTGGAAATAGGAAGATGGTCAAAGAGTGCAAAGTTTGAGTTACACAGGAGGAACTGTGCAATATCAATTGCACATATTGGTGACTATAGATAATAATACACAATGTATTGTATGTTTCAGAATTGGTAAGAGTATGTTTCAGATGTTTTCACCACAAAAATAAGCATATGAGGCATATATGCTAATTAGCTTGACTTAATGATTCCACATGTAATATCAAAACATTCACATTGTACCCCCAAATTATACACAATTATTATTTGCTAATTAAAAAACAAATTTAAGTTGAGTGTTTATATTCAAATTTTTCATTTTACAAGTAGGTAAATCTAAATGTCTATAAAAGAATCTACTATATTCCATGGGAGCATTAGATATTGAACTGTAGTTTTAAACCAGAATATTTTGTAGCTTGAAGATTGTTCTAAAGTAATGTTTCGTATTTACCATCCCAAGCCCCCTGACTACATTACAGTCACTAGAAAGCTTTTATCAACATTGAGTCTTACCTCTTTCCCTTCCTCTTTTTCTTTGCATAAGTGAGTTAAAAAATACTTGAGCCAAAAAACATACATATTAATGTGGGTTTTGCCAGGGAAGCCTGGTCCAGAATGCTCCATGTCACCTGATAGAATGCAAGGAAGAACTCACAGATTCAGCTCTGTGCTATTCTTGCCTCAGATGCATGACCTGAATCAAACCATGAGGAAACATCAGACCAACCCAAACAGAGGGGCACTTTATAAAATAACTGGGCTGTAATCAGCAAATGTTAAAGTCACAAAAGTCAAACAAATAAGAAGGAACTCTTCCAGACTGAAGACACTACACTAAAGACACATGACAGATAAATGCTAAGCTATAAAGGACATTATTAGGACAATTGTTGAAATTTGAATGGGATAAGAGGATAAGATTATATGTATATCATGGTAATTTTTGTTTGTATACTTACTTTGTGATTTTATAGGAAAATGTCCTAATTTGTAGAAAATGTGTATTATTTAGAGACAATGATGAGGTATTATGTCAGAAAGTTATTCTCAAATGATTTAGAGTTCCTTTACATTGCATTTGATAATTTTCTATAAGTTTGGAACTGTCTCACTCTTTTTTAATTTAAAGGTATTTCCCTGGATTAAAGCAGAAAATACATATTTATATATATACACTTTTTAAATAGACATATAATATCATATACAAATATATAAACAATTTAGGCCTTACTTGGGCTTAAATGCCTACATAAAAATTCAGCAATTTTCATATATTTAATTATTTATTATTTTTTTTACAAAGCTCATAGGTGCAGACATACAATTTCAGAAGTCACTTAGAAATCATTTCATCTACCAACTCTTCACTTTGTTGAAAATATTATTTGCTTAAATTCAGACAGTTACATACTGATAGAGCCACTGTAATGTTTTTGACACCTACATTTTGTCAAGTACTGGCACATGTTATCTAAACAAACTGGCAAACAATAATCTAAATATTATCATCATTTTAAAGAGAAGCAAATTGAGGTTTATAATAAGTAAAAGTTGCCAAAGACCATATAGGTAGTAAAGGGTAGAAGAAACACTTGAATCCAGGTCTGTTTGTTTCCAAAGCATGAGCTCTTACTGTCACACCATGGGATACCTCGTCAGTAGTCAGTGGTCATACACTTTTTGAATTAATGAATGTGGAATATCTCAAGTGCATGTTCATAGATTATTTTTTTCTGTAAACTTTCCGGTCATAGGTGACGATTTAATTTGAATGTTGCAAATAGTAGTTTGTTATTATCTATGCTCCTTTTCTTTTGCATTACCAAGCAAGTGTTTAGCATCCCAGTAGTAAATGCTAAAGAAACCTATTGGAATCCCTGTGTGGCAGTGTGCATCTGTAATCCCAGAGACTTGGCAGGCTGAGGCTGGAAGGAGGATCACAAGTTTGAGGCCAGCCTTGGCGACTTAGTTATATGTTGTCTCAAAATAAAAAGGGCTAAGGGTGTGACACCGTAGCTCAGTGGCAGAGTGCCCCTGGATTCAATCCCCAGTACAAAAAAAAAGAAAAAAAAGAAAAGAAAAATCTGTGATTTATTTAATATTTAATTCTGTCAAAAATAAAGGATATGTTGTGTTGACTTTCAAAAGTCATAATTCCACTATTTAATTAGAATATTTGATGGAGAGATAGAAAAGGAAGAAGGAAGGTCACAGTGAGAAAACACAGATGGGACTTCCCACAACTTCAAGACGGGGAACAAAAAGGAGAGAAAAAGGATAACATAAGTAGTGGTAGAAAAAGCCTTCATGATTCTTTTATCATTCTCTAAAAATGGTGTCACAGGAAAATAAATTGTAATTATAAATGTGAAGCTTTAGATATGAAATTGGAATATATTTGTGTGTATATATTGATGAAACAATAGCATTATAATATTAATTGCAGCTTATTAGAAGAAAATAGACGAAGTATTTATAATGACATTTGTACTATATACTAAAGTCAATTTTTACTATGAAAAGGTAATTATATAAAGTTAAAATGAAAAGTGCTTATCTTCCCATAATAAGGATGAATCAAACATCTCACTGGACACGTACTTCAACATAATCTTCAAATTTAATCTCCTAAAACAAAGCGAGTGACACATCTTCTTTGTCTATATATTTCTTTCACCTTCTTCTACCTTCTTTTTTAATATTTGATTTGATTACTAGCAGAAAAGGAAGAAGTGTCATGATTTGTAATGTTTCAGACTCACTGGAATTAATATAATATATATATATATATATATATATATATATTATATAATCTCACTGGATTATATATGTTTAGTGCATTATATATTAAATATATGTGTCTGTATATGTATATGTATGTGTGAATATATATATATATATATATATATATACACTTTTCATTTTAACTTTATATAATTATCTTTTCATAGTAAGAACTGACTTTAGTATATAGTGTAAATGTCATTATAAATGATGTATCCTCACTTTAAAATATGTTGTGGATTTTCTTTTAATAAGCTGCAATTAATATTGTAATACTATCGTTTTATCAGTACACACACACACACACACACACACAGAGTTATAGTGGCAAATAATCCTAACTTAAAGGGCAATGTAGTCCATCAGTAGTAGTCGGATACAGATGAAATTTAATCACTACATAGGCAATTGGAGTTAGGTCCATAAAAAAAGATCTGCTGTGTAATTAAACTCTCTAAAAAACAAAACATAATTTATACTATATGAAGACTGCATATATACAATGCCAGATAAAATATATGAAAATGTCATACAAAGCAATAAAACTACTCAGTGTGATATAATCATATTATTAAACTTAATTTTTTCAAATCTATTGCATCTCTGCCTATATAATCTAAGATTCCAACGCTTGCTCAGCTTCTGGATCCATATATGCCCCGTGGATGAAATGTGGTCATTAAAGGACCCTTTGGTTTATATTGATCTAAACTCCCCTATATTCTTCTAAAACCTAACCAAAAAACCAGGTAATCAAAGCAGGGTTATAGAGAGATATAAAAGACAATTGAAGATATTTTCTATATTCTTTTTCTTTTTAAAATATATTTTTTAGTTGTTGATTTATTTTATTTGTTTATTTTTGTGTGGTGTTGAGAATTGAACCCAGTGCCTCACATATACTAGGCAAGTGCTCTACCACTGAGCTACAACTCCAACCCATTTTCGACACTTTCTATCTAAAGACATTTAATATCACTTCATGGTCCATGTTCCAAATATTCATTAGTATAAGAGGCATAACACAATTCTCTTCAAGAACTAGTGGAGTTTCCAGTCATATCAAAAAACTAATGATCTGAAAAAAAGTTTTATATTCTTACAGAAGAATACTACTCTGCAACATGAAGGAGCAAAATACTGATAAATACAACACTGTGGATCATCCTCCAAGACATCATGCTGAGAGAAGCCAAAATAAGTCTCTACAAATGAATACATATTGACTACCACAGATAGGGAGTTTTAGAACAAGAAAATGCACGCTGAAAGAAATCAGAGCAGTGAAGGTATGACTGCAAATGGACTTTTGGAGATGATGGCATTGTTAGGGATGTCTTGATAGGGATATTGGGTTACATGGACATATGAATTTGTCAGATGTGGAATTCTAACACAAGGTCTCTGAAGCTTACTGTTGGTAAATTAAACCTTAACATAAAGGGTATGTAAAGAAAAAAATGTTCTTTTCTTTTTTTGTCTTTGCCTCCAAGTTCAAAGGCAAATCTTCAAAAGTCAAACACAGAACTGGTTGCAGAGGCTGAGGCAGGAGGACCCCAGGTTCAAAGCCAGCATCAGTAACTCAGTGAGGCCCTAAGCAACTTAGTGAGACTCTGTCTCAAAAATAATTTTTTTAAAAAGGAGACTGGAGATGAGGCTCTGTGATTGAGCCCATCTGTGTTCAATCCACAGAAAAAAATCATACACAGGTAGCTAAGAGCACTATCATGTTCTCATAATTTCTATCTTCTATTTTTATTTTAATTATTTCTAATATAATAATCTTATTATTTATTTATCACATTACATCTTTCCCTTTTTAAAAAGAAGCATAATATAAATGCATGCATACAATAACCCTTACAAATAGCAAAATGGACAAAACTCTAAAATGTAAATTTAAAAATTCAGAAAACTTCAAATATCCTTACTTTTTAATCACTCTCAATCACTGAATCTTAATCTTATTCAGTTACAAGAGTCTATCTGAATATTGCAAAATACAAATTCCTCTCTTGGTTCTTGCCATTTTATCAAAAACTTATTTTCTTTCGAAGAAAGAAGAAACATTGCTCAAGTGAAAAAGTTACTTGATAATTACTTGACAATAAGATACTCTATAAATTTAAGAATTTGTGGTGAAAATGGCTATTTAAAATTGTCCTAGTGCAGCCACTCAATAGAACTCTAAACTCTCTCGACTTACATAACATCAAAATTGTTTAAGGATGCATGATTTAAATATAAAATGGGGGCTGGGCTTGTGGCTCAGTGGTAGAGTGCTTGCCTCGCATGTATGAGGCATTGTGTTCCATCCCCAGCACCATATAAAATAAATAAATAAACAAAATAAAGGTATTGTTTCCATCTACAACTAAAGATATTAATATATATAATGAGAAAATACAGAATTTTAAAAACTGTTACTGATCATGCTTATAAAGAAGGGCAGAAATTTTTGTTTGGGACAGTCCTTGGAACTATTCTGACACGTGGGCTAGGCACAGAGTGAGTAGGAAAAAGTTCGGTACTTCTATCTGCAAATCAGATTTGTCTAACAGTTTTATTTTTCTCAGTAGATGTGAAATCTCAGTTGCTGTAGCACCAAAGAATATTCACAGTTGAGTCAGTCTGACTTCCACTTTGCTCAGGATGAGCAGTGTAGGCAACATTCACTATGGAACACATTTCACAAATCCCTACTTCAGGAGAAGCGGCTACATGGATGCTGCTCATTCAGAATGCTTACAAAGCCATGAAAATCTCTTCCCAGGATGTGTTCCTGATGTTTTTTCTGGCCAATTCTATTTACTTTGTAAAGAATAACTTCAAAGCCTATTTTTAACCCCACACAACAGTTCTTATGACTAGAAAAAATTATATTTATTCCTCCAAACTAAATTTACCTCTGCAAGTTTTCAGGGAGAAAAAAAAAGTTCTAATACCCAAATTAATCATCAAATTTCCTCTGTTATGTTTTACTCTTGATACTGAGAGGGGTACAGTTTTTTTCTCTGGCAAGTACTACTATGGTAGCATGAAAAGCACTTGGCTCTGCTATTTCCTAAAACAAACATGCAGCAAACCATTCGCTAAAGAAATCAGCATTCATTTCTATTCCATAAACTTATATGTTCAGTGTCATAAAAAGAGAAATGCACTGAAAAAGAATTCCTCATTAACAGACTGGCAAAAATGTAAAAGTTTGATACCAGACTCATTTCATGCAGCTGTAGGGGAAAATGACACCTCACACTTCACTGGTAGAGCTAAAATTTGTACAACTTCTCTGGAGGGGAATTTAGCAATGTCAACCAAAACATAGTCATATTTACCCAAGCATTTGATGCTGTAAATGCATAGAATTTTGCAGTAAATGAATGAGGTTACTTTTACTCCAGCAATCCTACTTTTATAAATCTATCCTACCAAACAACAACAAGAAATACTGAAAGATACATAAACAAAAACAAAAAATAGATACTTCTAGGGGTAGGGATAATGGGATAGGAGTTCCAAATGGACATTTTTTTATTGTAAGTAATAGTAGTTATAAGACTAAGTTTCTATCCTTTAATAAGAAATAGTATGTATATATTCTTTCCCCATTTTCCTACTGGGTTCTGGGTCTCTATTGACTTATATATTTTTAAAAGAATTATTTTGTTATTAGTATCTGATGTGAACATATTTTCTTAGGTACCAAGTTTATCTTTCAATTTTGTTTTGGGTAGTATGTACCAAACAAAAAAATTCTTTTTTTTTTTTTTTTTTGGTGGTGCTGGGGATTGAACCCAGGGCTTATGTGCATGCCAGGCAAGCAATCTACCAACTCAGCTATATGCCCAGCCCACTAGTTTTAACACAGTTTAATTAGTCTTGGTGTGTGTGCATGTGTGTCTGTCTCTGTGTCTGTCTTTGGGAATTTGTGTCATTGTTTTGACAGATATTTCTCACTTTAATGATAACCAAAGACAAAACAGCCTCTTTTTCCTTCTAGTACTTTAAATTATTTCATTTTTAATATTTAACTATTTCATCCTTCTGATTTTATTTTGATGTAAAGTGTTAGGTAGAATTTCAAATTAATTTTTTTATTTCCTATAGAAATCTCTTTGTAATCCATTTCCTCAACTAATTTGAAGTGACATCTTCAACATGCATCAAATTCTTGTATGTACTCGTGCCCATTTTGGAACTTCCTATTGCACTCCATTGATCTTTCTATTTATGCCTATATATTTTGATGTCTACAAAGTCAGTTTCCTGGGCTGAGGTTGTGGCTCAGTAGTGGAGCACTCGCCTAGCACATGTGAGGCACTGGGTTCAATACTCGGCACCATATTAAAAAATAAATAAAGTTATGTCCATCTACAACTAAAACAACATTAAAAATAAAGTTAGTTTCGTTTCATTGCTATCATTTCTTTTTTATTTATTTAATTTTTTATTGTTGGTTGTTCAAAACATTACATAGTTCTTGATATATCATATTTCACACTTTGATTCAGGTGGGTTATGAGCTCCCATTTTTACCCCATATACAGATTGCAGAATCACATCAGTTACACATCCATTGATTTACATATTGCCATACTAGTGTCTGTTGTGTTCTGCTGCCTTTCCTATCTTCTACTATCCCCCCTCCCCTCCCCTCCCCTCTTCTCTCTCTGCCCCCTCTACTGTCATTCATTTCTCCCCCTTGTATTATTTTTCCCTTTCCCCTCACTTCCTCTTGTATGTACTTTTGTATAACCCTGAGGGTCTCCTTCCATTTCCATGCAATTTCCCTTCTCTCTCCCTTTCCCTCCCACCTCTCATCCCTGTTTAATGTTAATCTTCTTCTCATGCTCTTCGACCCTACTCTGTTCTTAGTTACTCTCCTTATATCAAAGAAGACATTTGGCATTTGTTTTTTAGGGATTGGCTAGCTTCACTTAGCATAATCTGCTCTAATGCCATCCATTTCCCTGCAAATTCTATGATTTTGTCATTTTTTAATGCAGAGTAATACTCCATTGTGTATAAATGCCACATTTTTTTTATCCATTCGTCTATTGAAGGGCATCTAGGTTGGTTCCACAGTCTTGCTACTGTGAATTGTGCTGCTATGAACATCGATGTAGCAGTGTCCCTGTAGCATGCTCTTTTTAGGTCTTTAGGGAATAGACCGAGAAGGGGAATAGCTGGGTCAAATGGTGGCTCCATTCCCAGCTTTCCAAGAAATCTCCATACTGCTTTCTAAATTGGCTGCACCAATTTGCAGTCCCACCAGCAATGTACAAGTGTACCCTTTTCCCCACATCCTCGCCAGCACTTGTTGTTGTTTGACTTCATAATGGCTGCCAATCTTACTGGAGTGAGATGGTATCTTAGGGTGGTTTTGATTTGCATTTCTCTGACTGCTAGAGATGGTGAGCATTTTTTCATGTACTTGTTAATTGATTGTATGTCCTCCTCTGAGAAGTGTCTGTTCAGGTCCTTGGCCCATTTGTTGATTGGGTTGTTTGTTATTTTATTGTCTAATTTTTTGAGTTCTTTGTATACTCTGGATATTAGGGCTCTATCTGAAGTGTGAGGAGTAAAGATTTGTTCCCAGCATGTAGGCTCCCTATTTACCTCTCTTATTGTTTCTTTTGCTGAGAGAAAACTTTTTAGTTTAAGTAAGTCCCATTTGTTGATTCTAGTTATTAACTTTTGTGCTATGGGTGTCCTATTGAGAAATTTGGAGCCCGACACCACAGTATGTAGATCGTAACCAACTTTTTCTTCTATCAGACGGCGTGTCTCTGATTTGATATCAAGCTCCTTGATCCATTTTGAATTAACTTTTGTGCATGGCGAGAGAAAGGGATTCAGTTTCATTTTGTTGCATATGGATTTCCAGTTTTCCCAGCACCATTTGTTGAAGATGCTATCCTTCCTCCATTGCATGCTTTTAGCCCCTTTATCAAATATAAGATAGTTGTAGTTTTGTGGATTGGTTTCTGTGTCCTCTATTCTGTACCATTGGTCCACCCGCCTGTTTTGGTACCAGTACCATGCTGTTTTTGTTACTATTGCTCTGTAGTATAGTTTGAAGTCTGGTATCACTATACTGCCTGATTCACACTTCCTGCTTAGCATTGTTTTTGCTATTCTGGGTCTTTTATTTTTCCATATGAATTTCATGATTGCTTTCTCTATTTCTACAAGAAATGCCGTTGGGATTTTGATTGGCATTGCATTAAACCTATAGAGAACTTTTGGTAATATCGCCATTTTGATGATGTTAGTTCTGCCTATCCATGAACAGGGTATATTTTTCCATCTTCTAAGTTCTTCTTCTATTTCTCTCTTTAGGGTTCTGTAGTTTTCATTGTATAAGTCTTTCACCTCTTTTGTTAGGTTGATTCCCAAGTATTTTATTTTTTTTGAAGATATTGTGAATGGAGTGGTTGTCCTCATTTCCATTTCAGAGGATTTGTCGCTGATATACAGGAATGCCTTTGATTTATGCGTGTTGATTTTATATCCTGCCACTTTGCTGAATTCATTTATTAGCTCTAATAGTTTCTTTGTAGACCCTTTTGGGTCTGCTAGGTATAGAATCATGTCATCTGCAAATAGTGATAATTTAAGTTCTTCTTTTCCTATTTTGATGCCTTTAATTTCTTTCGTCTGTCTAATTGCTCTGGCCAGTGTTTCGAGAACTATGTTGAACAGAAGTGGTGAGAGAGGGCATCCCTGTCTTGTTCCAGATTTTTTCATTGCTATCATTTCTTAAAGGTTTTCTGGATGCCTTCTTTTTTACATGACATGCAGAATCAACATATCTTATTCCAAATAATTCTCTTTACATTTTAATTGGAAGTATATTTAATTTAACTCCTAAGAAACAGAAAATGACTTCCACTTTGTCTTCTCCTATCATTTAATTTTTTTCTTTTTTGTATGTTTTTTTCTTATGATTATTCCTTCATCTTTCTTGTTGATAATAGAGCTGTCAATCTATGTTGTGACTTAGATACTAAGTGTCCCCCAAAAGCTCATGTGAGAAACAATGCAAGAAAGTTTAGAAGTGAAATGATTGGGTTATGAGAATCTTAACCTGATCACTGCATTAACACCTGAGAAGGATTAACTGGGTAGTAACTATAGGCAGGAAGGGTGTGACTAGAGGACACAGGTCCCTGTGGACATGTGTTTGGAGTATATATTTTGTCCCAGGTGAGTGGAACTCTCTTTCTCTGCTTCTTGTGTCCTTGTCCCCAGCTCCTTTCTACTGCCACACTCGTCTCTCATGATGTTCTGTATCACCTTGATCCCTGAGTAAAGAAGCCAGCTGTTTATGGACTGTGACCTCTGAAACTGTGAGGTCATAATGGTACTATTAAATTCTTTGAAAATTTTAATTGTTCTTGTTAGGTCTTTTGGTTACAGTGCTGAATAACTAACTAAAACAGGTATTTATTTTTTTTAAATCAACAATATTATTTTAAACTGGTAAATTCATTCTGTGTCATTCACTTGCTAACCCTACATAGATACTATCTAAAACATTTGTCAACCTAGATATTCTGATTTTTATTTCTTTTCCTATGGACCATGGACCACATATCTCATATGAAATACCTGTGGCCCCATGATTTCTTAGCATCTTTTAAACAACCATGTTAACTATTATCTATCAAAATATTTAATCTCTATACTATCTCTATGATTTCTACATTTTCCCAAACTAAGCTTTAATAAATTCTTTGAAAATTTCTTTCCTTCTTTGAACTTGTCAAATATCTTTCTTATTAAATGAACATAAAACAAACGTAAAATTTCTAAAACATTGAACCTGGCAAAAAAGATAGATAGCATGTTCTTAGTATTTAAATTTCAACATGTGTAAAAAATAGCCTGCAGGGAAAGGAAGCAAGATGGCTGATATTATAACTGCATTCATGGGATGCACCACAAAACAGTTCTTAATAGGACAGTGAGTTAAACAGAAGAGCACAGGACTACCATATCACAATCTTCCCCATAACATGACTGTGAGAAACATGCACTGTATATACACACTCGACATGATAGGTATACTTAGGGAGACTGAAGAAATCTTTATCCCTCAGTTAGCTGTTCGTAGTAATACAGAAATTAATGCCCTTCATTTTTCATTTTTTGTTAAAGCCCCAGAATTTTGATGTCTTCTTTTCTATTAAGCTTTATTTAATTAATTTATATACATCTCATGTTATGATATAAATATATGGTACTGTTATGGATGCAGAACTTTTATGGTTTGGATATGATGTCCCCCAAAAGCTCATGTGTGAGACAATGTAAGAAGGTTCAGAGAAATGCAATTGGGTTTTGAAAGCCTTCACCCAATCAGCAAATTAATCACCTGATGGGATTAATTGAGTGGTGATTGAAGTCAGGTGGGTGTGGCTAGAGGAGAAAGAGCATTGGGGGCGTGGCTTTGGGTATATATTTGTATCTGGGGGGGGGGGGTGGAGTCTCTCTCCACTTTCTCATAATCATGTGAGCCACTTCCCTCTGCCATACTCTTCTGCAGTGATGTTCTGCCTCACCCCAAGCCTCACAGAATGGTGCCAGACTTTCATGGACTGAGACCTCTGAAACTCTGAGCCCCCAAATAAACTTTTCTTCCTCCATAGTTGTTCTGGTTGGGTCCTTTGGTCACAGCAGTGAAAAAGCTGACTAAAACAAGAACACATATTTATTTAGACACAAACTTCCCATGCCATATAAAAGAACCTTAAGAGAAGAATGAAAAGAGCTTGTTCAGGAGAGTTAGCAGGAGAATGCAAAAGTTTATCTAGGAAGGAAGGTAGAATCAAAGGGATACTTCAAGTGTGGCTTGGAAGTGCTTCAGGGAGGCTGAGATGGTGATGGCCTTTAGAGTAAGAACTGATATAAGTGAGAGTGCCAACCATTTTGTTGAGTCATTGTGTCAATCTGACTGAGTTTTAAACCTAATGTAGGGTTTGGGTAAAGATTGATTAGATAATAGGTTAATTCTACAAGGTGATTAAGCTATTCCCCTGAGGGAGGGAGGTAGTTTGGGGAGATGTATTATTTTTTTTCAGACATTTATAGTGCCTTTTAATCCAGCTGTTCAAACACAAAGCCATTTAAAGTGCTTTCTACCACTCAGAAGGAAATTCTAGATAATATGGATAATCGGAATTAATGACATGTCCAGTGTCACAGAGGATCCAGATGGAGATAGAAATTGCAAAGGGTCAGAAGTTCCATCATGCAACTGGGAAGCAGTTTTAGAGAACATTACTCCATAAATAATGAGTCCTGAGATCATTACTCAGACAGACCCAGGATTACCAACTAAAAAGTACACTTAGGAAAAGGGAGAAAATGGGTGTGCACTTGCTTATAAGGTGATTTATTGATATCTGTCCTCAAAATTCTTGCTAATTTATACTATTTTGCTTTTTACTCTTGTTTTATCATGGGGGCTCTGCTACCTTCTTTAGTCGAAGCATTGTGTGGTATTCTACGGGGTGTGGCATTATAATATGGGCATGCAATTGAGGTTGTTTGGGTAGGTATGTGCCTAGTTTCTATTTATAGGTCCACAGTTTCTCCAGCCTCCAGATATTAGCATTTACACTGGAATTATCAAGCCCAAATGATGTACTTAGGGTGTCTGTGACCCTAAGTACAAGTGTAGGAAGTGTAGGAAGCTGCAAGTGTAGGAAGCATGCATGCATCTTACAAAGACTTGCATTGGATAGAATTGAGTTCAGGATGTCCTTAGTGCACAGAAGCATGTAAAAGGAGAGACTATATAGTATATGATTCCAGTGGCTGGTCAGGGTCTCAGCATCCACATGTTATGTTTAGTGTCAGAGCTCTGGAAGAGATAGACCTGATGTCCTACATGAGGAATCAGGTCTGCAGATCTGTGTGGCAGGTTTTTGTACCAGTCAACTTAGCCTGAAGATCCAAAGTTTCACCCAAGTTCTGCTCAATTAGTGTTTCCCAAGCTTAGAAAGCATGAGCATAAACTGAGGGTTTACTAAAAGTGTACATCTCTGTGCCCCACTCCTGGAGAATATTATCCAGTAGATCTGGAATGGAAATCTCAGGATCAGCATATTTAACAATATATAGGTATGTGTGTGGAATAAACACACTTTGAGAAACGTTGCTGGGTAGTCAATGATGAAAGTTATTCAAGTGGTAGACACGGATGGAGAAAGATACTACAGTTGAAAAGTGATGATTTTACAGTACTGCATGTTCTGGATTGTGGCTATATCTAGTTGGCCTGCTAAATACAAGGCACAGAGACTTAGATTTTGTTTCAGCTTCCGATGTTGGTGTTTTCATCTGTCATCAGATTGAAATGGTGTGTCAAGCACGGGACACATTAGTTGCTAGAGTATTTTGGAAAGTCTTCTAGAAATGGGGGGGCACATTGAAAATAGCCTAACCTGATGGAATGTATCATCTGAATATTTCTGGAAAGTAAAAAGATTCCTTGGAATTGGAGCTTCATTTTAATTTCATCAGGATCCCTCAATCATGCACCCTGATGCATTTCTGATATGAAAAGGTAATGGAAGATCTGGAGAGAGCTGAAATTGTCTTCATAAAAGAATGATAAGAATGGAGCATCCTGTCAGAAATTAGGAGATAGGCTAGGAGAAGTCAGGAGATAGGAGAAGAAAGAGTAATCAAGAGAAAGGAAGCCAGTATATCTTTCAGGACAGCCTAGCTTGAGGTAGGGAAGCCAAAAGAAGGAAAGCATGTCTATATTCGTCTGCTTCCTGTTTCTATAACAAAATATCTGAGGCCAATTAATTTATAAAAAGAAAAACTTCATTTGGCTCATGGTGCCAAAGGTTCTATGTAAAGAACAAATGACCCCATAGTCTTGGGCCTCTGGAGAGGGCAATACATTATTACAGGAGCATGTGGCAAAGCAGAACTGTTTACATCATGAGCTAGAAAGCAAAGAGGGGGAGGATCAGTCAGGGTCTCACAGTTACCTTTAAGGGTATGCACCCAATGACCTAAGGAACTTCCACAAAGTCATACCTCCTGAAGATCTGTAACACCTCCCACTAATGCCACCCTGGAGACCAAGCCTTTCACACATGGACCTTTAGGAGACACTTATCCAAACTATAGCAATGTCTATGTTTATTTTATTCATATTTCTATATGCCCCTACCTGTATCCATTTATCTATATAGAGAAAAGAGTTTATGAAATCATAGAAAATACTGCATTTCAAGTTTGGGATGATGCTCTGTGGAACACAGAGTTCCTATGTGGAATGGCAAAAAAATTTATAAACCAATTGAGTGGCTGCAGAATCTCAAAGTCAAAAGAGACCATGACATAGAATCCCTTTCATCATCCCCTGCTCTTTCCTTCATGTTCTGCATGTGAAGAAGGTGATAAACTTTCTAAAAGATGTTGGAAAAAGCCAATTTTATCAGTATCTTAAGGTACAATGTAACCCTACATAACATTTGGACTCCATTTAAGTTTTAGGCAAAGAAGGTAAGGATTTTCTTTCCTAACCAGAGTTAAACCACTGAAAGATTTTGAATGTGTGAGTAATTTATTTGAAAATTGATAATAACTAAACACAACTGTAGCTCAACCATTTTAAGAAGAAGTTTGTTTTAAAGTACTAGGTAGTTTCTTAAATTGACTGTTTTTAAATTGGGTCAGAGTTTGGAAGATGAATTATGATTTTTAAAAGCAATGGGACAGACTCAGGAAAACATTCAAGATTTTCAGAGAATATTTTGTACAAATACCAGCTCTGTAGGTTTATTTTCTTTCTCATAATAATCTTGTGTGGGTATATGTGTGTATGTATCTTAATTTATGGTCAGCCTCAAAATTACAAGCAAGAAAAATTCCCCTTATTTTTTGTGGTTAGATGTAAAACATCTGACAGTATTTGCCAAGAAAACCCAATTTGCCTCACTGTTTACATAAGCAAAAGGAAAAGTGCAGGGTATCCATCTGCAAATCAACATCAAAGCCTTTCCACAAGATGCAGGGAGGGTGACATGTATTTGGAGAACAGTGTGAGATCCTTCTGTTACCAGGATTCTGTTGGCTCCAGCTTTCTACCTAACCATGGCCAAGGGCAATGAAGCTCTGTGTCTTTACTGCTGAGGTAGCTGGTCTTTTAGAGCTGAACCTCACAGCTCTCTGATTTTTGCCCACTCCCTACCCTGTAACATCTGTGAGTGATAGAGAGTCACAGCACATTTTATATGCAATGAAGCCATTCCAAAAACTTTCATAAAGTCAAAGCTTTGAGGAATAAAGGAGAAAAAGTTGTTGACTAAACATATCTTTTCTGACACCTGATGCTGTACATGCCTCATATGAGTTATCTGGTGCATGTAGAACTTACATCACAGAATTATTACCTAGACATGTTGACCACAAAGCTTCTATTTCTTTCCAATTATTAAATGGATCAGGTTTTCTCCTTTTCTTATAATGAGATTCCCAAAATTGTGCATTTTAGTGGTAAGGGCATAATTTATATTGCCCTTTGAGTTCCAAACTATGTGTGTGTGTTGGGGGGGTACTGGATTTTGAATTGAACCTAGGGCAATTTATTATTGAGCTACATTCCCAGTCTTTTTTATTTTTATTTTGAGACAGTGTCTCACTAAGTTGTTGAGGGTCTCGCTAAGTTGCTGAGATTGGCCTTGAACTTGTGATCCTTCTGCCTCAGCCTCCCAAGTCACTGGGATTACAGACATGCACCAGCATACTAGGCTGAGTTCCAAATTTTTAAGCCTCTACAATTATGTATTCTAAGGCAGCAATATGCCCTTACAGATGTTGGTATCTAAATAATCTGATAGTTTGACAAACAGATGATTCACACTACCCCAAAGCTATTATAAACTATGAAATTCCTTGACTACCTTCTCTCCCTTCCTCCCTTCCTTAACTTCCTGACTTCCTTCTCTTTCTCCTCCTTTTTCTTACCTGTTCTTCTTTATTCCTCTTTCTTTCTTCCCTGTTTCTACTCCTTTTTAACTTTCTCTCCTTTCCTTCTCTCTCCTCTGCGCTTTTTTCTTTCTACAACATTATTTTACAGTTTTTATTTAAAAGGCAAAATATAGTGTAGAAAATTACACAAATCATAAACTTGATAGATTTTTACAAAGTGAAAAGTCTTGTATAACCAGCATACAGAAGGAACAATACCTAAGAATCTCGTGTCCTGTTCAAATTATCAAGAACCCCTCCCCCAAACTGATCACTATTCCAATTTATAGCACATGGATTAGAATCAGTTTCTAAACTGTACGTAAGTAGATTCATACAATATATACCCTTTTGTGACTATTTTATGCAACTTTGTGAAATGTATTCATGTTGTTACTTATAGAAGTTTATTCGTTGTCATTGATGTGTGTGCTTAGAAAAAAGAGAACAGCTAAGTGTGGTGGCACACGTCTGGAATTGCAGTGACTAGGGAGGCTGAGGCAGAGGATCACAAGTTCAGAGCCAACCTCAGCAAGTTAGTAAATCTCTGTCTCAAAATAAAAAATAAAAAGAGCCATAGATAGATAGAGTTCAGTGGTATAGAACCGCTGAATTTCCTCCTCAGCACAAGAAAGAGAGAGAGAGAAAGATTCCTTTATGTGATTTGGCTTTAAAGCAGAGTTTGTAAATAAGAATATACCACAATTTATTTATCCATTCAACTGAACTGTTGTTAGATATTTGTTCCAGTTTTTTATTTTTGCAGAGAAAGGAAAAGACTGCTAGAACATTCTTGTATGTGTTTGTTTTCTGTTGAAAATATACCTAGAAGCAAAATTGTTGAGATGTAATATGTTAAGTGGTTACACCAATAATACCAGTTATTCTACAATTCTGTCAATGCTTAGTATTATCATATTATTATTATTATTATTATTATTATTTTGCTTTAAAACAGCACTTTTGATGAGTATGCCATGATATTTAAGTTTGGTTTTCATTTGCACTTTATGTTAGTTAAGAAGTAGCAGCATTTGTTCATTCATTTATAGGCCATTTGAATATCTTCTTTAGTGAAGTATCTATTCAAGACATTTGTCTATTTTTAATTGATTTTTCCATCATTTCTTATTGGTTTTTTAGAAATATTAATATATTTAGTATATGAATAATTTGCCAGAAATACATGTTGCAAATACCTTCTCAGATTCTGTAGTTTGCCTTTTCACTCTACATTTCTAAAGTATATCAATTTTGTCTCTAAGATTAGTTTTGTGTCCTGTTTGAGAAATCATTCTTCATTTAGAGTTTATGAAAATATTCTCCTTTGTTAGCATCTAGATATTTTATTGATTGACATTTCACATTTAGGTCTTCCGTTCAACTTGGAATTGAATTTCAGATGGGGTAAGATGTGGGTTGAGAGTGATTTGCTCACATGCACAGAACACTTTAGGCCACACTATTTATTGAAAAGGTTCTCTTTACCACTGCTGTAGTAGCCTTTGACATATATGAAGTTTCCTGAACTATATAGATTTGTTTTTATACTCTATTATGTATTTTATTGGTCTATTCCTGTGTCATTGTTTTTATTAGCATTATACCATGTCAATCCCTGTAGCTTTAAAATAATTCTTGATCTTCCAACTTGGACTTCTTAAATATTTTCTTGGCTTTTCATGGCCTTTTGCATTTCCATAAAAAAAAAGTTAAGTAATCTTGTCAGTTCATTATCCCTCATGAACATTTTCAGAACTTCTAATTGAAATTAAATTGTATCTACAGATTAAGTTTGGGCTAACTGTACTTGATTGAATATTTTGATTTATGAACATGATGTAGGCCTCCATATGTGGGGATTTCTTATTTGCTGTAAGAGTGTAGTCTACTATAAGAACATTAATTGAATGTTTATATAGAAATATTACACTAAATTTCTTCCTAGGTTTTGGTGTTTATGTACATGTAACCATTTGTTTTCTTTTTCTATTATCTGTCTAATTATTTGCCTTTATTTCATCCTCAGACTTAAAGGTATGTTTTTACTGGATATAAAATTCTGGGTTCATGGGATATAAAATGCATTCAACATTTTAAATATGTCATCCCTTGATCTCTGTTTGACATTTTCCTTTGATGAAAAACCAGTCATCATTCTTCTGTTCCCCTGTATGTAACATAGGATTCATCTGCTTTGGTGGCTTTTAAGATTTTTCACTGAGCTTTTTGCTTTAGCAACTTAGCAGCTTTATTTTGACTAAACTGGGTACTATTTTCTTTGTATTTATCCTACTTTAAGATCCCTGAGCCTCTTGTATTTGAAAGCAACATTTTATCACTAAATTCAAGAAATTTTTTGGCAATAATTTCTTCAATTTTTTTTTCCTGCTCCATTCTCTGTTTTCTCTTTCAGCTTCTCCAATTACACAATGTTAGTTCAGTTGATATTGTCTCACAGGTCACTGACACTGTTTTTGATTTTGTTGTTGTTGGTTGGTTAGTTGGTTGGTTGTTTGTTTGTTTGAATGATTTCTATTGATTTATTTTCAATTTCGCTGAGCTCTTTCTTTGTTATGCTGGTGGGCTCAACTAGTGAATTTTTTAATTCAAAGTTAAACTTCTCATTTCTTTTTTTTTTTGTTTTACAATTTTTACTTCTCTGCTGAAATTCCCTATCTCTCTCTCTCTTTTTTTAATTGGTCCTATCTCTATTTCTTAATTCATTCTATTCATCATTTTTTTCTTTGACTCCTGCATTTATTTAGAATAATTCTTTTAAAGTCATTTATGCTAAATCAGAAATTTAGCTCATCACATGGTCTGTTTATATTAGATGACTTTTATTTATAGCTCACGTCTTCCTGCTTTTTCACAGGTTAGCAAATTTTAATCAAATGTAGAACATTGTGGATGTTACAGGTAGGCTGGGTTTGACTAAAGGATACTGAGATTTGTTTAGTTAAGTTTCTATGTATCCTGTTGATCATATGAGGCTTGGTTATGGTTTGTGTAGGTGGCTGTATGTCATTTTAGTTCTCAGGCCTAGGGTATTTCCATTATTTCAGTAAGTGATCCTTATTTAGAATGTGGCCCTTCTAGGATCTCATCCAAATCCTTTGTTTACCAAAGTCTTTTTCCTCAGCCCAGAGTAGAACTCAACATCTAGCTCCCAACTCTGCACAGCCTCCAGAATCTCTTTTGAGCTCTCAGGCCTATAGCAGTCACCCATTGCTAGGATTCATGGAGTTTCTTTATAATCACGTACAGCTCAGGACTTGGCCAATGACTTAGGTAGTAATGTCACATAGATTTCTGTCCCCTTCATCAAAAATATCCCTTGTACAGTACCATTTGTCACAAACTCCAGTCTCCCAGAAATTCAGAGCTCCTGTGCCTGTTTCCTATGGCAAACAGAAATACACATTAAAAATTCAGTCTTTACAGAGATAGAGTATAGACAGTAACAATCCCTTAGTAACCTTCTCTGGCTTTTTTCTTGCTTATTTCTCTTATCTGAAACTTATCCTGTTTATAATGTGATTTTTATCATTTAAGGAATAGAATATCAAGAATTTTAATCAGATACAAAGTGATGTTTTAACACTGTACACAACATTTTTCATAGGTTCTTTAAAAAGGATGAAATAGATTAAAATCTTTCATTAAAAATTTCTAATTTAAAATAAATGCTGGCAAGGATGTGGGGAAAACAGTTGTACATTGTTGGAACTGCAAATTAGTCAACCACTTTGGAAATCAGAGTGGAGATTGTTCGAAAAACTATGAGTAGAACCACCATATGACCCAGGTATCCCACTCCTTGGATTTATTCAAAAAAACTAAAATCAGCATATTACAGTGATATAGTCACCTCAGTGTTGATATCAGTACAATTCACAATAGCCAAATTATTAAATCAACCCAGACACCAATCCATAGATGAATGGATCAAGAAAATGTGGTATATATACACAATGAAATTTTTCTCAGCCATAAAGCAGAATGAGATAATGGCATTTTCTGGTAAATGTATGGAAACGGATAAAATCATGTTAAGTGAAATGAGACAGACTCAGAAAATTCAGAGTTGAATGTTTGTTTTTTTCATGAAGCTAGAATAAAATGAGAGAAAGAAGTCAGTGAGGGAGGGAATCAAATATCATAAAGATAGAGAAGATGAGTGGACTAGAAGGAGGAGAATGAGAGGGAAGGAGGAAGGAAGGGAAAGGGAAAGAAATATGGAATGAATCTGAGAGAATTTCAAGATGGTGGGATAGAGCAGGTCACTTTCCTGGCTGCTCTGTGGTGTGAAACCCAGAAAGCAGACATGCAGCTTCTCAGCACGGTAGGTGAACGGAGGAAAAGGGGAGAGGGTGCGCGTTCCTGGAATTTAACACTGGGCACTCAAATCAGATTGGAGACTCAGGAGGTTAGATATAATAATGAAGAAAACTCCAGCACTACAGACACTGCTGTGGCCAGAGGCACCAGCCAGAATTGTCCCTCTGTGAGCACAATGGAGGAATAAGGGAATTAAAGGAACCCGCATTTTTAGGAGTTCTGAGGTGTGTCTGGGTACAGAAAGTTTAGAGATCTCAACCACAGCCTGACTAAATTGAAAGGTGCTGTGCACAATGTCCTTGTGTGGGAAAGAAACCACACCTCTCTAGGTGTGTGGAGGACAAAGGAAGGAACCATTTTGTAGCTGCAGCACGAACCAGTAGTTGAGGGAGACAGGTCTTGGCTAATCTCAGTCTGGAGTGAAATACAGGCCTGGCAAACCCACACTGCATGATACAGAGTGTGCCCAGGTGACCAGGAGAAAACCAAATGTGGAGAGAGGTTTACACGTGGGACAACTGGTTGCAGAAACCCACCCAGCTCTATTTCTCCCCCTGTAATTCAGCTGCTCACAGGACCAGTTAGGAGAGACGCACCTGGCTGGGAATTTGAAAGGGCAGGGGCAGGAGAGACTGAGTTTGGAGACTGAACCTGGGACCAGGAAACTTGGGGTCTGCAAGTGCCATAGTAGACTGAGAATTGGCTCCTCCATAACACCAGTGGGACCCAGGGAAGATTCTGGGGTGCAGTCTTCCAGCTGGTAGGGTGCTGGAGATGTGTTGATTGAAAATCTCCAGACCAATTGGCATCAGGCCAAAAAGCCTGGAGCCCACCTAAACCTAAACCCCTATTCCAGGAGTTCCACCTACAGGATTACCTCTCTCACCCTAGCAACCCCACCCTGAGGGTGGAGCTTGAATCATACTCCAGCCAACCCCACCTAACTGTTGAGAAGGGAAGCTGAGAATCTTCTGAAATCCAACTTACACAATTCTTTAACTTTTCATGGAGATCTTTCTTTTTTTTTTTTTTTCCTTTTTTCTTTTCTCTGCTTAATTGTGACCTTAATGGTTCATGGACATTTATATGCATATTCCTATTTGCTTTTGTTTTTCTTTTCTTATTTCTAGCTTTTTGAAACCAGTTATTTTTCATGGATCGGTTTTTTGAGGACTAAGAAGTTTGATTAGTATATTTCAGGTTTGGTTTGCAATCTTTTAATTTTAATTTTTAAAATTTTTACTATATATATTTTTTTCTTTCACTTATCTGTTTTACTTTAATCTCTTCCTATTTTGTCTTCTGCTACAGCCAATCTCTATTGTTCTCTCTTCAACTCTTTCTTTAATTTTTATTTCTATCCTTCCTTCTTCTTCCTCAAAATCATCACACCCTACATCACTTCTGTTCTCTCCCTGTCCACTGTTCAAAATTGTAAACCATTTTGCAAACTTACTGTTTTTATTTTTGGCAATAACTGATCATATAATTTCTGTTCATTGTGACAACTTGTAGACAACATCATAGCAGGAACCATTTGGTTTAATGTACTTTAAATTTGTAAATTTTTTGCATTGTTTATTCTTGTTATTTGTCTCCCTCCACTGAGGTCTTGGAAACCTTCAGGGACACTGTAACAGGGTAAAAATTCTACTGCCTCACATCCATTCTGTTAGATGTGTAGACACACAAATATCATGAAAAAAACAAGGAAAAAAAATCTCTACAAATGAACCAAGCTATGTCAAAAACAGAATACATAGACATCACAGTGGAAGAAATTTCAGAGAAGGAGTTTACAATGTACTTACTTAAACTAAACTGTGAGGGAAAAGGGAATGTAAGGAGTGATATCAGAGAGAAAATATAGAAAGTGGAAAAAATCAATAAAGAGATAGAGATTATTGAGGCTGGGATTGTGGCTCAGTGGCCCAGTGCCTAGCATGTGTGAGGCACTGGGTTCGATTCTCAGCACCACATACAAATAAATAAAATAAAGGTCCATCAACAGCTAAGAAATATTTTTTAAAAAACAAAAAAAGAGATATATATTATAAAAAATCAAGCAGAGATCCTTGAAATGAAGGAATCAATAAACCAAATTAAAAATTCAATGATCACTTGGAAGATAGAGTTTCAGGCAATGACGACAAAATATATAATCTTGAAAATAAAGTTGACCATGGAGAAAAGATGTTAGGGGACCATAAACAGAACTGCCAAGAAATATGAGATAACCTGAAAAGTCCAAATTTAAGATTTATTGGGATAGATGGCTCAGAGATACAAACCAAAGGAATGCACAATCTTTTAATGAAATAATATAATTTCCCAAACCTAAAGAATGCAATGAAAAATCAATACAAGAGGCTTACAGGACACCAAATATACAAATTTACAACAGACCCACACTAAAGCACATTATTACATTATCATGAAAATGTCTAACACACAGAATAATGAGAAAGGGAATGGAGATTAAGATCAAATTCCTTGTATGTATAATTATGCCATAAGGAACCCAGATACTATGTATAAATATAATGGTCTAATAAAATTTTTCTAATTTTAAAGAAGTGAGAAAATATATATCAAGGGGACCATGTAACACACCCAGACAAAGGCAGAGGCTGAAGAAGACTTTCTGCTTCTGGGGAGGGAGAGCAAGGGAAAGTTAAAAAGGAGAGAGAACCAGGAAGGAACTTGGTGGCTTTCCACTTTATTTTCTTGAACGGGGTATTGAAAAATAAATCTAAAAATCACAGAATATTAAAATCCAAGTTTTCTTTTTTAAAAAGGTGTGATTATGTTAAGTTATACTACCCATTACAGCAGAATATTAGCACTCAATACTCTGAGCAGAATCAAGCCAACCCACTTGTAGAGATTTTCAATGTAGTTTAAAATGCCTTTTGATTTTACTGTTATGATTTACCTTTGGAACTCAATTATTGAGAATACCAACTTTATCATAGCTTCTTATGAGATAGTATCACATGAAAAGACTCCCCGATCAATGTCTAATAATTAGAGTTATATATTTAGAATTATAGGAAAAATAAACCTTTTTCTCTTTTTATCCTACGAGGGTGCTTGGGTATGTGTGTACACTCCTGTAGGATGGATTATCAGGAGTCTGTCATATAGGATTTCAGATAGAGAAGGGACAATTTAAATTAACTGACAAAATTTCTGTGTCTTACAGCTGGGAAGAATTGAAGCTGATATTGAAGTCTGGAGATTTAAGTAATTCGCCCAGAATCCTTGGGGAAGGGTATGTGTTACTAGATAAAAATAATTGTAAATATTATGATACAATATATGGAGCAAGAGGAAGGCTATTGCTTTTGTAATTAAAATTTAAAAAAAAGAAAACTTGACCAAATAATTTTGTTCTTTGGAGCTATACAGGTTATTGCCTATGATCTTCAACTGAGAGAATATGACACCTAATTGATAATTATATCATAGTCTTGGGGAAGGATTTCATGAAGTTTGGTGTTTTGCTGGGGGTGAGTAGTAGTGCCTCAGAGAAAACGATGACATGTTTAACTTTTAGCAATAAATATTTCAAAGCAGAGTTTTGATGTGCTTTCTTGGCTTGAATTAGGGTTTGCATTCATATTGACTTTCTGCTCAGACAAGTTTTCTACCCAGTATTTTTATTAGATTAGAAAAGCAGAGTGTTCAGAACTAATGCATATTTGCTTTCAGAAGTTCTTTCTCAACACTTATTCTTCTTATCCCAAACATGTTCAAAGTTGAAATTTTTGCATTACTCTACAAAAGAACACATAACTTTTTCATTTAAATTTTATCCTACTTTCTCTTGATTACCACCCAACTTATTCCCTGGACACAAAATTAAAACAATGAAAATCCCATTAGTTTTCAATTCATTAATGATAACATCTCAAATTTCAGATTTTCCTTTAACAGGGAAATTTTTAAGACTACTCCCCAGAGAAACTATACAGGGTCAGTGAGCCCCTCATTAAAGAGGCTGACCCTTGAGAAGGTGTAAAGAGGCATTCTTCCAATGATGATATTTTCACTACCCCATGTGGAGTTTCACTTTCATAAATTAAACAGCCTAACTTGAATAAGTCATTTTATTTAAAGGCAATCTCACAATGTTACAGGCAATGGTAACCTGTGTGTGTTTGTGTGTGTGTGTTTGTGTGTAAGAAATGACTGTCTTTTTTGAATGATAAATACTGGGTCAGTTGATTCAGGCTCTAGTCAAAGCTGTGACCTAAATATAAGTCATATCCAAATATCAAAAATCAAACCCATTGCCTGGCACTTTGAAAATATTTAATCAACATTTGATGAATGAATGGATGAATTAATCCATTAAAGAATATAACATATGCTTTCTATTCTCTCTTAACCCTTAACTGGAATGATGGATACTAAGTGTTATCTAATCTTTGTGCCTTAATTTGCTAGAGCATGGAATTGGAAATGATAGTTGTGACTCATCTCAATGGCTAAGCTTTGAAAAACCCATGTTTCCTTTTGCCCCTTGCCTCAGTCTGATAGCCTGGATACAGTTAAATGTTAATGAATCACGGTCTTGAGGGCTAAATGGAAAGATGTTCCATTCTATGTTCATAATTGGCTTTTACCATGTTTTTCCATATTCAAAGAGATGTAATGGCCAGGAGTGTTCAATAATTGATGGAAGACCATGGACTTCTAGTTTACAGAAGCAGAGTGAGTTTAGAGAAAATTAAATATAAGTAAGTCCAAAAAAAGCAGAGAAACTGAAAAGTATTAAAGCTGGATAGAAAAAAATCATGAAATCAATAAGAGAAAAAAACACTGATTGCATTAAAAATAAACATTTAATCAGCAACATTATAAGCCAAAACATAATGGAATATTATTTTCCAAATATTAAACTATCAGTTAGGAGGGAGGAAAAAGTAAAGATATTTTTAGACACACACTGGGAGAATTTACATTCACTATAAGAATTACCAAAGGATAAAACTTTAGTAAGAAGAAATTTAACCTAAAAGGAAAGAATGAATTGTGTGAAGCAAATTGACAAGTATGATAAAAAATATATTTATAATTATAATAAGAGTTGATTTTTTTAAAGCTAAAAATAAAATGTGAAAGAGTATTTAAAGCATGGAAGGATAATAATAGTAGGAAATAATAACAGAATATGAGATTTGGTGACTAAAGTTAAAACAATATAAGAATCTATTATTGGAACAAAAATTTCTATGTGTTAAACTTAGACTTTAGGCAAATATATTTGTTTAAATTTTAGGGAAAA